>NW_027202270.1:52253833-52736333 GCF_024711535.1 Dipodomys merriami | reverse complement strand
TAACACTTGAGTCACAGTACCACTTCCGGCATCTTGTGGTTAATTGGAGATAAGAGTCTCATGGACTTTCCTGCCCAGGCTGGCTTTGAACCAGATCTCAGCCTCCTGAGTAGCTAGGATTACAACGTGAGCCACCGGCGCCCAGCTCAAACTTGATTTTTTTTTGGGGGGGGTCCGGTTATGGGGCCTGAACTCTGGGCCTGGACGCTGTCCCTCAGCTTTTCAGCTCAAGGCTAGCGCTCTACCACTTGATCCACAGCCCCACTTCCGGCTTTTTTCTTTTTTCTTATGTGGTGCTGAGGAATGAACCCAGGGCCTCAGGCATGCAAGGCAAGTGCTCTACCACTGAGCCACCTTCCCAGCCCTAGATTTTTTTTTTTAAGATTTTAATAATATTTTATTTTTGTCTTGGCTGGCCTCAAACTAGGATACTCCTATCAATGTCTCCAAATAGCTAGGTATGAACCACCACACTTGGCTTTTATTGGTGTTTCTTGGGTTATGTGTGGTAATATTACTCTACTTAGTGAAAGCCTTCTGAAATCTTGTCTTGTATGTTTTTCGGCTATTGTTATTCTAATTTAAACACATTTTCAAGGAAAAGTTTGAGAAAGGGATAAATTGATATCCTTATGAAAGATAATGCTTTATTTCCCAATGCAAGTAATTAGTGGTTGCTCAGTACTCTTCATATCAGATTTTTACTGTTGGACTTTCCATTACTTAAAGAAGACAGATAGAGGGAAATTACTCCCTACTCAGCAATAGTACATAACCATATTAAAGTTTTCTAGTAAAGGGCTTCCACGAGCGGGTGAAGATGCGGCATCTTGTGTGGTAGTGGTGCTGTCGCTTGCTGCGTCCTGGTAATGCAGGCTGAGGCCCCGAGCCCAGAGAAACGCACCCCACCCTCCGCCCCCACCCCCCACCCCCGCCCCAGCGCGCAAAACCTGGTGTTGATGGAAACCATTTTCAGCATCCCTCTGGCGACCATCATCCTTATGGTATTTTGTGTCTACAAGCCCATTCATGGTTGGTGACAGCAGAGCAACTTCCGCTGCAAGTTTTGGGGAACAGGGTAAGTTGTGTTGTGCATGGGCCAGTGGAGATTTGGAATCAGACCTTTTCTACTGAGAAAACTCCTTTGGCCTGGACATTTGGTAAATGCTAAGCTAAGCAATGTAGATAAACCCAAAACATTTACTAGCAATGATTTGTTCCCCTCTATATTTATTATTGGCTGCTGAGTCTACTCAGTGTTTGTTTTTATGCCCAGATGTCCTTAAGAGTAAGACCCAAAGTCGCAAGCTTTGGGTCAAGTTGAACGTTCATGGGAAAGCGTGTGACCCACGAAGATCTGTGAGACCCACACTAACCATTAATCTTGAAATAGCAAGAATAAGCAAGGCATCCTCTGCTTTTGCTTTCTTTGTGAATTAACACACATTTGTAACAGGAGGAGGTTTCATTGTGCATTCTATATATGTGCACAGTGCAATTTGAATAAAATCATCCCCTCTCCCTTATTCCCCTCCCTCCTCCACCAATATTTCCTCACCCCATCTGCTCTGTACTCAGATGCCCCCACTGAAGACAGGATCTTATCAGCTGGTGTTATGGAGTGCTGTCTTGGCCTTGAAGGCCGAGTTGGACTAGAAATGCTACAGTTGACTCATTAGAAAAACTCATCCTACTCAGATTACCTTCATCTCCCTGTACTATATGCTGTCTCTGTAGCCCACCGCCTAAAACTGTGTAGGAGCTGACACTCAGTCTGAGTGGAGGACTTGGCTGAGAAGGGCACGTGTACTGTGCCGAAGGTGTTTACAAATTTAATCTCAACCTTGAAAATGTTGCTGCTGTTTGCACTGCTGGTAAACTGGATCATTTTCCCCCTGCTGAAATGACACCTTCATACTGAAAAGGTGGTTATTAGTATTTATTAAAAGGTGCTAGATTTAATGTTGTTATAAATCTGAAATGCTTACCTTGTGTCAAACACAGCACTGATGTGAAATAACCTGCACTTGATGTGAAATAACCCATGAGAGATTTTGTAATTGCCTGAGGTCAGGATTTTGGTCAGAACCCTGTAACATGTAGTTATGTCCAGCATTGTGTGCTTTTTGAGCAAAATGTCAATTAAAATTAAAATGAAACCTTAAAAAAAAGTTTCAAGTAAAGTTGGGTATGGTGGTGCAGTCATTCAATCCCAGTTCTTGGGAGGCCAAGGAAAGAGGATTATGAGTTTGAGACCAACTTGGGATGCATAGAAAGAACTTGTTCTAGGAAAAAATATAGATATATAGATATGTACACAAATTTATGTATAAAACCTCTTTCCCACTGCAAAAATCCTATTTTGATACTACCCCAGTAAAGCTTCCCTCCAATTGGAATGAATAATGAATATAGCATTATTTGTCAACTGTGTACATTTGAAAAAAATTTATAATTATGTACTCAATTGACTGGGTTATAAAGAAAATGTACCTGTTTGTCATGTAACATTTCACCAAGGAAATTCAACTTCTATTTGCTAATATCATTCCTACTTGAAGATGAATCATATTATTCAAAGACTTCATTTTAGGACTTTGTATCATCATTGCTGACTTATGTATGACTCCAAAGCTGTGACCACATCTTTCTGCCTTCCTCTGCAGATATGGTCCTTGACCAACAAGTGAGCTCAGGGCAGCTGAATGAAGATGTACGCCACAGGGTCCATGAGGCACTGATGAAGCAGCATCACCACCAGAATCAGAAAAAACTCACCAATAGGATCCCCATTGTTCGCTCCTTTGCTGATATTGGCAAGAAGCAATCAGAACCAAATTCCATGGACAAAAATGGTAAATGTTTCTTTATTCTATTCTTTATATCTTCTATATGTCTCTGAAAAAGTCAAAGTGCCTCTACATTTTTAAAATGTTTAATTTAAAATTGTCTTATGGAAAGTCATACTGTTAGAATTGTTTCTGTTCATATATATGTGCTGTATAGATATCAAGCATCAATGGTAGAAATTTTAATAATTTAAATTTATTGAAAGATTCATATTGGAATACAAAGAAACTTTGTAGCATTTATAGATTAGAATGCTGAAAATATAAATGCAGTTTCTGTTACATCCCAAACAATGTCTGTTCTATAGCTTGGGGAAAGTAATGCAATGGTTCTATTTATGTCTCAGCTAATATTTTTTATTTAAATGAATAATTATGACTATTAAAGTGTGATAAAGATAATGATTTAAAGCCAGGCTATGGTGGCTTGTGCCTGAAATCCTAGCTACTCAGGAGCCTGAGATCTGAGGATACCTGTTTGAAGCCTGCCTGGGCAGGAAAGTCTGTGACAATTTTATCTACAACAAACTACCAAAAAAGCTAGAAATTGAGCTATGACTAAGGTCTAGTGTCTGCCTTGCCTGGTAAAAAATTAAGCAAGAGGGTGGGCCCTACTACAGAAACAAATAAACAAACGAAAAGATAATGGTTCCACATTGCCCATTGTCAACAGATTTTATTAGTGATAACTGCTGCAAAGACCCCTCAGTGTGTACCTGTGGCTCTACATAGGTTGAGCCTGATTCCTGTTCCTTCTTCTTCATGACTGTTTGCAAAACAATGTCTTCAATGTCTACATTCATTATCGCTTACCTTGTCTCTTATCTTCATATCTTCACAGGCTTACACAGGTGATCAGTATGATTTTTCTAGCAATCATGACTTTCTTTGACTTGTCCTTTAGACTATTAATCCTCTGGGTTTTTTTTCTATGCATTCCTTTAACCTTTCATCATTTACCCTAAAGAAGTTGCTCCTGTTGTTACCCATCTTTGCCATGAGTCTCATGAAAAAAGTGAAATTACCATGAAGATGATAGGAATTTGTCCTACCAGTTATAAAAACTTTTCTACTTCTAAAAGTTCAAGGTTAATTAAAATTATTTTCAAATGCCTTACTAGAAAGATTGATTTCTACAAATAGACTGTGCACACGTCCTTTTCCAAAAGATTTAGAGATGCCTTAAATTCAAATGCATGAAAATGAATCATTTCTGAACTTTACTTTGTATGGAAATTTTACCATTCTTCACACTATTATATATACACAAACAAATACCAAAGAAATGGTTTAAGTGTTAGTGTAGTTTTTTCTCAGAATATAGGAATACTGCTGAATAATAATCAACAATATTTTTCTAATGACAAATTATTCTTGAAAAACTTATTTTTTAAGATTTTTCAATAACTAAATATAATTTTTGTTTTATGGAAGAATTTATAGTTGTACATATATAAAACTCAATGTAAGTGTTACCAAAAGAGTCCATATTTATTGATTCCATTGAATAGTCTGAGGGTTAATTTGTAATGAATCAAATAATATATTTTAGATACATTCATATTCTAAATCACAATTTGATTAAAAGTATGTGATGCATACTCTGACAAAATGAAGCTTTTATAATCCAAGAGATGTAAAAGTAGTGATTTTATTATTATTAAGATGCTGGTATTTGGCTTCATAATGTTAAGAACATCACCTTAGACAATTGTTTTGACTGGATATATTTCTTCATGATTCTAAAAATCTTATTAAAATGTATCCATTGACTAATTTCCCAAGAATTAGAGCACATTTTAGAGACATGTACTTTTGTCTGAATTTCTTGAGTCTCACTGGAAATCAGACCAAAAAAATATTCCTATAAGAATGATATGTATTCTTCAAAGAGACAATGATCTTGGATTGTGAACAAGCTAAAATTGTTACTTCAAATTATGGATATGTTTCCTATTTGAATTTTCACTGCATTTTTGAGGAAGAAGATGGCTTGGAATTTACTAGATGGACCATTTGTTTCAGGATTATGTAGACCTAGACTCACTGTTACTGATTTTAACTTCGGTTAAATATGTAAGGAGAGACAATTGAATTCTAGCCATAGAATTGTAGCCGTGAATCACAAAGCTGTGCATATTAAGGTTTTCTTAGCGCTTACTTTTTGTCTTATTCAGGAAATGGCTTAGTTTTTCCAAAAAACTAGGAGCAGAGTGATTCTGTTACCATCTGTACAATCAGCCTTTATCTGAACACATACAAATCTTTGCAGGGCATACGTTAGGGTAATAAAAACTTGGAAACTCTTATAATAAGATTCATATATCCAATTAAGTAGTGTTGTGGAGTATGCTGTCAGAGTAGTTTTCTAAGCCTCGGCTTATAACACCTCCTTACGACTCTGTTTTGCTTCCTCACACGCTCTACATAATTATGTGTGCCGAGAATTCTGAAAATATGTATAGACTTCACCAATTTAGAAATAGATCTTCTACCCAGAAGTGAAGAAAAATGCGAAGGACCATTACTAGTAAGGTTCTCAATCTAGTTAGGAACTCTAAAAACTGACAAACTTCAGATCAACAAACAAATTGAAATTCCTAGCCATAAATATCGATGTGACATTGTTTGAAAACATACACCAGTGATTTAAGTCGTTGATATAGCAGAACAGAGCGCTGCAAGAAGGGTTTGAAACGTCCAAAAGAGTAAAAATATGATTCTTCTTATTTGAAAACAAGCTTCTCAGTAAATACCCCACTCGAAAGATTATTTTTTTATGATCACAGAATAAGAGTTTAACAGAATGAGGATTTTCTAGACACTTCACAGGAGAAAATATTTTCCTTTCAGAGCTTAAAGGTAGAAACAAGATCTCTCCTCTTGTTTAATGTGCTTTTGCTTTAGGGGCAAAGCAATTGAAACTGATGGAAAGCAGTTCAGCCTTAGAGAGAGGCATCTCCTCCCTTAATTGACTTGATCCTCCGGTGTGCTACCCTGGAAATACACCCAAGGATCACACATCCCCACACTGCATGTCAAATGTGGATCTTCCACATTTGAAGATTAGACTAAAATGATAGTGTACTTCCTTTCTCTCTCTCTCTCCCCTCTCCACACTTTTTATTCATACCTTTTTAAAAAGCAATTTGTGATAATTTGTCAATCTCACCTCTAAATATACTTGTTTCCCTTTTCTGTGAGCTTTTCTTTTTTCTTGGTATTCTGTGCATTTCTTCAAGACTGAGATGCAGGATGCTATGGGTTCACCATGCATTTTTAATACCACATGCTGTGTTTAACTTTCACTTTTCATTAAGCATCAAAACTGTGAGAATTAAATGAATGCCTAGTTCTGATGTTTCAATAGAAAGTGACAGTTACATTTGGCAAAACAATGGAAAAATAACAGAAAAAAATAATATCTACATTGACATTACAACTCTAAATTGGGTATGGGTAGAAATGCTCACTATCAATATATTAAGAATATTAATGCTATTCCATGAATTAGAAAGATCTGTCTGACAATGAAAAGTAAGGATCCTGTTGGTGATCTTGAGAGCAAAGTAAATTAGCATTCATCACTTAGGTCATGCCTTTTCTTACATACTGAGACATCTATTTGTAAAAATACTATAACGGGCTGGCATGACCATATCTCAGCTTTGCAGGAGGTGTCAATTGGGTGAATCTCAGTTCCAGGCCAGCCTGGGGAAAAGTTAGCAAGACCTCATCCGGACAAGCTGGGAATGGTGCTACCTGCTTGTAATCTCAGTTTAGCAGGAGTCATAGGTAGGAGAATCATGGTCTATGTCTGGCTTTGGGCATAATGAAATATCCTCTGAGAAATAACTACAGAAAAAAAGGACTAATTATGTGAGTGGTGGAGTGTCTCATGCTTGTCAGTGCCTGGAACTACAAAAATGTATTATAAAATTTTATTACTCATTTAAAACATTATAAATGTTATTACTCTTCTGATAATGTGTTTTTGACAATAATTTGTGATTCTTAGTTTCCTTAGGTGTAGTATACCTTCATTCCACTGTGTTTACTAACCGTGTCTAATTCTGCTTCTTTCTTCATGATCTTTCCTCTCCTGCCCAATCACAGCATTTCCTAGTTGTTCACCTTATTTAGAATCTCGAAAGGAGTTACAGAATTGAAATTGTCTAATGTATTGATCAAAGCCACAGTCACTGGAGAGCATTTAGATTTGGAGGGATGATATATGTATTGACTCTTTAGACCTGGGTAGATTGTAGCCCTTGTAACAACTTTCATATATGTATCATGAATGGTATTTTCCTATGATTTTGGAAATCTGGTTTATTGCCTTTCAGTCATTTCTTTTACAAATACTATACTCATTATTTCCAGATGTCTATATATTTAGCTATTTATATCTTTTCTTGTTTTTAAATACTATGGTCATATCAATAAGATACCCAAAGTATAATACTTATCTTTAATAATGTTCTACTTTTGATAAGAAAAATATAAAGCTAGGATATTATTTCTTAGAACTGCATGAGAGAAAGCATATTAAAAGATTCATGTAAATAAAAGAACTGTATTGCTATAAGAAAATTCAGGTAATATTGATTATTGAGACAATTGATGTGTCTGTTCAAAAGCTGTGCTGCTAGTATGAGTTTTGGGAAAACAAGACTACCTTTAATAGCAAACATGTTTCTAAGAAGATGCATTTAACTGGTATTCTTTTATATCACAATAATTATTTTCAGGCATGCTAATTTTTCTTCAAGTTTAATTACGTGCATACGTTTTTATTATTTTGATGTGTAGACCACCTAATTAACACTTTCTAAGTATTGAACCCTTCTTTCTTCATGTTTTCTACTTCCATAAATAAATGTATTGTTACACATGTTTGTAACTTGGTCATTCATCTTTGTATCTCTTTATTTTGCTCTGTCTTGTGTCTGTCTCTAACAGGCTCATCTCATCTCTGTACCTCCCTCATCTCCTTCCCTTTGGGTACTCTAAATGCGTTGAAGGTTTCTGAGGTAGTGTAAACCAGCTTGGTCTCTAGGTTAATAGTAATGTGCCTTCATGTCTTTATCCCAGTTTCCTTCTTGTACATGCCTTACAGTGGATCAGTCGTGGCAAAAAGGATTCAAAAGTGCACTAAATTATTCTATTGACTTGAAATTGGCCAAAGGAAAATTTAAAACCTGCTATTTTACAATACTTACAATTTACTTGAAGAAGATTATAGGTAAAGATTGAAGCAAACGGATATAGTACTCAACATATTTTTGAGAACATATTTATACTTGTCTTTTAGAATAGGGCACTTTAATGATACTGATATGACTTCAAGTCATTAGTGAGCATTACGAAGTAATCTCAGTCCCCTTACTCTGCTGCCTCATTAAAATAACTTGTCGTGAAAGAAATGACTATGACACGGGTATGACAAGTGGAAAATAAGTTTCCATTCTCTAGTTAGTGGTTGCTGAAATGACTGGCAATTTGTTCCCATGTCTTTTATAATTTTCCCTATAATACCTTTTCATATGATTACTACATCAAGGTCCAGAGGAAAAATTAAATTCCATGACTTGAAGAAAATTAAGCAGGTACAAATATAAGTACTGCATGATATGGACTTTACATGATAAAAAACAACTAATTGCTTTAATTTTATATTAAAATGAAGACTTTTTAGTTCAACAGATCAAAAGTAAGCACATATGATGACTAAAAAGGATGATAAGCTAGGCATTTGTGGCTTATGCCACATAGCTACTCAGGAAGCTGAGAGCCAAATGTCACAATTCAAAACCAACCTGGGCAGAAAAAAAGACTTTGAGATTCTTATCTCCAATTAAGCACAGAGAGAGAGAGAGAGAGAGAGAGAGAGAGAGAGAGAGAGAGAGAGAGAGAGAGAGAGAGAGAGAGAGAGAGATGAGCTGGGCACTGGTGGCTCAGGCCTGTAATCCTAGCTACTCTGTAAGCAGAGATCTAATGATCTCAGTTCAAAGCAGCCCAGGCAGGAAAGATTGTAATCTCCAGTAAACCACCAGAAAATCAGAAGTGATGCTGTGGTTCTAGTGGTAGAGCACGTGCCTTGAGTTGAAGAGCTCAGGGACAGCACCCAGGACCAGATTTCAAGCCAAATAGATAGAAGAAGAAGTAGAAAAAAAAAAAGGATGGTATTAGATTTCTTCAAATGTTTACATTTAAATAGTCACACACAGACACAACAGTTAATATTAATGATACCCACTTTTCATCAGTTGAATAGTTTGCCTTAAAGATGACAAAGTTACCAAGTTAATAAATTTTTTCCAGTCATTTTTAGGCTTCAAAACTACTTACATATTAAAATTCCAAAGGTAATTAAACATGACAAAGATTCACATTTAAGAAATATTAATATGGGTGGTGACCACTGGACAAAGTGAAAGTAATAAATAGGAAAAGCATTTTTCTTTGGAAGCATGATAACTTACTGATAAAAAATCATGACGAAAAGTAGCCTACCACAATATGTGAATGGTAAAATTCACCTTAGACTATTGCTGGTCAATTCTTTTCCTATATAATCAAAACCAAACTTGTAAGTTTGATTCTTAAATAATATCTATACATTTTCTAGTATCCTGCCAAATTATCACAACTATTTTGAAGATATGCTGATCTAATGTATATTATTTCATTTTTAAGAAATCCATGTATTTTTAGAAATAGTGCTAAAGTTTGAAATTATCTTTAAAATTTTGCAAGACTTTTAATATATATATATATGCTACTCTAAAATGTCATAATATATAATTTGTGGTTATATCTATAGTCAGAGGCCAGTAGTTTTTAATCCTTCTTTTTTTCTGTATTGGCATGTATTCTAAGAACATGTCAAGAATCTAGAATTAGCCATCAAGTTATCTTCTATTTAATTCCTAAATATTCTGAACTAGGTCATTACCAATATGACTTAAAATATTCACTAAGAACATTTCCTGTGTCACTTCCTGAATATCAAATTTATAAAATAATATCTTTATTATCTTGAAACAAGAATAGCATAGGACAGCAAATCTCAAATTATCTAAATATAATTATCATGTATGCAACTGTTCTATTAAATATTAAGGTTATTTACAAGAGAAATACAAATGCCAATGTTTTAAACACAGACCTGACCTGAAGTTAATTTCTGAAATTTTCTCTTTTAAGTACATAAATGAATGTGGAATATATACTCATTGTCTTCTAATTTCAAGTACCAGTATTTTCTCTGTCTGGTTCAATCATATGAAAGTTGATAATTTTGTGCTGGGTTGACTCTTTTTTTAATGTTTGATTACAGAATTAAATGATTATTTTTACACAGTTTTATGCCACATAAAATAAAAGATTGTAAGAAAGCAGATACATGCCTGTGTAATTTTTCCATGGCTTTAATTTCACCACTCAATTTTACAGAACATTCAATAAATTTAGGTTTAAATATAACTGATGAAAATATGAGAAAATGATGTGAAACTGGTGATTGAAGACATCTGTTAGTAGCACAAATGCATTCTGTAAAAGGTTTGTTAAAATTACGGTTATTATTTTGAGAATGGCTGCTAATGATCTGTGCACAGTCATAGCTGCACATTACAGGTAGAAATGGGAGAATGTCAAGGCCTAACCAGATTGTCTGACCTTTCTCTGGAGGCTGAAAATCACCACAAAGTCTTTGATAATCAGAATTTGAAGAGAATTTGCATTAAAAATAATTTTATTTTCATCTTCACCAAAAATACCTTCTTTTTACTGTCTTTAGTAAATGAGGAAAAATATTTAAAGACTAGGCTTAGAAGAATCTTAAATCTTTCTTGCACTAGAACAATTTGAAACTATAAAAATTGTATCTATTGGTAAAGGACCCTTATCTGAGAGGTATAATTATCCTTAAAGCAAAATTATACATGTAGTAGCATCTGAAAGTAAATTATTAGTGTTGATTGTCACTGGTGATTTCTAGGTAACAAAGAATAAGGGAATATTCAGGGGAGAATTTGAGGAATTAAAAATCACTATAGGTCGTTAGACAAGTTCAAAGAATGTGGAAGTTGGAGAAGATGAAAATAAAGGTGAACATTTAGTAAAATTGTAATTTAGTAGAAAAGAGCAAAGAGAGTAGTTCTTATATCCAAGATTAATAGGAATAAAACAGGATTTTGAAGTCACTGAGCAAGAATGTAAATATATATGAACATCATGTAGGAATGTTAAAACATATAGTTAAGGCGTCAAGGTTCAGTTGCCATTATTTCACAGCAAAAGTAGTATGTGAAGATGAAGAGGATAGGAATATGTTTACAATTAATTACCTCTGGTTAAATTTTTGTCTCTTGATTACTACCTATGGATAAATCTCAAATAACTTGTGATGTCAAAGAATATTTCATAGTGACAATGGACTTTAATCTTCTGTAGCCATTGTTAAACTCTAGCTTTATAATTCACTTACTTATCCAAATAATATTAGCTCTCCATTAATATTATCTTACCTAAAATGAAGACAAAACTACAAAATAATTAAGTTTTGGTTAGTTTTAATGGAAAACAAATACAACTCAACTTTATTGATTTTATTCTCATGTCCCAGATAACTACTACATGTCTCTGTAAATGAATAGTCACCATTATAAAAATCATATTTACAATGTTTACATTGTGAAATAATATGTTTCTAGTTGAAACTCTAATAAATCAAGCTTTCAAAGTTATTGCCAAAAATACTTAGTAGTTTCGTTTTTTAAATACAAACGAATCTAAAAATATGCCAAGTAATTTTCAGACAAACATGCTTTTCATGTTTTAAATTCTTCAGTGTAAGCTAAAATTTTCTATCTGTGCACTTTTATTTGTGCATTTATTTTGGTTGACATTTAGAAAGCAGTGATGTTTAAAAGTGATGGTTAGATTTAGATAAGCTAACATTTAGTTTAAATTTGCTTGACTGATGTCTCCCACTTCTATCTGTAACCAATAAGAATTTTTATATTGATATATATCTATTTATATTGACCTTTCACGCTTACAACATAAAGTCATGTAAATTATGTTAGTCTAGCCTATTTCATATTTCACTCACTATGTCTAGAACTATATAAGTAATTGTTTGTATTCTGTAATAACAATCTCTTTCAGCAGGTCAGGTTGTTTCTCCTCAGTCGGCTCCAGCCTGTGTTGAAAATAAAAATGATGTTAGCAGAGAAAACAGCACAGTTGACTTTAGCAAGGTAAGCTTTTCTCTCTCCTAAGTAACTGCTAAATTACTACCTGAAATTGCTATCTATTCTAAGAGGTGCTGACACAATTATTTTGGAGGCACTTCCTTTCATTTCTTAGTTGAAGGTTAACATTGTTAGAGATAATGTTTAGCATTGAGTATATATGTAATGTTTTGTTTACTTAAAAAAACCAAACATGCATGTTATATGCATAATCTTCAGGATTCAGCCACTTGACATGATGTATTTCTTCCAACAGAATCAACTGGGCTTTACAAGGAGTTTAACCTCTTGTTAGAAAAATACTGATTTTTTTTTTCTCAGAATCACTTTCCTGTTGTTTGTTGAAAACCAAATCGTACAATAGAAAATTTTGTATTCATCATAATTTAGTGTAAGGAAATCTTACAGATACATAATAAAACTGAGTGGAATTTTGAATGACAACATGCTATGCACTAAGTTAAGGGACACTTCTGGTTGGAGACAATCTAAATGAAATACGTTATTTGATGAATCCTAAGAAAATAATGAGTTAGTGAAAATAATGTAATTTTGGTTAGCAAATTCCTGTCATTGAATGTTAGCTATGGCAAACTACCAATGAAATTTCCATATGTACTAAAAATGAGGAGAAGGAACAAGCTTATCTGAGTGGTTGAAACAGCAGTAGTAACTCAGATAAAGCTGGTAAAGCTCATAGCACTTGCAATAAATGGGCGGAGGTGGGGGTGGGGAGGTGGGGATTGGAGGCAGCCTGAGGAAATAGTCTGATTTAAGTTTCTGAAAAGACTAATAGTGATCAGCTCCTTGGGTTTGTTTCAGCATCCCTGTGAATGCCTAAATGATGTAGGTGTAGTTCTGTGCATGCTCTCCCTCTGGTGCTTAATGGAGTCTCCTGGGAGCATGGTGTACCAGCTTAAGTCTGTTAATTATGCGTGCAGGGACTGGGAGGCCAGCAAAAGGGGCATACTAGTCCATGTGGGATGAAACAAAGGCATGAAAAAGGACCTCAACACCAGCAAGAGAGAGAGGTGAGGGCAACCTCGGGCTCTGTTTTTACAGTGATTCCAAGCTCATTTCACTGCAGGAAGCATGTGACTCAAATATTAAACCAGCTCAATTCCATCTGCCACTCTACACACTATCTTTTCAAAGCATCACATCTTCATTCATCTGCAGTTGGAATAAAATTGTCACAAACTGTCATGCATTTAATTTCTGTTTTCCTTAATTTGAAACCATTTCTTGAAAGTAATGACATTAAAAAGTTGGCTATTTATGAGTACATTAACAGTATAACAAGGGCATATTTAACATTCTCAAAAAGCAGTGATTATAAACTACATGGCTCATCTTTTCAAATAAACTTTCTTTTATTTTTGTTTAAATTAATATAACCCTTACATGATGAATCTTGTATCTCCACATCATTATTTTTTGCGTGGGACTTATCTTTGTAGACTTCAAAACACTTACTTACAAAGGAAAGAATGTGAAGCTTGTGAATTATCCCATCTTGGACAAGTTCTCTAAATCTCTGTCCTCTTATGAACAAAATAAAAATACCAATATATGTTTATAGTTTTGTTGTAAGGATTCAATAAAATAATATAGAGAGATCCTGACAGAGTGCAGAGCATATTATAACTACTTAATAAAAGGTGGAGATTAACGTTATTGCTATTATTTTTATTATCAAAATAAATACCAAACTAGGGGCTGAAAGTGAAGCTCAGCAATACGTATCTAGCATGTGTGAGGCTTTGGGTTGAAACCCTCGTGCCACCAAAAGACCTAAAAACTCATATATACTAAACCAGAACTTAATGCTTTGATCTCTACCGCATCTCTAGTGCTTTAAATAGTACTTGACATATACTTGTTGAGTCTTTTTCACCATGTGACTTGATTTTATATTCTTTCTACCTTAAATATACATATTTTTAACACTTGCAATGGATAGACCAATCAGACTTTGCTCTTTAAAGAATGATTTAGAATATAATATTAGTTTTCAAGTATTAGCTCTTCTTTTCAGGCTTCAAAAAGGAGAAGTATCAAAGTAATATATTTCTCTTGTTTTTTAAACTGGCAGTGGAAATTGGCTGTATTATCTCACTCATGTTTCTTATATTTCAAATGACCCAAAGAAGGCATCACAGAATTTTCTGCATAGAAATAATTTTCCTCTGTATGTATCTGTAGTGTGTGAAGCATATATAAAGAGCTGGATTATTAAATTCTAGAACTGTAGAAAATATTAGATATTTCCTTATTTCCTCAGTGAAAAAGCTAAATCCAGGCTCAAGGTCACTGGTTAGTGTCAAAACACCATTTGTTCTCAGAGAATCTCTCTTCATTTTATGTGGTCTTTCTAAAATAAAGAATTATTAAGTAGCTGTACAAAGAGGTTACAGTGAAGTTTTGTGTGCTTTCTATAATGGGTGTAAGACCTTAAGCATTTCCCCTACATCTCCACTTATTTTTCCTTAGATGTTCAGTGCGAGGTTTCTAGTTACTTTCAGTTCCTCGGTGGTCTTGAATGGCAATGGCCCATTTTAATACAGCTTAAGACCCATATGCCCAGAATAATATGTCTTCCTCCTGAGTGTAAATAATCCAGATATAAAGGATCGAGTTTGATTCCTTCCAGGTCCTGCTCAGAATTCCAAGGTTTCTTTCTGACCATTTCAAGGGTTTGAGATAAATTGAGGATGGTCTTAGAAATATATTTCAACCTAGATCCTAAGAACTCTTCTTAGGTAGCCATAATTTCATAAAATACTAAATTGTGGTTCTTAAACAGGATCTTTTGTTATTTTTGCAAATTATGTACTAATAATATAAAAATACAAGGCTACAACGCAATATAAAATGCATGGGAAAATGCATAAGAAATGATAATATAATTAAACAATGAGCTATATAATCTTTCACTCACTAAAAATATGGCTACTCTAAGAATAATATAATGTAACAAGTGTAATATAGTTACTATCACCAGATGTACATTGTATGTGAATACTTTAAATCAAAATTTAATTTGGTGATCCTGAAGTCAAATCTATACACTTTAATCCTTTTTCTAAGTAACAGGTATCAATTATATATTAGATTTCATGTAATTAAAAATAATGTTTAAGGGTATAATTTTTGTTGTTGTTGTTGTTGTTGTTGTTGTTGTTGTTGGTTGTGAGAGCTGAACTTTTGGCCTGGGCACTGTCCCTTAGCTCTTTAGCACAAGGCTAGTGCCCTACCACTTGAGCCACAACCCCACTAATGGCTTTTTTCTGCTTATGTGGTGCTGAGGAATCAAACCCAGGGTCTCATGCATGTGAGGATAGCACTCCACCACTGAGCCACCTTCCTAGCCCTAAGGGTATAATTTTTATACAAACTATCTTAATATATCATGTATACCTTAAATTAATAGAATTTCATCTTAAAACAGTTAATTTTATATTTGTGACTGCCTTGAGGAACAAATTTTTGTAGGTAAAACTATATTGAGAAATAAATAAGTTTAAAGAAAGTTTTCTGGGTAAAATTTAAACAATATATATGAACATAACTCATACTGATTGCTAATTTCACATTTTCTTATTTGAAATTTTGCCTTAATGTATTATTATTGTGTCATTGTTGTTTCCATTGGGAGAAAAAACTGAAATTTAATTCTTTTGGGTCCTGAAAAACCTAGGAAAATTTATTACCTTTTTCTCACAGTATTAATATTAAGTGGAAAAATCTCTTCCTGGAAAATTTTGTATTATGACAAAAGTATAAAGTATTATTATATAAAGTATACATTTTCAGTGTGTATATTTTGTCTAGCTAAAAATAAATTTAAAATACCATAATAAATACTATGAAATTAACCTACCCTATAAAAATCAATAAGTTAGAGTCCACAAAAGCAAAATATTTATCACATAATTTTCAGTAGTCATGCTTTATGAGTTTGAAAATTTATATTTGCAGGGTAAAATGTTGGAATTTATATTTGTGAAATATTTCTTACTATAGATAGTTTTACTTTGCTAAATCATTCTTCCTTTTAAAAAATAAAATAGGAAAAAAATGAATAAAAAATAACATAGCATCTCTAGATTTTTTATAAGGCACTGTATATTGTTATTATTAATTTTGTCATTTTGTGCTTAGGGCTAATGATCAAATCTACATTCTGCCACACGCTAAGGAGTTGCTCTACAACTGAGCTAAAACCCTTGGATTTTGTGTTTTTAGTGCACATAAAGATTAGTTTATTGTATATGTTCCAAATAGATGCTCTGAAGTCTAAATTTCAGAAGCAATGTTTTTTATATAGTTGCTAGTAAGGATTTTCTAAGTTACTTACTCTGAGAAGTTTGAAATTCTATTAATTTGAAATTCTTAGTACAAATATTCTCAAAAATTTTAACTTGTAAAAAATTAATGTTGCCTAAAAATATCTTTTTAGCCTCACCCTTATTTGCTAGAGCTTTTTTCTCTCTCTTCAATCTATTCACACTTTGATCTTTGGTCTCCATTTCCTTAACAAAAGAGCATAAAACTAATTATTAGAACAGATAAACTGCCATTCTCCACAGAAAGCAACTCAAATAAATTAGAAACCATGAATAGTACTTGGGAATTTGACTTTAAAAATTACAGCTTGGTTTTCATTGAAACCTCATTCATAAAATTGACATTTATTTTTTAAAAATTATTTTTTAGGTGTTACCCTTTACCCTTCATTTTTTTCTTGTTGGTGATCACTTTTATTTTCATTCATCTCAACCAGAGACATCTCATATTATAAATTAAATATAGTTCTTCAGCAATGCTAAATGCTAATGTTTTAATGCTTGTTTTCTCTGCTTTGGCATATCTAAATTCTATGATGAATACTAAATTTGAAAAAAGTATAAAATACAAAAACATAAAACAATTAGAATAATAATGATTAAAGGATTCATAATTTATGCTATAAGAAGGAACACAATTATATTTCAAGGACTGTACCTATATTTTGAATGTTAAATAGTGGAAATTTTGGATTATGTTAATCCAAAATAAAACACTAAATTTTTAACAAATGCTAATTATTGGTGAAGCTAAAATTATTCAGTTAGTAAAAATAAATGTTATTTTTATTTTTACTAATTAAGCAAATATACAAAGCTAAAAGGTTTATTCTCCAAAATCTCAAGCTCGATTTTGAAGGAGCATCTAAAAAAATAATGAAGAGAAAAAGTAGAACTTTCAGCTTATTGATTGCAAAGTAACTTATAAGAATAAAGTTATAGTCAGGCGCTGGTGGCTCACTCCTGTAATCCTATCTACTCAGGAGGCTGAGATCTGAGGAATTGCTGTTCAAAGCCAGCCTGGGCAGGAAAGTCCGTGAGACTCTTATCTCCAATAAAAACCATTAGAAAACTGGAAGTGGTGCTATGGCTCAAGGGGTAGAGTGCTAGCCTTGAACTGAAGAGTTTAGGGAGAGCACTCAGGCCTAGAGTTCATGACTGACAAAAAGAAGAAAAAATAAATAAAGTTACAGAAATAGGAGCAAATGACATGCTTAATTATGTGTATTGTTGAAACCATACAAATGTTATGTGTGACTTTGACTTACCAAAAAAAAAACCAATTCTGGCTTACTTTATTTACTTCTGATACTCATAGGTTGATCTGCATTTTATGAAAAAGATTCCACCAGGTGCTGAAGCTTCAAACATCTTAGTTGGAGAACTGGAGTTTTTAGACCGAACCGTAGTTTCATTTGTCAGGTTGTCTCCAGCTGTCTTGATTCAAGGACTAGCTGAAGTGCCAATCCCAACCAGGTAAAATGTATCAGAACGTCTTTTTATATCTTCTTATGGAAAATGGCGAGCATTAAATATGATTTCCTGTGGCAGATTTGTCTAGAAATGAATGTGTCATATATAAGTCTGTGTAGTGCTTATAGAAGAGGGTCAGGGGAAAGCTCCAAAAATGAAAAATAAAGTATTCTTTTATTGACTTCTTCTCAAATGTCTATGTTTTATTTTAGGTATGTTTAACTATTTAAATATCTCCAGGTCCTTGGTCTACATAAACAAAGAAATCCTATTTTACATTTTGTGAAATATTAGTGGTTATTTGGCTTTTCTCAAATGATGGCATTATGTGCTTAAGAAAGAAAAGAGTTGTAGATAAGCAAAGTCAAATCACAATGATCCAGGTTTCCAAGATTTGGCTTATGTTTGAATGAGTGGATGGGCCTTGAAAATGCATGGGCGTTTTGGGGCAGAGACCCGTATGCGTCAGTTGTTAGGGATTGTCACTTCTCTCACACAGATGGGGTCTGGAGAATCACTACTAGTAATTGCATGATGGTTGACTCTGATTTAATTTGATTAACTTGATATACTTGAGCTTATTCATTTGACTATACATGAATACACATGATTCATATTTTTGTTTATCCCTATTTTATAAATAGTCTGCCAATCAATAAAATTGTGGTAATATAGAAAAGAAAAAAAATCCGGAATATTGAGTTTGGCATGTTAAGTTTTAACCAATTTACTTTGGACTTGCTTCCTTCATTACTGACATCATCAAATATGATAAACATGCCCTCGTTTTATCCCCACAATCATGATATATCTACCTAGGACCCCATTTTCCACATGATCATGCCCTCTGATGCTGTGGCTGGCTAAGAAGATGTTCATTTAACTCTTCTTCCAAACATTGAATGCCTTATCCAAATTAAAGGGGATAAAAACTGCAGAGGTTTTAGCAACTGGGTGTCTAAAATGTTTCTTCTTAAAAACTATGGTGCTAACTCAAACAGCAAATACTATCATTTCATGCTTTTATTATAGATAAGATATTCCAGAAATAGGAACATTCCAGCCAGTGGAGTTTTCATTTTATAAGGGTTATAGCTGACTCAAATGGATTCAGGGTTGGGCCACCTCTTTCTGACTTTGGCTTGAAGGAGACAGCTAATTAACCTTCAGGTTATCTGTTTAGCCTATTTGATGGCTAGTAAATTTTCTGATAAATACCAAGTTTTAGGTAAAAATAAGAATGGATTTATTGAGTGCCTGAGTGTTGCCTCTAACTATGATTAAGGCACTACTTTTTTAGGTAAAAACTTTAACCTGGAATCTAGGATTCATATTTAAGATGATGTCATATTTACTAATTGTAAAGAAACTATTTCAGCAGTTTAAGATTTCCTCTGAGTTATCCCAGCAGTTACTATTACTCCACTATTAGAGGATGTCTTATGAACAGTAATGAAGGCTACTAACGGCAGTGATAGCCCCTGTCTTTCAAAGGAAATAATAGAAAAAATATCCCAGGAGACAAAACTGCTATAATAGGGTTATAAACCCTCACTGCAGGTATATGTGACCTCATTTCAGACTCACACTGCAAAAAATATATGTATGTAAGTAGTAGAGGGCTAGCCTTGAGCTGAAGAGCCAGGGACAGTGCCCAGGCCCAGATTTCTGACCCCACGACTGACAAAAAAAAAAAAAAAAAAAAAAAGATTAGTTTGACTAATAGAATAAAGAAAACATAGGAATCCTAATTACGCTTTCTGAGAGAGATAAAGAGCACACCATGAATATAATGGTCACATATAATAAAAATATCAAGAAATAATCTCTTAACTCTTTATAAATAACCCATGCAATACAACCCTAAGATATCAAAATGAACACAAATAAGGAAGTTTCATAAAAATTGCTAATAATTGGCACCATATCCAACTATTGGACATTTCTCTGTAGTAGAAATTCATTGATTCAATTACAACTAATGCAAAAATTAGATTCTCCAAGATGGAATGATGGGTATTTCCTGTATAAGCAGGAGCAATCTCTAAAGTTTATGGCTCAATGAAGGATGGAATTACATTATCTATTAACCACAGCCTACAAGTTATTCATATTAACACCATAGAATTATACTGCAAACTTTAAGGCATTCTTTGGTTTCTTTAAAAAGCACTGGTTATGACTAATTTGCCATACCTTCGGCTTAATTTAGATGAAGTGTAATAGTGCAGCTGTTGTTTTTTCTTCTAGCATTGGAACTAATAGATTATCAACTGTTTCCTTCTTCCTTGCACATATTTGGTTCCTAAAACCTTGTTTTCTTTTTCTTTTTGCAAATACCTACTGAATTTTAATCATGTCCTTTCACTAAGCTTTGTATTTTTCTTCTTCAAACCATTCACCATTTTGTCTATGAGTTTCCTTCTTTTGAATTCAGACTGTATGTTTCCATTATTTTTTCCCTAACGATTTATAGTTCTTAAAATTCTAACAGATACATTGGCTGTACAGATAATTAAATGGGAAAAACAATGAGATAGAAATCGCCCTGTACTCCCTTGTTTGAGAATCTTTCAGAAGAGATTCAATCACTGTAAATATTTCAAAATAATGATGAAATGAAAAACTATGGAAATATTTCATATAAAAATCTTAATTTTCACTAATTCCTTTGAGATGAATGATTCTGTTTTACTGAAATTATTTTTGTCTTTCTACCTTGAAACATTACTTTTTTTCCTTCTTAATTACAGATTTTTGTTCATTCTTCTGGGACCCATGGGAAAGGGTCAACAGTACCATGAGATTGGCAGATCAATTGCAACCCTAATGACAGATGAGGTATTTATTCAAACTCATTGGAATATTATCCCCACTGGTATACTTAACTTTTGGAATCATTGTTTTTGTGACTTTTTTTCATTAATCAGATTTTTTGAATCTATTCTTGAATCTATTCTCCCAACTTTCCTTGGGAAAAAAATTATTTGAAAATAATAAATTAGCAACTATGAGTGTATTTTGTAACCATGCATTCTAAACAACACATGTTTCTTAAGCATTTAAGTATGTTTTAAAATATATCAACAGACATTCAGTTTATAGTATGTGTACTGCCAGTAAAAGCACTACGGTATATTGAAAGTTTTGTTTGCAATAAATTTTGGGGCAGTATTTTATTTTCAAAAATTTATTGTAAAGGTGATGTATAGAGGGGTTACAGTTACATAAGTAAGATATGAGTACATTTCTTTTTGAACAATGTTACTCCTCCCTCATTTTCTCCCACATTTCCCCAGCCCAACTCCTCTCCTCCCCAAATTGTAAAGTTCATTTCCAAACTAGTGTCTAGAGAGCATTACTGTTGTGTTGATTCATCCTTTGTCCCAACATTTCTATGATTCTTCTACCCTTCCCCAAATCAGATAAACTTATATAGAAGACAAAGGATACAATAATTAAAAAAAACAACAACAGTGACAACAGGGAATAAACCAAAGGGGAAAAGAGAAAAAAATGAATCGCAAACAGTGCCCTAAAAAACAAAACAACAACAAAAAACCCTCTTGTTTTTATTTCTGGGAGTTCATTTCAATAGCATTATTTTCTATGGTCATATGTACATAGTTATTGAGCTATTGTGAACCTCTTATTACAAATGAGGGAAACCATGCAGCCTATGTTTCTCTGGGTCTGGCTTGCTTCAGTTAATATAATTTTTTCCAAGTCTTTACAGTTCCTTATGAATGGAGTGATGCCATTCTTTTTGATGGAAGCATAGAATACTATTGTGTATATATATATATATATATATATATATATATATATATATATATATATATATATACCACATTTTCTTGATCCATTCATCTACCCAGGGGCATCTGGGTTGGTTCCACATCTTATTTATGGTAAATAATGTTGCAATGAACATGGTTATGCTGGTAATTTTAGTGTGGCCTTGTTTTATGGTAAATACCCTGGAGTGGGAATAGGAAAAGAATTTTAAAGTGTAAAATAAGTGGTTTATATGAATAGGGTAAATGGTACCAGAGGCTGAGCAACTTCTGTGAACTTTCTACAGTTAGTTGACTGGTGAATCAGGAAGTCTTTGGACTATTAGTGGAGCTATTGATGAATTTTAAGACATTTGTGATCTCTCAGGTATAGAATACAATTTTTCTAGAGAAAAAAATTGTATAAAGACCTTTCATACTTCATCCTTTCATCAAGTTCTCAAAGAGATGTATGACTCAGAAAATATAAGATCTTAAGTAAAACATCAAAAATAGTATCTTTTCTCTGACTTGTATTTCCCAGAACATTATGAGAATTTGCTCTTATTGTTAAAGGGAAGAATAGATGTAAAAGATCAAAGAAAAGGAATTTGAAATTTGTTAGCTTATGAACAAATGTGATTATCTACTATCTAAGATATTATATAAGTGATTTAATGATGTATTTATTGAAACATGGATACACATAATTTAAATTGTGTAAAAAAAAGAACCCATTTGTATTGTGTATCATTTAACTTAGGCTCATGAAATCTAGAAATATGAAGTAGTGTTTGTGGTTTGATAGTATACATTTGTCTATCTGTTCAATTATGTTTTTGGTTTTAAATGAATTAATTTACTTACAAATTATGTAATTCTCATTGGTATAAGGAATGGTTGAAGTTCATTCTTTGCTTTCTCTATTTTTTGCTTTATATTTCCAACATAAATTTTGCTCTGTTGCATAAATATATGTATATATGTGTAAAATTTGTAGAATATAAATAACAATATTTATTGAAATACCATAAAAAGTACATTGTTAATAGGAAACACTAAAAGCAAAGATTATAAGAATCTTTTCATAGTGAATTGGATAAACGTTTTGGATAAAAACTTGAATAAAAACTCTTTTCAACGATTTTCCAAAGTGAAATGTGTTTGATTTCCTTAATAAGTGTATTACTTCCCTAGGCTCAGAGTTACCACCAACTGGTGTCTGAAAACAAGGGTAATTTTTCAGATACTTTAATGAAGCCTGAAGTCTGAGGTCTAGGTGTCATCAGGGCCACACTCCCTTTGAAGGTTCTAGGGATTGGCTCATCTTTGTCCCTTCCAAATTCTGGAGGTATCTGGTGTTCTTTGACTCTAGCTACAGAGTTAAATCTCTGCCTCCACATTCACATAGCCTCTCCTCCTGTGTCTTGGTATGTCTGTCATTTTCTGCTGAAAAGATACATGTCTTTGGATTTAGGGCCCACTGTTATCCAGGAAGCTTTTATCTTTAGATCCTAACCATAATTACACTTCCAAAAACCCTTGTTTCCACTAGTAAAAGATTCTTATAATCTTTGCTCTTAGAGTTTCCTATTAGCATTGTACTTTTATGGTATTTCAATAAGTGATATTGTGATTTACATTCTACAAATTTTATATACATATATATGAAATGGATTAAAATTTATGTTGGAAATATTTTGGATATAGAGAGCAAAGAATGAAATTTGCATTCCTATACTAATGAGAATTACCTAATACGTAAATAATTATCAGCCATCTAACAAAGACTAGGCAACTTTTTTTTTTTTTTGTCAGTCAGAGTTGGGCTGAACTCTGGGCCTGTATGCTCTCCCTCAGCTCTTCAGCTCAAGGCTAGGGTCTTTGAGCAACTTTTAATGCTTTGTCCACACCACAGTAGGCTAGAGAAAGAGAAAGTCAACCAGAGTTATTCCAAAAGATAAAGCTGTTAGTTATAATAGAACCAACATATACTAGCCATAAGACATTGACTGAATATGAAAGAATGATTGACAATTTTAATTATTGATTGAATTACTTTTTTTAGTACTAGTGATCAAATCTAGACTTTTATGTGTGCCAGACCAAAAGAAAGCTCTATAGATAAGTTACATCCTTTTTATGTTCCTTTACAAGAAAAAATAGAGCTCACATCTGTAATCCTAGCTACTCCAGAGGCTGAGTCTGAGTATAATGGTCTGAAGCCGGTCTGAGTATCATGTTTTGAAGCCTGTTGGGCAAGAAAAGTCCATGAGATTCTTATCTCCACTTAACCACCAAAATAATTTGTGGAGGGGAAGGGAAAAAAAACAAATCATTTAAAATAGGGATACAGGTGGACCTATTGCAACAATGAGATGTCAAAAAATGAACTTTACAACTTTGGTCTGCCGGGGAGGGGGGTAGGATGGGGTGGGGGGGTATGAGGAGGGATGGGAAGGGGAAACAAAGAAGGAGGCAACAATGCTTGATAAGAAATCTTGCCCATGTAATTTTAACCCCTCTGTACGGTATTTTCGCAATTTAAAAAAAGTCTGAAAGTGGAGCTGTGGTTCAAGTGGCCAAATGCTAGCCTTCAGCAAAAATGCTTAGGGACAGCACCCAGGCCAGAGTTCAAGCCCCAGGATTGGAGGATTGCCAGAGAAAGGGAGGGGGGAAGAGAGAGAGGGTGAGAGAGAGAGAGAGAGAGAGAGAGAGAGAGAGAGAGAGAGAGAGAGAGAGAGAGAGAGAGAGAGAGAGAGAGAGAGAGAGAGAGGGTGAGAGAGAGACAGAGACAGAGAGACAGAGAGACAGAGAGAGACAGAGAGAGACAGAGAGACAGAGACAGAGACAGAGACAGAGAGGTATATTCTGTTCACTGCCAGATTTTCATCTACTTGTTTTGAAGGCTATTGAATGATTATTCTCATTAAGAATAAAATTGAATATGGTTACTTTGCTAAGAAAATGGTGGTCAAGGGGGCTGAACTCTGGGCCTAGACGCTGTCCCTCAGCTTTTCAGCTCAAGGCTAGCACTGAACTTTGATTCTGACTTTCTTAGGCATTACACTATTTGAGATCTCCCTTGAATCTACTGTATTTTAGTCAATACATCTGTGTTCACTTGCATACCACCCAACATATTTACATATGATTTTATAAGAAAAAACATGCATCCTTTTTCTCTCTGGGCCTGACCTTACTTAAAAATTATTTTCTATGTCTGTGTTTCTTTATAAATGATACAATATCATTCTTTCTAATGGATGAATAAAATTCCCTTACATCTATATAACCACATTTTCTTGATCCATTTGTCCATTGAGGGGCATCTGGGCTGATTCCATACCTTGGCTGTGGTGAATAGTACCACAATGAAAATGGTTGTGCTGGTGGCTTTTTGTTCTCTGGTTTATAATCTTTTTGGGTAAATTTCCAGGAGTAGAATTACTGAACATAGGATAGTTCTATAGGATAGAACATAGGATAGTTCTGCTCTCCAGAGTGATTAAGTAAGTTTACATTCCTACAAACAATGTATCAGGGTTCCATTTTGGCTGCATCCTTGCCAGCATTTGTTGTGTGTGTGTGTGTGTGTGTGTGTGTGTGTGTGTGTGTGTGTGTGTGTGTGTGTGTGTGTGTGTGTGTGTGTGTGTGTGTGTGTGTGTGTGTGTGTGTGTAATGGCCAAGCAGGAAATCCAGCTCAAGAGTAGATGCCAGGCAAAAGTGAGCAGTTAGAGTCTAGCACCAAACAAGAAATGTCAAAACTTTTTGCCTACATTTCTATTAAGCTTATCTAGAGATAAAAGATACATTGTGCTTGTCTGTCTTGTTGCCATGCTTAAAACCCATGCACTGCAATAAGCATTGTGCATATGTTGACATTCTTAAAACTGAGAAATTTGAAAACATCTTTATCAATTGGTAATAGTATGCCTATTTAATAAACATTAATAGAGTTTTAAGGAGACAAAAGTAAAACAAAAGCATTGTTTCTTAAAAATGTGTTGTTTTTCCTTTTCATCTGGATTTTCTAGCTCTTAACTTTCTTTGTGATCATGAAAGAGAATATCTCTGTTTCTTGGAATACATAATAGTTAATTAAGAAATAATCAATATGCAGGTCTTTTCCATCCACATGTTTCGTTTTGCTTGACATAACATCTGCCATTGAAGAAGTTTAGATAAATTTTGATTTCAAGTGTTTTGAAGGAGTGGTCTGTACTTGGTCCTAAATATCTTAAAAAAAAAAAACAGTTATCCCACTCTATGCTAAAGTCAGGTTATCGTAATAGTAATTTTAATCAGACTAACCCCTTTGTTATTTATTAATAAATTCAATACATATTTATTAAATATAGACTACAACACACTGGCAGATTGTAGATATATAGAAGTGAAAAAGAAAGAAGTGACAAAATGGACAAAAACCTTTTCTTCCATTGAGCCAAAAGTCTATTGACAATGCACACTAACAGAGGAGTGAGTACAACCTGTCACATACGGATATTAGGAAACCACAAAAGCTGGGAAGGAAGAGAGAGAGGGGACGGACGGGGATATCTGCAAGTTAAAATAAAGATTTTAGAGAAGGACTTGCTAAAGAGACATTTCAACAGAATCCAAAGGAAAAAAAGGAGCAACTTATGAAGATACTTGAGGGAAGAGATCCTTAAAAAAATAAAGAACAAAGATTTTGAGAGGTGAGTATAGCTGAAATATTGAGGACAACAGGAGAACAAAATGGTGATGATAAGGGGAAAGGAACTGCCAATAGCCAATGAAACAAATTCAGTCAGGGTAGGGTATTTGTATGTCAAACCGGACTTTGAAGAGTTAGGAAACAAAAGAAAACAATTTGAGTATAGTCGTTCTTGAATCCTATTTCTTTCAGAACCCAATTCCATTCATCCATTCTTCATACATTTATTCTGACAGTATATCCACAATTCTATTTCTTTTCTACTTTTTTATTGTAAAACTAGTGTACAGAGGGGTTATAGTTACATGAGTAAGGTAATGAGTACATTTCCTGTTGAACATTGTTACCTCCTCCTTTGTTTTTCTCCTACAATCCCTTTCCTCCCCACCTCTCCAATTCCTCCCTCCCTCCTCTCCACAAGTTGTAAGGTTCATTTTCAACATAGTGTCTTGTACATCTCATTGTTACAATGGGTCAACCTGTAACCCCTTTTAAACATTTTGCTTTTTCCTTCCCCTCCCCAAATTAGAAAAGTGTGTATACAAGATGCAGGGCACCAACATCAAATACAGTGAAAACAGGGTTGTACCATGGGGGAAGAACATACAAAAGAAAAAAAATCACATAGTGCATTATAAGTACATTAAAAACAATAGCAAGCAAGAAAAAAAACACTTATTCCCTGTGTTGGGGTTCATTTCACTTAACATCATCTAATATGGTGATATATACATGGCTTTTTGACCTTTTCTGCTTGTCCTGGAAATATACTAGTTATTGCAAATAAGGGAAACCATGGGACTTATGTTTCTTTGGGCCTGGCTTGCTTCACTTAATATAGTTTTTTCCAAGTCTTTCCATTTCCTAACAAATGGGGCAATGTCATTCTTTCTGATGGAGGCATAGAATTCCATTGTATAAATATACCACTTTTTCTTGACCATTTATCTACTGAGGGGCATCTGGGTTGGTTGCATATCTTAGCAATGGTAAATAATGCTGCGATAAACATAGTTGTGTTGGTAGCTTTAGTATACCCTTGTTTGTGATTGTTTGGGTAAATGCCCAAAAGTGGGATTGCTGGGTCATAGGGGCGCTCTATGTGGAGTCTTTTGAGAAATCTCCATACTGCTTTCCAAAGTGATTGAACAAGTTTACACTCCTGCCAACAATGAAGTAGGGTTCCCTTTGGCCACATGCCCTCCAGCATCTGTTGTTATTAGATTTCTTGATTATAGCCATTCTAACAGGTGAGGCATGAAACTGCCGAGATTCTGCATGGCAAAGGACATAGCTAGCAAGATCAATAGAAAGCCCATGGATGGGGAGAAGATCACTAGACATACAACGGACAGAATTCTATTTCTTATTTTCTTCATGACTATCATTCAATTTTCTGTATTGTTTGGTGTTTACACATTTTATCACTTGGTCAATGCTATCATCATTATTATCCTATTATTGAAAAAAATTTCTAGTAGTGATTTCAACCATTGCTTCATTTTTTAAAATTCTCAACCTAGCAGTCAGATGAGTCTCTTCCGTTTATGATATTCAATGGATTCCTATTTGGTATAGAGTCAGTATTCTAATGATTATCTACTCAAAAAAGTCTTACAAGGCTTTTCTTTCTTCACCTTACCTCTCAGTCATCATCTACTGATCCCTCCTTCTTGCTTTCATAGCCCATGGACCTGACTGCTTCTTAAACTTGACATGTATGCACTGCACTGACAGTTCTCTGGGTCTGGGAAGTTTTTGCTTCTGATAGCGATGTGGCTTCCATAAAACATCCACTCCTTGAGTCCTTTCCTCTTAAAATTGCAGCATCTTTTGAGATAACCATGTGGTTCTTATACAGGTTGACCCATTGTAACAATGAGACGTAAAAGACACTATGTTGAAAAATGAATTTAGGAGGGTGGGGGACTATAGTTGGGGAGGTGGGAGGGAAGGGATGGTAGGGGAAAAACAAAGGAGGAGGTAACAATGCTTGATAAGAAATGTACTCATTACCTTGCTCATGTAACTGCAACCCCTCTGAACACTATTTTCACAATAAAAAACATAGTAAAAATTGAAGCATTTTGTAGTTTATCCCCTTTTCTGTATTTTTTCCTCCATAGAGCATTCCATCATCTTGCTCATATTGTTTTGTTTACTTCCTTCCCATCTCATCAAAATGTAGGTACCATAAAGGCAGAATTTTTAATTTTTATTTTGTTTACTGCTGTATCCTTAGTACCTAAACAGTTTGATAACTTGCTTCAATAGGAAAATAGACATTAAGCAATGAAATACATAATAACTATACTAAATAATTATAAGTTTAGTGAAAGCTATCAAGAACAGGTGTCTATTTTGTTCTATCATGACATGTGAATAGGAAAATATTCCTTTTGTTTGAGAAAAAATCAGGGAAAGCTTTTCTGAAAAGTCAGATATTAGAATCATAGTGTTATGTAAATTAGACAGAGAAGAATGAAGAGCTCTATAATGTAAATTATTGAGGAAATTGACGATAGGAAAACAATAGTAAGTATTGCTTATAGCATAAAAATCAAACAATAATATCTCTTTGAAGAACATTAAAAATAGGGAATCTGCTTTGTTAAAAGAAATCTGGGCATCCATCTATTTAAATTAGGGAATAGGATCATGTCATCTCTTGAAATTATTTTTTGGTTAAATGAGATAATATTAAGGGAGATTGCAAGAGAGTTACTACTAGCAGAAAAAGAAAAAGGAGTCCTTCAGGATTAAGGAAATTTGAAAATGTTTTTCTTTTCTTTCTTGGTTTTTGGGGGGAAGGGGTAGTGATGGGGATTAAACTCAAAGCCATGTATTAGGCACTCTACCAATTGAGCCACAGCTCTAGACTCTGTTTATGTTGTTTATTTTTGTGGTAGGATCTCATTTTATGCTTGCATTGACATGGACAATGATCCTCCTATTTGTACTTCCTTGGGTCACTGGAAATGACAGGCACATGCCTTTATAACCAGTTTTTGAGTGAGATAAAGTGTCGGAAACTTTGACCTGGGTTGGCCTCAAACCATGATCTCTAGAAGCTATGATTATAAAATCGATCCATGAGACCCAGTAATATTTGCAATTCTAAAGTGTTTAGATTAGGAAGTTTCTGAGACCATGTGAAGATCTTTAGAAGGGGATATTCTAGCCATAAAATCAGTAGTTTATACAATGAAAATCCATGTTTTTAATGTTTAAAATGAACTATCTCTGACCAACTCTAGACCATTAAGTATATTTATATTTTAAACCATTAAATATCTTTATATTTTTATATTACCCTCAGCAAAGTGTATATTTATCACACCAATGATATTTTATAAAGTGCTCCTAGATGGTAAGTTGAGTAACAGTCTTTTAAAATGATCATTATCACTTTGTCAGCAGTTTAGACTGGCTGTCAAACCAGAAACAGAAACAAATGGTCTAAAATAGAATAGAATATTTGAATGCAGAATCCTGGACATTTGGGACTATTTGGTCACTTTAGTATAAAGTAGGATAAAGGAAAATATACGAATCTCCAAAATCATACATTTGTCTTATGTAAACACAATAACATTTCAAAAATATTCTCATTACTTTTAGTATAAATTAGTTGTACTTGTTTATTCTTGTTTTTCCTTTACTATGTGGAGATTATCATTCTCATGCATGTCCATCAGGAACTGTTAGGTTATACTGCAAGAATAACCAAAAAATTTTAGGACAGAGAAGAGCAAATGAATCCCCATTACAAGCTAGCAGAAAAGAGGCTGTGCTTGCTAGTCACTTAGCTGCTTTGGTTCATTGAGGCTTAGATTGGACCTGTGGTTTTAGTCAGTAGGCTCACCAAAGGTAATATGATCACCATACACAATGTTCATATCCTGTACATTGAACACTGAGCCTGAACCTCATCCAAATGGTAAAGAAGACAAAAATGTACATATCCATGGGTCTCCAAGAGGACCTAGAATATCTGAACAGCTTAATTAACTTGTGTGTAAGTTTGTTTTTAGGTATAAAAAAAACTTAATTTTTTAAAATATAATTTTATTGTTATTATTAAGGTGTTGTAAAGAAGGATTATCATTTCACAATTCAGGTAATGCATAATTTCTCTTTTGGACAATGTCACCCCTTCCTTCACTTTCTCCCCACTTTCCCCCTACTGTCCTTGCCCACAATTTGCATAGTTCATTTTCCATATAATATACACTGAATACATGATTGCATTTGTTCACTCTTCCTCCATTCCTTTCTATGCCCTCCTATGTACTCCCCCCAACAAGCGCAAAAAGAACAAAAGCAACAATACACACACACACACACACACACACACACACACACACACACACACACACACATCCTACTACTGCCATTACCACCACCACAGGCATAAATAATCCATGTTTCTGTTTCCTAGAATTTGTTTTGATAAATAGTATTTCACAAGTTCGGGAGAGTTATGTCTTTTGCCTACTCCCCTGCTGGTATCTTCCTTTGGTCTGTTTGTATGTGAATGCCTGGTGTTGTGTGTAGGCTATCATGTCCAGTTGTATTTTGATCTAGCTTTTACATATGAGAGAATACACATGCTGTTTGTGCCTTTGAGCTTGGCTTACATCATTTAACTTGATTTGTTTTGGGTCCATCCATTTCCTTGAAAACATCTTATTCTTTCTAATGGATGAGTAAAATTCCATTGTGTGGATGTACTAAATTTTTGGGATCCACTTGTCTACTCTAGGGCATGTGTGCTGAAAACTCATTTCATATGGAAATATACCTTCTTCACGATATAAATGCATGCCTTGTATGTTCCTCCACCATGGTATAACCCCTGCTTTTACTGTATTTGATGTTGGTATAATTTGTGGAGGGGAAGGGAAAAAACAAATCGTTTAAATAGGGATACAGGTGGACCCATTGCAACAATGAGATGTACAAGTTCTTATGTCAAAAAATGAACTTTACAACTTTGGCCGTGGTTGGGGGGGCAGGAGGTGGGAGATGGGAAGGGATAGGAAGGGAAACAAAGGAGGAGGCAACAATGCTTGATAAGAAATGTACTCATTATCTTGCCCATGTAATTGTAACCCCTCTATATGGTATTTTCACAATTAAAAATAAATACATACATGCCCATATTAACTGAAATACTAATTTTAACACTATTTCCAAAATGGAAACAAATATTAATGCTTTTTAGTACTATTGAACCTAAGCTGGCCTCAGACTTCCCAAGAGCTAGGATTACAAATGTGTTCCACAATGCTTGGTTTAAAAACCAGCTTAAATTTTTTTTTAAAGTTTTTTGTTTTCTGTTTTGGTTTTTTGGTTTTTGTTTTGTTTTGTTTTGTTTTGTTTTTGGTCAGTTGTGGGGCTTGAACTGTAGGACTGGGCGCTGTCCCTGAGCTCTTCAGCTTAAGGCTAGCACTCTACCACTTGAGCCACAGTGCCACTTCCGGCCTTTTCTGCTTATGTGGTGCTGAGGAATTGAACCCAGGGCCTCATGCATGTGAAGCAAGCACTCTACTGCTGACCACCTTCCCAGCCCCCAGCTTTTAAAAAAAATGTGCTTTTTAATTTTCAAAATAGTGAACAGAGGGGTTACAGTTACATGGGTAAGGTAATGAGTACATTTCCTGTTAAACATTGTTACCTCCTCCTTTGTTTTTCCCCTACAATCCCTTCCCTCCCCACCTCTCCAACTCCTCCCCACAAGTTATAAAGTGTGTTTTCAACATAGTGTCTTGTACATCTTATTGTTACAATGGGTCACCCTTTATCCCTATTTAAGCATTTTGTTTTTCCCTTCCCCTCCCCACCTCTCCAACTCCTCCCCACAAGTTATAAAGTGTGTTTTCAACATAGTGTCTTGTACATCTTATTGTTACAATGGGTCACCCTTTATCCCTATTTAAGCATTTTGTTTTTCCCTTCCCCTCCCCAAATTAGGAAAGTATATATACAAGATGCAGGGTACCAGAATCAAATACAGTGAAAACAGGAGTTATACCATGGGGAGGGGGGAGAGCATACAAAAGAAACAAAAAAAAAAATCACATAGTATATTATAAGTACATTAAAAACAATAGCAAGAAAGAAAAAAACCCCAAATAGACCAACTTAATTTTTTTAAAAACTCTTTAAAATTCATTTTTGCATGCCTGGATTCATGCCATAAATAATTTATAATATATTTTGATCTCTATCTTTAATCAAAGACTTCCTCCAGAATGTTTTTATCTATCCAATGCATAAATAACTTCTGTATAGCTTTAAGAATTAATTATTTTGTAAAGGGCTTCATTTCATTCTCCTTTCCCTTTTTCTGATTCCTTGCCTCCAGAAATTACCAGTCATTCTAGCATTCAAACAAAACAATCTGTACAGATACACAAAGTAAACTATAATTTTTACATTACAAACTTCTTTAGAATGAGAGCTGTCTATTCAAAACACTAACATCACATGGGAGAAATGTGGGAAATACTGAAGACATTAAGATATTTAAAAACCTACAAACAGTATTTGTCTTCCTGTCATAGGTGTTCCATGATGTCGCTTACAAAGCTAAAGATCGTAATGACTTGGTGTCAGGGATTGATGAGTTTCTGGATCAGGTCACTGTTCTCCCTCCTGGGGAGTGGGACCCCAGCATTCGAATAGAGCCTCCCAAGAACGTTCCTTCCCAGGTATGTATATTAAAAAAAAACAATCTAGTCAGGCACCAGTGGCTCACACCTGTAATCCTAGCTACTCAAGAGGCTAAGACCTGAGGATCATGGTTCCAAGATGGCTTGGGCAGGAAAGTCCATGAGACTCATCTCCAATAAATTACTCAGAAAAAGCTGGAAGTAGCACATGGCTCAAGTGGTAGAGTGCTAGCCTTGAGCACAAAGAAGCTTAGAGACAATGCACCAGGATAGAAAAAAAATCTTTAAAATTCTATTTTATTGTCTTCAAATACATATACTGAAATTGTAGAAATAGTAGAGGCCATTAGAAAGATTCAAAAGACTTGTGTTATTAATGAGAAGAGAAGAAATGAGAAGCCTGAATTTACAAACTCTTGTTTGGAACACACATTTCCCTGAGAAGTTTGGCATTTTGGTCCTAAACCACAAAATAAATCTCATGTACCTGGGAAAACTTTAGCCCTCCCCCCAAAAAAAGAAATCCCACTGGAGAAAAATAATAGCCATGTAGAAGATGGACTGAGATAAAGCCTATTCTCATTGTGATAAGAAAACTTAAAGGCATATTTTAATTATATTATGTAGAAAATTCCATGTTACTGATCACAGTGAAAACTGGCAAGAACTAATATTACAATTATTACATTTGCAGTGTTTTTATGTAGATACATAGTATAAAAATGTAAAACGCATCCCAGCCTTGGTGGCTCATGACTGTAATACTCAGGAAGCTGAGATCTGAGGATTTGAAGCCAGCCTAGGCAGGAGAGTCTATGAGACTCTTATCTTCATTTAGCCATCTAAAAACTGGTAGTGGGGCTGTGACCTAAAGTGGTAAAGCAAAAAGAGCTCAGAGACACCTTCCAGGCCCTCCAGTTCAAGCCCCATCACTGACAAAAAAGAAAACAAAAACAAAGAACAAAAAACAAACAAACAAAAATCTTAAACTCTGCCTATGAAAAGTAACTGAATATTTTATCCATGAGATATTCCTGAAAGAGAAAAATAAAGTGTTGCTATTGTTTGAATCCATTTTCTTATTGAAGAGCTGACTGTTGAGATTGGTAGCCAAATGTTTGCAAAGCAATCCCATCAATTTGCCACCTCTGCTTCTACTAAACTGCCTTCTATAATCCTCACCATAGAGGATTATTTAGACTTTCTTTCAGACCTTAATCCTGTGAATTCCAGTCTGGTGTAAACATTGTTCTGAAGTGACAACCCTGAACTTAGTAGAGTTTCTGATCAGTCATAGGTGGGAAATCAATTGAAGCAACACTCCGTTATGCGTACTTAGAAAGGTTGTGTCAATGTCAATTATCCCTATGGGATAATTATCCCTATGGGATAATTTTTTGAAATATACAAATCACAGAATTTTGAAGACTTGTTCCTTTTAGTTAAAAGGATAACCAGTCACCTCAAGGAATAATCCTGAAAATAAATATTTATTAGACTTTTGTGTCAGTAATTATAATCACTTGTACTACCCTTAACATAGTTTCTCTCATGCTGTGCACTCTCTTGTCAAAGTTCTATCTGTTCAAAATTCTGTACTATCCTTTTAAATGCATTCAAAGACAGTGAACTCTCACATCACCATAGGTAGCATTACGTAGTAGCTTTCGGATTTTTTTTTTCAAAAATCCTTGTCACTGACAAAAGTGGGTGGAATAACTCTAAGAGAAAATAACAGTTACATAAACTTCAGTTAATTTGCCATGGGTTCAATTAGAAGCTTCCTTTTGCCATAGTATTTCTGTCTATGAGTCACCGAGACTTATAAATTATTTCTTGGGTAGGAAGATGTGAGATGGATTATAGAGGGGAAATAGCTTAAAAATAGTGGGTAATTTTCTTCCTTGCTACTTACATTGTAGAATTGGCACTGTTGTTACCCTAATAAAGGGCCCAAAAAAAAGCTTACTGAAGTTTCAGGAAACTACATTACATAATACCCGAGAGGTCAAACAGACAATACGAAACCTGGATTTTTAGCCACTCTGCATATTGATTACTTCAAGAGAAAAAAAAACAAATTATTGTTATTTAAAATTAATACCAGACCCAAAGAAACATAGGTCCCATGGTTTCCTTTATTTGCAATAAAGAGTATACATCTAGTATAATCTTAGCAGATGAGCAGAATAGTTCAATAGCTACATACATATGACCAAATAAGATAATGCTGAGCAAAATGAACTTCAAGACATGGAGACTAGACACTTCTCTTTGTTGTTATTGTTTTTAATGTACTATGTGATTTCTTATTTCTTTTGTATGTTTTTCTCCCTATGCTATATCCCCTGTTGTCACTGTATTTGATTTTGGTACCCTGGTATTGTATATATGTTTATCTGAATTAGGGAAGGGAAGGGGAACAACAGAATGGCGAGATGAAGGACAAGAAGAGAACCAATGCAACAGTGATATTCACAAGACAATATGTTGGAAACGACCTTTACAATTTTGGAGGGGATTGGGGGAAAGGAAAGTGGGAGAAAAATGAGGGAAGGGGTAACGAGTTTGACAAGTAATGTACTTGTTACTTACGTAACTGTAACCCGTCTGTACGTCACCTTGACAATAAAAAAAGCAACAATGAAACTTCCTGCAGGAGAAGAGAAAGATTCCTACTGTACCCAATGGAACAGCAGCTCATGGGGAAGCCGAACCCCACGGAGGCCATAGTGGACCTGAGTTAGAGCGAACTGGAAGGTTAGTGAAAATCACTTCTGTGGGACTTCAAGGACCAGATGACATCTCATGATTGTCTGTCACGAATAGCTATTTTGAGATCTAGTTAATTCCACACTTTTAACACTACTCTTTGAGATTGAAAATGTCAATTAATTTGATCTCTCTGAAGTAATACTGATTGTCATTACTGTTAAACCAGAACAATGGATACACCAGTCCATTTTTATATTCTCTAGTCTAGTCTTTCATTTTGCTGTACCTAAGATGTATTGATAGACTTTCAGACTGAATGTGGAAATTGTCAATAGACTCTTCTAAAAGAGCCTTTTGAAAGCTTCACGTTCAGGATGGGAATAAAACTAAATACCAAGGAACTCAGGACTGTGGACTTTATCTCATTAAGTGCAAGTAGGATGTATATAATGGTAGTTTTTATTATTATGCCTGTGATTTGAAAGAACTATACAATCTATTTTTCTAATCACACATCTTTGAAGAGATGAAAGCTTCAATTTATTTCATAAAATGGTTCTTTATGTTTTTTTGACAGCTTGTCTCTCTCCAAGCAATGTGTGAGCAGAAAATCAGAAACCCTTGGGTGGGTCTCTCTTCAGGGAATTTGTGTGTACAGCTTCCATCATAATTAAAGGCAATTGCAAGGCTTTGCAGGATTGGTTCTCCCATACCCCCAGGCCATTTCCTATACTTCAGCCTTTGTGTCCTCTAAACTGACTTTCCAGTTCCTGACAACTCTGCATTTTAATTCACCTGTGGTTTTCCCCCTCCTCCCTTGATCTATGTTTGTCTCTGAGGAATTATCCTTTAACATCTTCCTCAGGTTTGATACCTAATTTGAGATGATTGAATTTTTTCCTTTTCCTTTCACTGGAAGCTTTGTTAATCATTCTGTTCTGTTTTCATACTCTCAAATACAGTCCTTTATTTTATTAATTGTAGTTTTATTTAAGTTACTGTACAGTTGACAAATCAGTTTATAAGTGCCATGCATCCTGATCAGTGTCACCCCTTTCATCATTCTCCCCCATCCCTCTCATCTCAACGTCTCCCTTAATTTATTTTAGTTTTGTAGGAAATGCATTGAATATCATGACTGCATTCTCATCTCCCCTTCCTTTCTTCATTCACTTGTCTACCTTATTTTTTTGTGGGTTTTGGTTTTTTTCTTTCTCTCTCAGGTATAACATGCCACATAGCTTAGTTTTTTTTTTTCGAGTTCACTTTTCCTTACTGCTTCCTAAATCCTCCCAGGTCACCAATATCCGGTATCTTCGCTTCTCCAGAGTTCTTCCACAGATTCTGTTGCTGACATGACTTGAAGTATCCATTACTCATCTGCTCTCCTGGAATTGCTGGTGTACATCTGGGCTGCTCTTGCACTGTTCTCTGTAATGATCTCCCACTTCTGGATTTAGATTTTTACTGCTAAAGGCACATTTATTACACAGTTATATAACAGCTATTCAGATTAATGTGTGCTCTAATAGGTAATTAATTAGAAAGCTGTGGTCTAATCAAAATTATGAATATTAATTACTAATAAATAGTTCATAACCACCTCAAATTCCTCTTGGGATCAGGTGGGATATAATCAGAAATAAATACATATGCTAATATAGTCAATAGGTTTTGAATTGTGACTTCAACAAGGTAACGTTTTATTCAGAAACAAAAATCATTCAACAATAAAAATTCACATGTGCCAAACACAAGTAGAGGAACCCAAGGTGAGCTGTGTGTATATATGACTTTCACAGGTTCTCTGCAAGTGTCTCTGAGTTTCAAATGTCTTCTTTTTTCAATTCAAATTTCATTCTCAATCCTTCACGGAGGAAGCAATGGCTAGAGAAAATGGATTCTACATTCTTAAAAGATCTCTGTTAATATTAGCTAGTATGTTTATATTGGACAAGAGAAATTTTAAAAGTAATTTTTTTTTACTCTGAATATATACATCTTTCAAGAGCAGCTGGAATTTAGTTCTCTAGAGAACTAAGACTTCCAAATGATTACACCTATTCATAATATAAATAATAAAGATTTAACATTTTTATATGTACAACTAAAGAATATTCAGCACACAGCCAGAACTTTAACTGGTGCATAGTAGGTTTTCAGTTTTTGTTTTGTGATTTTTTTTTCTTGAGACAGAATTTGCAATGTAGCCTGGAACTCATAATATGAAACTAGTCTAGCCTCTAACTTGCAAGTCTCAGCTTGGATTATGGTTTTGTGACACTACATCTAATTTAATAATATAAATTTTGACCATTAACATTTATGTAGAAACATCACTGTAATCTTATTCACTTTAATATAACATTTATTTCATGAAATAGAAAGGATTTTCAAGTCAATCATTAAGTCTAAATATTATGATGTGATCAGAGAATTAGAATACCTGTTTACTAATGTTCTCATTTTTAATAGATTACAAAAATTCATCTTCAAATTTTAACATCATTCTACAATTTAATAATGGCCCAACAGTTCTTCTAAATGTTTCTATGTATTTTTTAACTTATTTGGACTAAATAGATTATTCCAAAGAAGGTCATAATTATCTTGTGAAGGATGGGTGTTAGAATATATTTAGGCAATAGTGGATCAAAATTATACTTTAGTTTGGTTATTATAAGGTCAATCTCCTAGCTTTCTAAAAATTAAGAGCCTGGAGTCTTAATGAAGCATTGCTGCTATTTATAAGGTCCATTTAGATGTCTGTTTGGAGCAATATGGGATAAGGAAAAAAATTTGGGGGGGGAGAGGGAGTAGGCAACTAGAGACATGGTTAAACACTGCCTTTTTCTCTCTAGGGTGATGTGATATTCACTATTGACATGTACAAAAGACATTAATCCCTCCCTTCCCTTACTTCCTGCTATGCTAAATGAGTGTAAACAATTAGAAACTACTGGCAATGATTGAGGGGCATGGTAGGTGTAAGTTTAGGATCGTAGCTTGATATAGAAATGGCAGAGAGATTAGAAGATTCCTTAAATCTCCTTAATTTCAAATTTCCTTAAATTTCAAATTTGGTGGATGAACGGCTCTGAACCTTGTTTGAGAGAACCTGAGGTTTTGTTTTGTTTTGTTTTTAGTTGTTGGCATGAACACAGTGGTACAAATCCATCCCTGTAGCTCACTGTGATACAATGTAGCAGGTTAATGTGGGTCTCACCTCTGCTGATGGAAAACCTAGACTGTGACCTGGCAACAGAGCAAATGAGCATTTTGGTTTATGTGTTTTTTTATATTTGGGTTTCACTATTGTGTTTCCCCCCATGTCTTAGGATTTTTGGGGGACTTATTTTAGATATCAAAAGAAAAGCTCCATTCTTCTGGAGTGACTTCAGAGATGCTTTCAGCCTGCAGTGCTTAGCATCTTTTCTGTTTCTCTACTGCGCGTGTATGTCTCCTGTCATCACATTTGGAGGACTGCTGGGAGAAGCAACGGAAGGTCGTATAGTATGTATTATACTTTTCTCTGTACTTTGAAGCTTTATCTGCTTTTAACTTTTATAGTTAAATAAGTGAGCATTTGACTTCAGGTTTTGAAGATTTGATATATGGTCTGACAAAGAAATTTCATATGGGTTTCCTGGATGGCTAATGAAACTGGGAATCTGGAAATGGGATGTCTCAAAACAGTTTATTCCTGAGCTTTGTACAAGTTCTGCCATCATCTATTCCCTCTCACCCTGATTCTAGGCATGTTTTAGACTATGGTTCTTCTTACCTTACCAGAAGAAATTTCCTTGTATTTGAGACATGTTATTGTTTAGACACTAATCCTGAACATATCTAAACTTTTTCTAAGACAATAGAATCAGGTGCAACCAGAAGGTGTTAAGGAGACTTCTCATTTGCCCATTCATTTTCTGTCCACCATTGGCCCATTTCTCATGTTAATTCCCTACATCCTGAGAAGTGTTGTTAAGACATTTTCCAGTGGAGTAGAAAGTGCATCTCAGTGTATTTTAAGCATGTTCTCCCCTATTACAATGGTTGTCTATCCAGCTTATGTAACAGTACAATTTATATTTCTACAGAGTGCAATTGAATCTCTCTTTGGAGCATCTATGACTGGGATAGCCTATTCTCTCTTTGGTGGACAGCCTCTTACCATATTAGGCAGTACAGGACCAGTTTTGGTGTTCGAAAAGATTTTGTTTAAGTTTTGCAAGTAAGTGTTATATTCATTTGGCTTTTAGCCCTTTTCTTTGTCTTTTCTGTGTTTATTCCCCTCCTGGAAGAGGGAAAAGTAGGTGGTTTGATTCAGTTTTGTCATTCTTTTTTCTTCATGAAGATGAAGAAAGAGCTAAAGATTGGTGTATATTGTTATATAATATCTGTTTTAAAATTAAGATGAAGTTCTAAACACTGAAAAATCTCTTAGTTTTGTCTACTTAGGATATCCAATTCACAGTCTTGATTTTAAATACTCATGGAATGTGAAGGATATTGACAAACTTCCTGAGTTAGGCTTATCTTCACTTATTTAAAATGGAGGCAGATCTGTAAAATGACCTTCTTTCTACTCTCTTTCCTTTTCCTCCTAGAGAATATGGGCTGTCATACCTATCTTTACGAGCCAGCATTGGACTTTGGACTGCAACGCTATGTATTATTCTTGTGGCTACAGATGCAAGTTCCCTTGTCTGCTACATCACCAGGTTTACTGAAGAAGCTTTTGCTTCGCTTATTTGCATCATTTTTATTTATGAGGCCTTGGAGAAGTTGTTTGAACTCAGTGAAGCATATCCAATCAACATGCATAATGATTTGGAACTGCTGACCCAATACTCGTAAGTACAACTTCCCCTCCTGGCTTCAGGTCTTTTCTTTATACAAATAATGCTATTGTTAAAAGAAATATGAAGAAGTACTCTGCAAAGAGTGTGCCTTAAATTGATTCATGACCTACATCCTGAATTTTCAAAACTGAATAGGATTTTTAAAGTCATCTAATCAGTCAGGCATCTGATTCTCATTATACAATCTCTGCCAAGAATATATTTCTAAATCTCTATTTTTCAAGTTTTACTTAAAATAAGTAGCTAATGGATCAGGGCAATTTTAATGTGTATTGGTTTTGCTTTTGCAAATGATAAATTTTATTTTTGTCTTTCTTAAGATCTTTTCAGTTTACTAAAATTCAAAGAAACATAGTAATGAAAATATAAGATTGTAGATTTAAAGCAGTGAGAGAAACTGAATCTAAATTGTATAGACTGATGTTTGAAAGTATTATAAAAACATGAATGAAAGCACTGAATTTAAATTTGATTTTGCTTTTAGAATATGTGACAAGATATAAATATTAGTATGTTAGTTGTTGCAAGTTTATTTTATTGTTCAGAATTAATAATGGGATTGGATTTATTGTTCTTTCATAAACATAAGCAGTTGAAGATTTCTCTGAGGATGCATCTGTAGAGTATATGTGGCTATTGCAACTGACTTTTATTTAATTTTAAGATTCTTTGATTGCACCTTTGCATAGATTTTTATATAGCAAGTGCATGAATATATTCTTTACAAAACAATTATGACTTCTGCATCAACTTCCAAGGCTTTTCCTATAAATAGCTCTATGACCTCAAATCCTTTAAAGCATTCCTTACTATTAGAGGTTGATAAGAGGAGTGTTGGATCTGAGCTTGCAAGAGAATGCTATAGCACTGCATTAGATTACACAGTTCTTAGATTCAAGGTTTGAATAAGGTTTCTGTAGGAAGTAACATAGAATTAAGAAATACAACAACAACAATAGGGGTTAGGAAGGAGCTAAAGAATTGGGCAAGAAGGTATTTCAGACAGAGAGCATGCAAAGGCCTGGATATAGAAGATTCATTAAAGCTTTGTAATATTTGTCTGAAGTCAGATGGATAGTGGTAAAACAAGAAATGAAACCAGGTTTTATTACTTTGATGCCAGTTTTAGAATGGCAATGAATATAAATAAACTCTTCAAAGGAAACGAGGTAGAACAAATATAAGGAATAAAAGCTGAAAATTTTGTTTGAAGTGGTAGGAAGACACCACTTGCCTGCCCTTTTCACTGTTCTGCCAGCCTTAGTGGCAGATTCTTAGATATTTCAGAGTGAGGGACACAGTTGAATGATGTACAAAGGTAAAAGTCTGGAAAAGGAAGACTTAAGTGCAAGGTAACGTTCATAGTATTATGGTGGAACAGTGAAAAAAGTTTGCAAGTCAGCAGAAGGATAAAAGGAAGGGAGGGAAAGAGGAAGGATAGTAGGAGGGGCAAAGGAAGGGAAAAGGAGAAGAAGGAAAGAAGGAAAGAAAGAAGGAAAGATGTTATAAGATGAGTCAGTAATAGAAAGCAAGAGACAAGACTGAGTCAAGAAGTCTACAGAGGAAAAGACAGATTGGTTGGGGAAAGTATTTGTAAAAGATCCTTGATAACATAAGGAAACACACTGGATTTTGAGAAGCCAGTGTATGGAAATATTAAAAAGGGAGTAGGTGGAAAAGAAAGGAAAAGAGAATATATAGGGCATTCTGGTGTCCAATGAAGGGGACAATGAGGTCACCAGGACAATTTTTGATAGAAAAGTTAAATGTACTTCAAAATAAGCAAATAAGCAGAGGGAAGAAAGCTATAATGATGATGGAGAGACATAAGCATGGAATTGAAGATTTCCAGATGTGAGACACATAGTGAGATTAAGTAAAACAGATGAGAAGAGGGTAATTTGAGAGCTGCAAGTGTCCATAATCCCTCCCTATCATGCTGATCAGATAGGAGTGGCTCAGATCTTCACTTTCTCTGCTTCTTAAAATGGATCTTCACAAGGTCATTTTTCTTGGAAAACTGTAGTACCTAAATATGAATTACTTGCAGAGTGAGCATGAATGCGTGGTGATCACCATGTCCTCACAGCTTGTGTGTCCTCCACTGAAATTAGGGAGTGGGAATAGTAGAAAAACTGGTTCAGCCTGATAGATGGTGGGGTTTTTGTGTCCTCTGCTACCTGAAATGAGTGTAACAGGAGCTAGCAAGTCTTCCTGGGACATGTAGGGCTGACCAACTACTGCACTGGCTCCTCACTGTGGTTTTTACACTATGATGGCCTGGCTTCTTAGAAGGACACAGTAGCATGTTTTCTCTCATTTGTTGAAATCTATTTATTAATTTCCAGATTTTATACATGTCTGTGATCAAGTAGAGCTATTACATTTTGGAAACAGAAAATCAATATCTTATGTTTTATATATAAAGTATATGTTTACTAATGTTCTGTTTGTAATGTTTATTACAGAAAATTAATTAGTATCTGGTAATAACTATTTTAGTGTTTTATATAATCTCATGCTTTTACACAAAACATGACTGTGCTTCATGAAGCTCAAGTGAAACTTGTGTGGTTTTCTTGTTGTAGTGTTTGTGATCATATTAATCATTATATTAATTCTTGCCTAAAGTTTTCAGCTTGAGATGTTGCTGTCCTTGTGCTAACACAGATTTTATTAGAAAAAAATTTTAGAAAGTATATATCCTATACATACTATATTTAAGATTGTGGATTTGCAAAATTAAAATAATTATATTTGCATATATGCCATTTATACCATATATTTTGTTCAGTGGAAAACATTGGGAAATAGCCATTATTCTCAGAATCTACAATTCAGATATTCTTTGTACTTCTATCTACTATATGAAGATTTGCTTCAATTCATAGTTTACCAACTAAATTATAAAATGTCTGTCATTATTTATTATTAATTGTGCCAAGAGCAAGTGATAAGATAATCTATGTAGTTTTGAATATATATATGTATATGAAATCTCCAGATGATCAAACTGAATATGTCAAGTTAGCAATAAGTAATGAGTTTGAGGGAATAATTTTTTCTTGGTTGATTTGATTTTAAGTAATGGCAAAAATAGAATAAAATGTGCTGCTTATGTAAGATAAAATATTTCTTCAAAGTATAATAATAATCTAAACTTCTGAAAGACAGCTACTTAAAGAGAGATAAGAACACACTCTTGCAAATAGTTGGACCAAAGCAAAGTGTAGAGTCTGAGTATGTAGTTGTCCATATATATGTAGACACAAGTTAAGTCAAATATAGCAATTGTGAAGCTGCTGAATAAATGATCTCACTATGAAGTGATGAGAAAATGTTTTGTTTTTTGATTTTTGAAACTAGTTTTGTTTACTCCAGCACTTTCTCTAGTACTCTATGCAACCTGTGGTAGTGTGTGGTCTGTTTTGAATAATTGGTAATGACTGACATGATACTCAATGTCATTTTTTTCAATGCCTCAACTAAATTTCCATCTCCTTTATGTTAGAAACCATGCTCTAACTTTATTTCTAATGAAGCTAACATCATATACAGACATGGTCAAGTGACCCTTACTACTTAGTGATTAACAACTGAACATGTTGTAAAATAATGGACATCACCCAAGCACATAAAGACAACTGTGCTTGTTTCCATGGTCTTTACTACTATTCTTAAGATTTCATCTAGAAATTTTGGGAAATAAAGATATATTGTAAAGATCTTTATATTGTATGATGATATATACATCAAAAACCACATTCTACTGTCAGCTTCTATGAGAGTAATTTTTTTAAACTTTTCATATCAATGAGATCACATAGTATTTTCTTTCTATGCCTGGATTATTTTGCTCAACAAAATGACCTCTAGTTTTATCCTGATTGTTACAAATTACATTTGTATTGCTGGATAATATATATATATATGAATATATATGAATATATATATATATATTCACAGATATGCCTCATTTTCCTTTTTTTTCTTCTAGAGCTGAGGACCAAACTCAGGGCTTTGCACTTGCCAGGCAAGTGCTCTTCCACTGAGCTAAATCCCCAACCCTACTGAGCTAAATCCTCAACACCTCATTTTCTTTATTCATTGGTTGAGAACACTTGGGTTGTTTCTACTTCTTGGCTGTAATAAATAGTTGCTACAGTGAGTATGAGGGTATAGATGGTCTCTTTGATTTCCTTTCCTTTGGATATACAAAATGTTGGGATTGCTAGATCATATAGTAGTAGTTTTATTTTTAGTATTTTGAGGAACTTACATTCTGTTTTCCACAATGACAATACATTACCACCAACAATGCAAGAATTTCCTTTTCTCTACATTGTAGGCAGCACTTTTTTCCTTTTCTGTTCTTTCCTTTCTTCCTTCCCCCCCCCATAATAGTCATTTCTATTTGAGTGAGGTGATTTTCTTTTCTCGTTGGGGTTTAGATATGCATTTGACTGATGCTTTTGAGCATTTTTCCCTGTCTTTTTTTTTTTTTGGAAAAAGCATATATCTTAGATGAATGAAATTATTTTGAATGTACATAATGTAAAAATTTAACTGTGTAACTTGAATTGTAACCTCCAACACTTGACTCCTGCTAGTGGGTTTATGGTCTTAAGCCTTATGTGGTTATTTTAATCCAATTTGTGAGAGGTTGGGGTTTTTTATATATGGTAAGAGACTGAAGTATGATTTAATTCTTTTTAAATTTTTAAGTAGTTATACAAAGAGGTTGCAATTCCATGTCAGGTTATGAGAACAAAGAATTTTGATAAATATTATCCCTGCTATCCTTTCTCCCCATTTTCCCTTCCCATCCCTACCTTCAAATTACATAGCTAAATTTTTACATTAGGTACATTCAACATAATTTCATTCTTTTGCCTGAATCAAATTCTAGTTTTAACAATAGAATCTTGTTGTCACTGCTTAAAGTATCAACTATAATAGTTTATTACTTACTTGTTTCATTCTCACTACCCTTCATGTATTTTGAGCGTTTGAGGACTAATTTCATATATCTTCATTTTTCTTCCTGCAGAGTGCTAGGGGACTAGTAGATATCAGTACAAACTTTTAAAGTGGTTTTTAGCAGTGCATTTTCATCTCCACTTTCAGTGATTTTCCTTTTTACAATTAGAGGTCTTAAATAAATACTTCTTCTTTTTCTTGTTAAATAGCAATGAAAAAAAGAGGTCTATACTATCACTTAATATCAGAAGGAGGTTACTAAGCAGGAATTGCTAGTTACTTGTTTTCTTTTTTCAAGATGCATTGAATGGCCACATATTATATTTGAGTGAGATGAACTGATTGATTTCAGAGAGTTCATAGTCTATGAAGTACTGACCCAATTTTTCTTTGCTTCCTAAATTGACCTAGATTTATGAATCTATTCTGAAGTCTTTTGAGTGAAATAGAGTCATGTTTTAATTTACACTGGAAGACATGTGTTAATATGTGAATGCTGTCCATGGGAAGAATATTCAGATCAAGAGTCCTGCTAGCATTAGCACAGAGAGGCCGTACTTCAGATACACATTGATAACTATGAGATTTCGCCTCTTGCCAAGAGAGGATATAAGAATATAGATAGTGACCTGTGTAGTCTCAAGCTCTAGATGTAGTACTCAAGGCTTAATGTGTTAACTGATTCTCTGGTCAGCCATTTTTGGTAATAGATATTAGCTAAAACAGTACCAGATTTCTGCCTATGATATAGTGTCACATCATCCATGAGTGAATTTTTCATGAAAGCCTAAATTAATGCACTTAAAATAAAAGAGCTGGCTCTGCAGTGAGCTGATAAAATAGGTTATAGCAGATGTTTTGCCCATATTCCTCAGTAAAAATGTGTTTAATATATGTCAGTATGTATTACTAATAAATAGTATTCTTTGCTTTGATGAGATACATAACAGTGTAATTTACATATTTTCTGCTAGTTTATTCGAGTTCTGAATAGTTATTCCAACTACTAGAATTTTAAAATGTCCTTAAAGCACCACTTCTCAACTACTGATACAAGTACAAACACACTAGAAATAAGCAACAGTTAGTTTCCTAAACTAGTATACGTATAAAATGATCTTCCAAAAATTTCATGAGAATTCTGATCCTTAAAGTCACTTGTAAAAGAAACATATAACCAGTAACAAAGTCCTATAAAATTGGGCAGTTAGTTCAAGTATATATCTACAAAATGTTAGCAATAAATCTACCAATCATTTATGTAGCAATTTATTTCTAAAGTTTAGTTAAATAAGTTTTGAGCTCTCTATAGTTCTATTTTCAAGCAAGTAGCACTTTTTCTCTTCAAGGTTCCTCTGGATGCTTTTACTTTTTCATTACTGAAATTCTGTGAAGCAGAAAAAAATGTTTTATAGGAGTTAATGAGTTATGACTTACCAATAATGAAATGAAACATGGAGTACAAGCCTTTTTTAATGTAATGCTTTTTCTGATTAGATGATGTGGACTCTTTTTATGACTCAGCTTTGTCTTATCTGTTGGGAAATTAATGGAATGCCAGTATTGGATGTTGTATAGATGTTGGTAGTTTTTCTCAAGGTGTATACTGGAAAAGACTGGACTAATTCTTCTGGTTTTTGTAAAATATCAATGCATTATTCATTCATTGATCTCAATATTATTGGATGTTTTGTGTCACAGCTACATACTATACACTCTTAATTATGCTTCCAGGCATTGCTAACAACTGACATTAGTAAAAGAAACACTTCCTTTTCTTATGGAATATGATAATTTTTCTGAATGCTATACTTCTAAGATATTTATAGAAGTCATCAAATGTAGATAAATGCTATTGTTAGAATATTTGACTTAATTATTTTATACTTATTATTTAACATACAAGGAAGTAAAACACACATGAAAGTATAGATACAACTCTGGAAAAGAAAAAAATTGTGAAAAATTAAATTTGTATAACGATGCCTCTCAGTTAGTTAGGCAAAACATTCTTATATATTAGCCTCCAAACTATTAATAATCTCTGCCTGGTGTAAGATTTTAGGCGAGAAAAGGACCACACAGAGAGGAATAAAATGATTGACAGCAAAGTTTATTGTGGTACACTCCCGGGCGCACTCCCCTATTTGGGATCAAAGAAGTCGCACTGAGTGTAGTTGTATCAGAGCTTTTATAGGCAGAGTAAAAGCAGAACTTGTAGTGAGCGAGGACTTGTAGCACATAGCTTGTTTTGCCCATTTGAGCGGTCTTAGGCCAGTGCACTCGAAGAATGGTGGACTCAGATAGTGTTTTTGGTAGGGACGTGGTCTTTCTCGACAGCAGCCTGTTTTCCCCTCGTGGCCTGACATTTTTCCCGGCTGCTTACTCCTCCAGCGACCTGACACCTAGCAGTCCAAAAATATCAAAAAATAGGTTCTCTAATTAATGGTAATTTCTAGATTCAATAAGTTTGTGTCCAGATCAGTTCTGTATAAATTCACCCCCTTTTGTCACTTATCTCTTCTTAACACAGGTACCCAAATGCCTGCACAGTTGATTACAACTTTTTCTAAAGATGACTAATTTTATTACTTCCAAAATATTATGTTTTATAGCAAATAGATAAAGAACATGTAATAGAGTTTTCAATGATCAAGGCCAGCTTTTGGGGAGACAGCAGGGCTGATCCTAAAATAATGCTGAATGTTGTGTGGTGCATTGTGATCCTCCCTATTCACAAGCAGAATGTCTAACCCTCTGCATCTCATAGTATGACCATATTTGGAGAGTGATCCTTTCAAGAAGTAAAGTTAAATGAGTTCAAGAGAATGTATCCTAAACTAAGCTGAATGGTGTCCTTATAAAAAGAGGGACTTTGGACTCACCAAGCAGTACTACAGATATATATGCATTCAGAAAAGACCAAAGGAGTTCACAAATAGAGGAAAGCCATTTATAAGGCAGAGGGAGAGGCTGCAGAGGACATTGACTTACCAGCACTTAGATCTTAGGTTTCTAGGCCTCCTGAACTCTGAGAAATATTTAAAATATAATGGTATGTTGTGGTACAAATAATGTGGTATGTTATAAGACCTGCCAAATGGATATGTATACTGCATATATGCTTACACCTGAGTCCTACTCTAGCTCAAAATTGCAACAGCCAATTTATAGGTCTTCGGTCCTCAAAGAATGCCAGGCTCCTCTGTCCAAACCTTCAAACTAATACGCGTGTATATCTGACTACTTTCATATATCTACTTTTTTCAGAAAACTCGACTAGCTCAGTATACAGAAGTCAAATAGAAACTCTTGACACTTATTATAAGTTTTGTCCAATACAAAGGGGACCCATGACAAGGTTCTGGGAAGAATTATGTGACAATAGATAAGAAAGAGTTCCCAGGATATAGAGAAAGGAAGGAGGAGCTAGAAACAGAGTGCTTTAGTCCTATTAACTGGTAATGAGAAAATAGAATACAGTTTTAAAATTGAAAAGCTGAAAATGTTAAGGCTTTTTATGTTGGTTCAACAATACTTAATTTCAAGAAGCCATGACAAAAAAATGCATATTTATCTTCATTTAAATCTCAAAACAGCCCTGTTTTTATTAACTGGAGGTAGAGTCTTGAGGATTTTTCTACTCTGGTTGGCTTCCATCCACTATACCCAGATCTCAGCTTCCTGATTAATTAGGATTACAGATGTGAGCCACCACTGCCTGGTAGTCTATTTGGTTTTGATTTGGTTTTGAAGCTCATAAATTTTTCTCTGTAACATATTAAAGTAAAAAAAAGTCACAATGATTATAACTTTCTAAAGGCAAGGACTATGATTTATATTTCTATGTATCTCAAATAGAAATCAGCCAAGCATTTTATACAAAATAACTTTAAGATTTTTAAAGTAATTGATGACAAGCAAAGCTTCATGTTGTGTACTGGGCATCTGGGTACAAACATGACAACATGGACATGGTCTCTACTATCTGAAGCAGACACTGTTGCACAAGTGAACATTTGATTATAGTTAATATAATTGCCATCATACAATGACATGAGGTGTCAAAGGATGAGAAATATTTCCAAACTTGTGAATTTAGAGCTCAAGGTAAAGCTATGCCTATGTGAATGGAAATGAAATCCAAATGAGAAAAAAATAAGAATATAATGGATATAGTATTTATATTTTTAGTATTATCAAATGATGGTGATGTTTTCCAATGATATATGACAGATTCTTTGTTATTCTAAACATGATATAAAGGGGGTTACTGTTACATAAGTAAGGAAATGAGTACAATTCTTATTGAACATTGTAATTGTTACCCCCTACCCCATTTTCTCTAAACTATCCTTTCTCTCCTCCTCCCTGCAATTTGTAAAGTTCATTTCCAACATAGTGTCTTGTGAGTATCACTGTTCCATTGGTTCACCCTTTGTCTCACCATTTCTGGTTCCCCTTCCCAACCCCAAATCAGATAAACTTATATACAATACAAAGGGTACCAAAATAAGAAACAGTGACAACATGAGGTAAAACAAAGGAAAAAGAAAAACTGGAGAAAAAATAAATAATTGCATAGAGTACATTAAGGAAAAAACCTTCTTGTCTCTATACCTTGTAGTTCATTTCGATTAACATCATTTTACAAGGTCTTATGTACATAACTACTGAGCTATTGTGATCCTCTGCTATATACACAATGTTGTTCTATGCTTCCATCAGAAAGAATGACATTGCCCTATTCATAAGAAAATAGAAAGACTTGGGAAAAAAATCGTATGAAGTAAAGTAAGCCAGACCCAAAGAAATATAAGCTACCTGGTTTACCTCATTTGTAATAATTGGTATAAGACTAGGATAGTTCCAGCAGAGGACATATTCTTTAAAAAGTTACTTTTCTGGCTAGGCACTGGTGATTCACACCTATCATTCTAGCTACTGAAGATGATTACTGTTTTAGGCCCGCCCACTCAGAAAAGTATACAAGATTCCATTTCCAAAATAACTAGCAAACCCCTATGCTGAAGATATAATAAGAAAAAACTAAATGTTTAATTACAGAAGAATAAGAAATAATTGCATTTCTTCAAAATGATGATTCTAGAGGGTTATATAGTAACCTGGAAATAAATTACATTATAATGCTATTTAAAAAGGTGTAAAATACTATATACTTATAAAATATATTGAAAATATGCACTCGAACTACTGAAACAAATATACTACAAATTATAGTAGTTGTTAATTGAAATAATAGAAGAGATGTCTTTTGCTTTTTTTCTTTTATAATAATTCTATAATGTAGTTATTTTTGTAATTCAAACTACTTTTGAACTAAAAAAGAATAATCATAAACATGTTTGACTTACAGATTGTAATTCTCAGAGTTTATATCTTTTATTAATACCTATCTTGCTATCCAGCACTCTGGGGGCTAATTTAGTCAATAAGGAGGCTTGAAAGAAATGAATCCCAGACCATTATTGTTCAATGCACACAGGAGAGTGCTATTAATAACTACAAAACCAAGAAGAGAACATCTGCAGCCCAGGGACTAAAATTAGTAACAATGTTGAGGGAGTTCTACCAAATTATGTTTTCCAGAAGACAGCTTTAGACTCTCCTAGTGTAAGGAAGATTGATCACCTCCATTAGCCTTGAAGCAAATGCAAAAACTTCTGGATGAGGGCATTTAATTATAGTGTTTATCTAATCACTCTGTGGCTATTAGAATAAATAAGATGGCTTAGAGAATTTACTTTTCTCTAAGAAATAAAAAGTGCTAAAGAATTTGGTTTTAAAAGAATTTTAAGGCAAGTGATCCAACACCACAAGTCAAAATTGTTACATTTTATACTGAGTTTTTTTTAATGCAGAGAAAATAAAAATGTACACAAATAATACTACCCTTTCGTCCCTGCCTTGTGATTGCCTGACTATCCAGCTCAGGAGCTTGTGATATTAACTGTGTTGACAACATCCACTCTTAGATGACACATAAATAGTAGTATTGATTTATGTCAGGGGCTGTTCAGGTACTTTAATTCATATGAACTCCTTTGCCCTCATCATAACCCTGCAAGTCCGTTATTACCATCATCTCCATTTTATAAATTAAAAGAAAAAACTGAAGCACAAAATGCTTAAAAACCTGGTCCAAAGTCATTTAGCCAAATGCCTGGATTTGAATGGATATATGGAGTTTGGCTGGGTGGTTCAGTATCCTCAGTTACAGCATGCCCCTAGCACTTTTCTTTTCATGAGAAATTGTTGTAGATGAATCATTCGTTTCAGAGCTCATGTTCTAGCTGATAGTACTACTTGTGTTGTCCATTTCTTTACTTTTTGTAGTTTTGAATTAGAACAATTTGAAATGAATTCAGTAGTACAGAGAAAAGATAGAAATAGCATTTTTCTCATTGTATTCTTTTTTTTGGGGGGGGGGCAGGGGTCCCGTCGTGGAGCCTGAACTCTGGGCCTGGGTGCTGTCCCTCAGCTCTTCAGCTCAAGGCTAGAACTCTACCACTGGAGCCACAGCGCCACTTCCGGCTTTTTTGTTTTTTCGGCTTATGTGGTACTGAGGAATAGAATCCAGGGCCTCATGCATGCAAGGCAAGCGCTCTACCACTGAGCCACCTTCCCACAGCCCTCACTGTATTCTTGATAAATCAGCCAGAAGCTTTCTTCCAACCACCACGGATTGGTCAAGGTCCTTTCTGACTTTTCCTATTTAGACAACTTGTGAGAACTATCTGCTGAGATTTCAGATATGAGATGTGTGGACTCCAAAATTATCTAGCTATATGTAATGTCTATGATGAATAAAATAACTATTTCCCGTTGAAATGGGCTCTTTCAAGTTAGACTTGATTTCTGTATGGAGGAAGTATGCCGGGGGCAGTGCTGCCAAGAACACATAGGGGGCTAATGTCTATTTGTGGGCTTTACTCCACAGGCTATGTCTCCCCTACTATTTGCTGCGTTTACATGATATTTGTGGCTCAGCATTTTCAGAAGACCATTGTATTAATGTGACTATACACTAGGAATGCACTAACATCTCATACCGCTGCCCCCACTAACATGGGACAATCATTTTGGACAACAGAGCTCATGGCCCTGAGGGAATGTAATACAGGGTGAGCAAGGTAGATGGAGAATCCATACCACAGTTTGTATGGAGTTTGAAAATAGGACACTGCCCATGTCCATCAGTGCTGAGGTTGCTGCTAAGAAAGTAATTGTCATGATTCGGTGGCAGGGCTGCAGAGGGATATGAGGAATTTTCTTAAAGAATAGACATTTTGAAAAGGGCAGCTGGAAGGAAAACATAGTGAAACATAGATGACTTTATTTTGGCTGTCATGATGAAAATGGCACCAAGTTACATCTCGAGGCAGCATAAAATGGTTTAAACATTAGAAACGTAAATTCTTGATGTTGAAGACAGAAAAGAGATACTGTAGCATGAGAAGTTTACCAGGTACAAACTGTAAGCTCCTTTTCTATGGCAATAATTCTAGCAATAGTGGTTAGCTCCAACTGTTCTATTAACATAACAAAGACAACAGTCAAATGAACTTTATATAGTGCATGTGGTGATCTTGGAAGCCAACTACATTCATAGAATGTGTCTTAAACTTGTTCAACCACTTTGGAAAGTAGTATGGAGTTTTCTTAAAAGACTCCACATAGATCTCCCCTATGACCCAGAAATCCCACTTTTGGGCATTTACCCAAATGATCACAAACAAGACCATATTCAAGCTACCAGCACAACTATGTTTATTGCAGTATTATTTACCATAGCTAAGATATGGAACCAACCCAGATGCCCCTCAGTAGATGAATGGATCAAGAAAATGTGGTATATATACACAATGGAATTCTATGCCTCCATCAGAAAGAATGACATTGCCCCATTTGTTAGGAAATGGAAAGACTTGGAAAAATTATGCTAAATGAAGTAAGCCAGCCCAAAGAAACATAGATCCCGTGGTTTTCCTTATTTGCAATAATTAGTATATCTGGGACAAGCAGAAAACGTCAGATAAGATGATGTCAAGCAAAATGAACCCCAAGATAAGGACACAGTGTTTTTTTTCTTTCTTGTTATTGTTTCTAATGTATTTATAAGGTACCATGTGATTTTTTTGTTGCTTTGTATATTCCTTCTTCATGGTATAACCCCTGTTTTCACTGTATTTGATGTCGGTATAATTTGGGGAGTAGAAGGGAAAAAACAAATTGTTTAAATAGGAATACAGGTTGACCCATTGCAATGTGAGATATAGAAGACACTATGTTGAAAAACGAACTTTACAATTTAGCGGGGAGGGAGGAGCAGAGTGTAGTTGTGGAGGTGGGAGGGAAGAGATGGTAGGGAAAAAACAAAGGAGGAGGCAACAATGCTTGATAACAAATGTACTCATTACCTTGCTCATGTAATTGTAACCCCTCCGTACAGTATTTTCGCAATAAAAAACTTATTTAAAAAAATTCATTCTACAGGTTTATATATGAGCTATTGGGGGAAACAAAACTGGTTACAAATTGAGGTTCACATGTAAAGTCATTAATTTGTTGGTTACTTTTGCTTGTAGCCTTAATGATTTGTAAACTTTGAAAGGTGTAGCATTTGTAGCATGTGATCTAAAATTGCATTTTAAAGTTACATAAGAATACCGCTGTTCCCAATTCTTTCTTCTAGCTATTCCCACCCCAGTTTAGCATTTAGCATGGCCCCTGATGTATAGTATGTTCTCCCTTAAACCCTTGTATTGTTATTTGATTTTTAATAGTATTATTAGTTATTGCCAAGAATAGTATGTCCTGAGATAACCACGATTTTCATTTCAACCTACCTCTATGTTTGAGTTATTTAGCAAACCTATAAATGATCTATAGAGCACGAATTATGTATCTCCTTTAATTTTTATTCATATGGTTATACAAAAGTAACTAGAATAGTACTTAAAATAATATTATATATTTTGCTGCTTATCATTTTTCCACTTGGCTTATAATTTACAGACAAGAAGTTGTGGCAAGGATCTCTCACTCCAAGAAATGCTGTAGAGTGATATGGAATGCAAGCACTATTTCTGTCTTGAGTTTTGAAGCAGCCTGTCTTAGAGTAGTGGGGTGGTCTAACCATGCAACTGTTGTATGGACAAATGTTGTGGATGCTGTAACTGCAAAAGCCACTTATTTCTCAAAAGACATTACTTTGTCTTTTCAGCTGTAACTGTGTGGCGCCACATAACCCCAGCAATGGTACCTTGAAGGAATGGAGGGAATCTAATATTTCTGCCTCTGACATAATTTGGGAGAATCTAACTGTGTCAGTAAGTAAATCATTGAAGAATAAATCATATGTTGAAAAAAATCATATGTTGAGTTATTTTCTATCAGGGCTATCATTGATGTTTACAATCAATTACTGCCACTAATAAAATTTTCAACTGCATAAGATTAGGAAAGAAATAGCCTTGTTTTAAATGTTCAGTTCTTCCATTTAAAGCATCTTCACTACTCTGGAGTTTTCATTTATTATTGAAAGTTTTCATAGACCCGAATTGCTTTGAAAGGACACATAGCAGAATGATACATGAGCTGTACCGAAAGTATGTTAAATATGAGTGCTGTTGACCTAAATGAAACCATATGGCAGGAATCAGTCTGCCTTTCATGTGGAAAGTGCCTTGAACGCTTCTACTTGACTGTTCAGAATGTATTGAAGGGGAGAGGCTGAGCTTCCTATTTTAGTGTAAATACTGAAGTCCTAGGGGTGAACATAATTTCTTCTCTTAACACAATTCTTGCACTCCTCTCAACAGAATTCTCTTGCTTCTATTTTTACATGCCATTTTCTCCAGAAAAGGAATAGTGAAGTCATTTTCACTATGACAGTTAAATCTTGTACTGTTGTTTGATTTTCTTAAACATTAATCTTCATTTTTCTCACTGTGGTATTTCTCAATTCTTAATTTACCATATAATGTTTGTGAAACTCCTTTCATACCTATGACTACATCCTTTATTTCTGCTTAATTAAATCTTGAAATATTAAAAAATCATTAGTGTTCTGCTTTTAATAAATATAAAAAAATTTGAGTAGTCCTACTTTTCTTTGTTGTTTTTGCTAGCTAGTTAAAAACATTACAACCTTCAGTACTTTTGCTGATCTACATTAGCTCCATTTCCATAGCTAACAAAACCATGCAAATTTTAGTTCATTTGATTGAGCACATGTTACTTTAGTAAGTGGATGATTTACTAGAATGTAGAGATTTTTTTTGTTTTACAGATAAAAATCTCTAAACTTAATTCTTGGAAAAGTTTGTGGCCCTTGGTCTATTTTTCTTAACTTTCTTTTGAGATTTCAAACCAAATTGTTTCAGAGTTCAAATCTGAATCTTGAACAAAGGAGGGGGTAACAATGCTCAATAGGAAATGGACTCATTACCTTGCTCATGTAACTGTAACCCGTCTGTACATAGCTTTACAATAAAAATATATAGAAAATTTATCTTGATATATATATTTTACTACCTTTATTATCCTAGTCATTTTCTCTAATATAAGCTTTCATTTGCTCTTGTCTTTCTCTGTTAGTGTTATGTTTACTTTTTTATCTATTTTATCATAGAAAAATACCATTTCTACTCTTCTGCCATTTGGCCATTTAAATTGACCAATTTTCTGAACAAAAAAAAATTCTGTAGAATTTATACATAGGATCTTGCTGGATCCACTTCCCTGACTTTCTGTCTATATTACCCTCTGTAAAGTGGATTTTTGCTTGTATCCTTTCTTGATGTAGTCTTCAATAGAATAACCAAGGCAATCCTATTTCTGAATTATTATGCATGATAAATTGGTCTATGTGCATTAGTCTATTAACAAATTATTGCCTCTATTTTCAAGTTTATTAGCATACATTAATTGTATGAAGGAGTCTCTGAATAATTTAATGATAAATAATAAAATTTACATGTTAAAAAATCCTGAACAATGGCCTTTTAAGATGCACGCACAATTAATTGGGCTAGCCATGGTGTCTTGATAATAGAAGTGTTTTTATTAAGGTGCTTTGATTTCAGAATCAAAGCAAATATAGCACTGGGTGGATTTTTTTCCTTAATTTTTAAATTTCTCTATGCTGGCAGAAGGTTTCACATTATGTTTCATCGTTTTTCCCCCCAATAGATAACTGCTAATCTTAACTGTAAATGAACTTTATTACCAAAAGGAATTTTATGTAATTAAAAAAAACCTGTAAATTTTATGATTGAAAGTCCTTAAAAGTTGTCTATGTTGAAATTTTTCTTTAATAAAAGTATATCATCAAATGTATTTTGTTAATAAAGCATTGTACTAATGATTGTTACAGATAGATTTTTTAATAGAGATATTTCTTTTATATATTGTTAGTCTGCTGTGTTGTTTTATTGAGTTGTGTAGCTCATGAATCACAATTCATATGTTGCTAATTCATCACAAAGAAAGGGATTTCTTTGATTTTTCTCAAACTTTTATGTAGTTCAATAAACCTTAAATATTTGTCTTGAAAAAAAAATTCCTTATGTATTTACTATTTAATTCAAGTATTTTATGAAAGCTAATATATTAAGATTTCTATTTATATATGCATATGTATTTGTTTAGGTTAAAATCAGCCTTTTAAAATATTCTCTGCAAGAATTTAAATATTCACAAGCAATTAACCTATTAGATTTTGATTGTCGAAACTGTATGTATACTGAGGGCGGGACGTTTGTTCCAAATTCATTTATTTTATGAAACTTATGTTTTTGACAACTTAATAGCAATTATGGAAACTTGGAGGTGTTTGAAGACTAATTAATAGAAGTCACTGTGTCAACAGCATTTGTGTGTGTATGTGTGTGTGTGCGCGCACACACACACGTGCACGTGTGCGTGCATGCATTATAGTCCTGAGGCTTGAACTCAGTTTGGGCACTGTCCCTAAGGTTTATTTGTTCAAAGCTAGCACTCTACCACTTGAGCCACAGCTCCACCTCTAGTTTTTTTGGTGCTTAAGTGGTGATTATAGTCTCACAAATTTTCCTACCTGGGCTGGGTAGGAAAGCAGTCCTCCAAATGGTGATCTGCAGATTGCTCAGCCTCCTGAGGAGTTAGGATTACAGGTGTGAGCCACTAGAACCTGGCAACAAGCATTAAAAATTATCTTTAGTTTACAAAGGACAGAGCAGCCTAGTATTACATCTTGGTCAATGTCACTCCTTTCAGCATTGTCACCCATCCCTTCCTGCCTACCTCGCTCCTCTAAACAGCTAGAAGGAGATCTCACAGTTGTTCTGAAAAATCTCAGACATGGTAGTTACCTCAAGTAGATTTTATTACTTGTGTGCTTGTTTTTGGATGAGAATACCACTACGTGTAATGTGTTCTAGAATCTTTCAAACATACCTTTTATGTTTCCCAAAGATTCCAGGAATTGAAATTCAGTTCACTAGGCAGATTGTGTTAGCGACCACTTCATTACACACTGTTTCTAGGATCTCTCCATACCCAACATGCAATTCAATTTTGACTCAGGGACAGAATACCTCAAGGACTAATAAGGTCAAGGGATCATTTAAGCTTTTCTTTTTTCAAATAAAAATTATTTAGTCATCTGATTTTCAACATAAAACAAAAGAAACCAAAAAGACCTCAACAGGATATATTTATGTATTTTTAACTTTTCAAAATATTTGATATTTGTAGGGTTGTTTTCTTTCTTTTTCTATATTATCAAGGTGATGGGCAGAGGGGTTACACTCACATAGTAAGGTAACACGTACATTACTTGTGAAATTTTTTACCCTGTCCCTCATTTTTCTCCTACGTTCCCTCCCCACTAATCCCCCCCTCAAGTTGTACTGATCATTTCCAACATACTGTCTTGTGAATATCACTGTTGCATTGGTTTGCCCCTTGTCCTGAAGCATAGAGCTGTTTTCTTGTAGAAATTTTTTTGACTTTGCTGCCACCGCATGGCTAAGGGAGTAATTAGATTTTTTTCAGGCGTAGAGATACAGTACAAAAAGGAATGATCACAGGGAACTCATTAACTATGACATGCCTCACTCATATAGTGATTCTTTTGGTCATTTGTTCTTTAACATAGGTTCAAGAGTCCTATCTATGACTCACTATTTCATTTTCATAAGTATATCTATCACTGTTATATCTTACCTTTCTCAACTGTGTTGGCACTTTGAACTAGATAATTCTTCAAAATATTTTTTCTTCTTTTATATGCACTAATTCTCATCATCATGTTGTGTTTCAGCTCTGTGCTGTCTGTCAGTGGCAAGGCTACCACAGATTGCTTAACTCATCCATGCCTCAGTAGCCTCAGATATGAAATATACTTAAGTCTATACAATTGGTGTACAAACTAAAATGATGTATGTAAATATTTTGACTTTGTGTCTGCTATCAGTAATCATTTATTATCAAGGGCATTGTATTTTCAGTTTATCTGGTGTTTGGAACTTAGTAGCTCTGAGGTTTAATAAATACTAATTGGTAAATCGTGTCTTCCTTAGTTTAAGTTCAGTTTTTAAGGATAAAGTTTAACAAAATAGTTCATGCCCCAATTGTACATAATTTGCAATTACTTATCCAAAGAACTTGGAAAACATATGTAATGTCTGCTGTGAAAGCCATAGACCAGCTTGAGAATCTCAACTACAATTGATCAGATGTTAACTTTCTGAAAGATAAGTAGCTAGCTTTACCTTAATTGCTCTATGTGCTTTCCTTCCCGCGGCAGGAATGCAAATCCCTTCACGGAGAGTACGTTGGACGCGCCTGCGGCCATGATCACCCCTATGTCCCAGATGTTCTGTTTTGGTCTGTAATCCTGTTCTTTTCCACAGTCACAATGTCAGCCACGCTGAAACAATTCAAGACTAGCCGATACTTTCCAACCAAGGTACTTAGACAATAATTTTCCTGATCTAAATATAAATGACATACAATATGTATTCTTCAGGACACTTGATGGAATGAAAGGAGGAGAAAAAGGCATTGTGTCAAGGACCTGTTGAGTTAGAGGTAGGGTGTGGAAAGCCTGGAAGAGTGCTAGAGGTGACAGGGAGGAGGGCAGAGTTCTGCAAGCTTTTTCCTTGTTGCAACAGCAAGGATTAACTCACACTTTCCCACTTAAGTTTTTTTTTGGAAATTCAAAACACACTGCATTACTGATTGGCACGTTTTTGCCCAGTGAGCAGTGGGAAGTAGTCCAACCTGACAAATACCTCGGAGAAGCCACTGTTACTTCTCTAATTGGGAAAGCCCTGAAAGCCTCATTGGAACATTATTCTCTTTTTCCATTTTTAAAGCGTCAGTCCCTCCCCTAACCCACCATGTTTCATCTGCATATTTGGAAAGGAAAGTAAACAGAGAAACAGCTCAGTTCAATATTTAACACTGCAAAGTAACACCTATAATGTCTGATTCCGCCAAAAGGAAAAAAAAAAGAAACAAGAAAATGAGCTTTTTAGGGTTGAGCTATAAATTTTGATAAAAATTCCACTCTAGGAAAATGTTTCAAGAACTGTTCTTTCCAGAGAGGGCTTCTTTTTCTATCACTTTCTTCTTCCTGAGGTGGAAGATCCATTTTCTTCTCTCAAAGCATATTCTGACTAATTCAAAATCATATTTTATGTTTATATCTGTTGAAGCAGTAATTTTAAGTATATTGTAAGTACTTAATACATATCATGAAGGAATTCTAATGACAGTTTTTGCTTATAATTATATGAGTGTTTGGTCAAAATGACTTTACAAATGAGAAATGGCTTGAGCAACTGGTTATATAAAATATATTATCCATCCATCCATCCATACACACACACACACACACACACACACACACACACACACACACACCTATTACTAGAGTTTGAACTTGGGGCCTTGAACTTGCTATGCAGGTACTCTACCACTCGAAACATACCTTTACTTCCTTTTGACTTTGTTAGTTTTCAGATGATGTATTGAACTGTTGCCAAGGCTAGCCTGGCCCATGATATTCTTCCTTCAATGTCTCTTATCACTAGGATTGTAGGCATGGGTCCACATGTGGCCTAGCATACATATTAAGTTGAATAAAGTTTAAATTTGCCCTCTTTATTGAGCACATTACCAGCCACCACACTTAGATCCTAGGTAAAATAAAATGTTAAGATTTTTAAATAAAAACATTATTTTTATGGTGCTGTAGATTTATCATATTAAAATGTTACCTGGGTGAAAAAGAAGCCTAAAATTCAAACAAATTTTGGTCACAAAACCTTATTCTGTGTTTTAATTTTTCACGTTTGGGTTCATAATAAACTTGGGTATTAAAAATATATTGAAAACAGCATGAACACCACTAGGGCTTCTCTGTAAGTCTTCATTCTGGAAAGGTTGAGTACATACTCATCTTAATGATAGAGATACGTAACATGTATTCTGTCATAGCTAATAGTAATATATAAGAATACATAAAATATATTATGATATTATGTATCATTTATAAGTATTCATAATGTGTGACTCTAGGTTATGGTCCTGTGTATTTTTGATATCTATAACTCACTCAAGTGACAAGTGTTTTCATTATTTTTAGGTTCGATCCATCGTGAGTGATTTTGCTGTCTTTCTTACAATTTTGTGTATGGTCTTAATTGACTATGCCATTGGGATCCCATCACCAAAACTACAAGTACCAAGTGTTTTCAAGGTGAATTTATTATACTTCTCAGCACCTATTTACTTTTTTGTGTCTCTCTATATAATATTCAATAACTCAATGTCTATAACTCTAGCACTTAGGAAAATAAAAATATGCAGTAAATAGATAGGAATTAAACAAGTATACATAGAATGACTTAAATTTTGGTCATATATATATATTTATGTATATATATAAATCATAGGAAAATAACTGCATGCTGCTTGAACAACTTTCCTATTAGTTGTCCCAGAGAGAATATCTATGCATAATGCAAGTCCTAAAAAAACAAAGAAGCATTTTGAAACTAAGAATAAATTCATTATCTTGAGGCAGAATTATACAATGGGAAGGGCTTAAAAGTCAGATAAAAATAGTCTCTGAATAGAATAGGTATGTGACCTTGAACCAGTAACTTACTCTTTGTATGCCCTTTTTTCTCATTTGTCAAACAGGGCTGGGAACACCCCCATAAAGTTGTTTCAATGAATTCCTTTGGGACTCATCTCAGACATTATCCTTGTTTAGATGAAGCTGACCCTTGTTAAGCTTCAGATGTGACTAAATTTTAATTTTTAATTGTTTCACTCTTCCTATATTTCCATATGCCTCTGTATAAAATAACATGTTATATTGAAACATTCTGTCCATTTGTCTGTGACTCTAAGCTGAAAAAAAAAGGACTCTGATTTGTCTTTCTTAGTTCTAGACCAGTGGTCAATGTACTGTTTGTAAATATAAATATATTTGACAGCAGCACAAGGTAAATATTAATAATATTTTGTTTTATTGGTTTGTCAGACTTTAAATTCCATGTGTACCACACCACTTAAAGATACTTTGGAACTTTGAGCAATTTACTAGATCACTCTTTGCTTTGATTTTCTTATCTCTGTCATCTTCTTTTTTCTTCTTCTTTTTTGGTTGGTCATGGGGCCTGAACTCTGAGACTGGGCACTGTCCCTCAGTTCTTCAGCCCAAGGCTAGCGCTCTACTACTTGAGCCATAGCACCACTTCCTGCTTTTTCTGCTTATGTGGTGGTGAGGAATCGAACCCAGGGCCTCACACATGCAAGGCAAGCACTCTACCACTGAGCCAACTTCCCAACCCCTCCATCATCTTTAGAGTGCTAATTAGGATGAGTTAAAGTAGTTCAAATAATGCCTGTTACCTTATAACACATCCTGAGTATCATGATTTATTGTAACCCACTTGGCTTGCAAGTTTATAATTTCCTATTAGAATCTATGGCTTTTAATTTAAGTAAGTGTTCATTAATCACTACTAATATATATATATATATATGTGCTTGATTTTCTCAGCCCACTAGAGATGATCGTGGCTGGTTTGTTACACCTTTGGGTCCAAATCCATGGTGGACAGTCATAGCTGCTATTATTCCAGCATTGCTTTGTACTATTCTAATTTTTATGGATCAACAGATTACAGCTGTCATCATCAACAGAAAAGAACATAAGCTAAAGGTATATGTTAACATCCATTTTAATGTAAATAATTCTAATTTAACTGGTGGCAATCAATGTTCAGCAGACTTACCTATATTCTGCATTTATTTCTAAAGCAAAATATCTAAATGGTGTTTATAGGTTCATAATTGTTATTTTATAATTGTTATTTTTATAAGCTACCTTTTCTTATTATGAGATAAAAAAATAAGACAAGGAGACCTAGGGTTTCTCCTATTCCATCCTGTAATGTTTTCAGAGTGTCTGCTTTGAGTTCAAGGTCTTTGATCCATTTGGAGTTGATTCTGGTGCAGGGTGATATATAAGGATCTAGCTTTAGTTTTCTACATGTAGTTAACCAGTTTTGCCAGCACCATTTACTGAAGAGGCTGTCTTTCTTCCATTCTATTGTTTTAGCTTCCTTATCGAAGATTAGATGGCTATAGGTCTGTAGGTTCATTTCTGGGTTTTCAATTCTATTCCATTGGTCCTGAGGTCTGTTCTTATGCCAATACCAAGCTGTTTTGATTACTATGGCTTTATTGTAGAGTTTGAAATTTGGTATTGATATTCCTCCAGCAGTGTTCTTTCCATTGAGGAGCGTTTTTGCTATGCGGGGTCTTTTATTGTTCCATATGAATTTTTGGATTGCCTCTTGATTATTTCTTTGTTGCTTTGTATGTCCCTCCCCCACAGTGTAACCCCCGCTTTCACTATATTTGATGTCAGTATAACATGTGGAGGAGATGGGGACAAACAAGTCATTTAAGGATTCAGGTGGACCTGTTGCAACAATGAGAAGTACAAAATGTCATGTCAAAACCAGCTTTACAATGTCGGTGTGGGGGGGGGGAGGGGGGTATGATTGGGTGGGGGGGAGGGGGGAGGCTGGGAAGGGAGGTGAAGGCTAAACAAAGGAGGAGGCTGCAATGCTTGGTAAGAAATGTATGCATTATCCTGCCCATGTAATTGTAACCCCTCTGTACAGTATGTTCTCAAATAAAATAAAATAAAATTAAAAAAAAATAAGACAAGGTAGTTTTAAAAATAACAATTATAAAAATAACAATTATGAACCGATAAACACCATTTAGATTTTTTGCTGTAGAAATAAATGCAGAATGTGGGGGGTAAGGGGGGTGGAGGCGGGGAAGAAGGGAAGGGATAGGAAGGGGAAACAAAGGAGGAGGCAACAATGCTTGATAAGAAATGTTCTCATTATCTTGACCATGTCATTGTAACTCCTCTGTATGGTATTTTCACAATAAAAAAAAAAAATTTACTTGTAGAACTTAACTAAGCTCTAAAGTCTGAGGCCTTACTTTCTGGACTTAAAAAACAAAGCATTGTTAAGGTCCTCATTTTAGCATATTTAATGCATATTAATCAAATAATCCGTCCTGGTCATTTGCCAACTTGTCTTACATCTGGGATTTATCTATTCCTTGATTTGATCCTAAGTCTATTCATTACATTGAATTCTTGTTAGAAAAAGTTACACTTACAAATACAAATTACAAATGTAATTAGGGAATTTAATTGGATTTTTTTCTGTCATTATTATTCTGTTTTTAATGCCTAAAACAGCCAATGTTACAATTTTAAATGACTTCTTTGTGTTTCAATGCAGATTTTTTTCATTTTTTTGTTCCATTTCCATTATCTGAGGTTAATTATACAAAGCAGTTTCATTGTGATATTTACATATATGCATACAGCTTGCCTCAATCAAGTTCATCCCCTCCATTCTTCTTTCTCTTCCCCTCTTGTTAGAACACTATGAACAGATTTCAGTGTTCTATTGTCATATATGTATATAAAGTTCTTTGAACATATTCACATCCCCAAACTTTCTCCATTTTTTCTACTCTTCTTGCTGGCATTCATCCCCAACAGAACTCATTTTCCTTTCCAATCATTTAAGGACTAGATCCTGCACATGATAGAGTGATATTTATCTGGTTTATTTTTTTTAACATAATGATCACTAAGTCTATTCATTTTTCTTTTATTTTTGTTTTCCATTTATTGCAGTTTTTAACTTTACTTTTCAGAAAAAGAATACACATTGATAGCTGTTCCCTTTTATTCTGTCATTTGGTAGCTATGGATTATCTAAGTTTTTCACTATCATGCAATTGTCTGACACAGTGAACACTTCCATTTATAGGTATACATGAAACAAAATCAATGAAATGACTAAATGGTTAAACTAATTAGAATCAAGTCTTGTTTAAAAAGAATATACACAATTTCATTTTGTTCCAACTATCTTAACATATCCTTTAAACTCTAGAATAGAAGGAGTAAAACCTACTTTACTAAGAAGGCATTTGGAGCATGTGTTAAAGAGAACTTGTATCTGTATTTTATGGGGTTCTATACTGAAGTTTGACTCACAGCCCTTTTTCTCAGGTAGGGTGTCACATAATTTTCCCAGGGCAAGTTTTGGACTCTAAGGATCACAAGAGTGAACCACCACACTAAAAAGGAAGGGATGGAGGAGAATACAATTTGATGCATACCCCACATAATTAAGACAATTGAGGGGAGGAAAAGGATTGGGAAGGATGGGGAAGAATGGTGGAAGGGATGACGTTGATCGCGATGCATTGTATTCATAAACTGATTTGTTGAATGGTCACTCCTTAGCACAACAACTTATAAATAATTTTTTTAAAGGAACATTTCTCGTTTTCTTTGGAGATTGTAACTAAGATGCTCAGCACCTTCCTTCCCTCTTTTTAAAAAAAAATTTGTCCAACTCATTTGGGGCATGTTAAGTAAAATATTTAATAATCCTTAGAGATATATTTTTAAGCTTATTTCAAGAAGCTCTAAGAACTAGAGCAGTGGTGTGTCGGTCCAATTTAACAATCAGGTTAACAATCATTCTCTATGTACAAAATAGTGACTTTGATTTATATTTGCAGATTTCTGTGATGTGAATATTACCACTATGGCCTGTTCTGATTTATAAAAATCACATTAACTGGAAGAAAATATTTTATTTTTTGTTAAAATTATCAACACATTAACTAATTGCAATAGATGCAGTGGGGCATTTAATTAATATCAGTATTCCTCACATTATAGTCCTGAACTAATAAGATAGAGAAGGATCATGCCTCAAGAACAATACAGTCTATACGGTAAACTCATTTGATTTGTTGATTTATTACATTTGTTTTCAACCAAATGTAATAACATACATAAGTAAATAAAATAAAAGGACTTTATAATCAAAAATATAAATGCCTTCCTGTGAATTAATCTGCTCAGTTAATCTGGAGAGGATCTTAGGCAGTCTCATGTTATTACTGTCAGTCCGGTGCTTGGCTTGTTTGTTCCTGGCCCTTAGTTTTGTGAAAATATGCATGTCCTACAGAAATGATGTTTGAAAAACATGATAAAATGTATAGTACTCTCAGGCCCCAAAGAGTATGTAACAAACTTAATTCAAGTGGTAAAATGAACATTTTTAGAATTGTTGAAAGTAGCATGTCCTTAGCAGAAGTTGGGTGGCATTGTGGGAAAAATGAACCAAATGTGTTGCACAGCATTAAACCCTAGTCATCCCCAGCATTCTCAAAGACTGTCTCCTTGGTATACCATCAGATATAAGAGTCTGTCTTACATGGCAAGTCTACTGCTAATATCATACCAAACAGGGAAAAACTCAAAGCCGTTCCTCTAAGATCAGAATGAAGACAAAAGCTTCTACTCTTACCACTCTTACTCAATATGGTAGCAGAAGTTTTAGCCAGAGCAATTAGGCAGGAAAAAACCGATAAATAAAAGGCATACAAATTAGAAAAAAAGCCAAATCATCCCTGTTGGCAAGAAAAGTTTTAAGTTAAATAATTGGTTCCCACAAATCACATTAAGTTCTCATTAAGTTAGTTCTCATTGTAAGCCACTTCTTTAGGCTATTCAGCATTGGAAAATCCCAAGTTATTTTTATAATTACTTTTTGGAATAAGAAAGTCAGATTTTCAAGTTTAGTAGCCTCATTATTAATTGTCACTAGTTTGAAATATTTACTTTGAAATAGCATTCTACTAAGGAAAATAACACCACAACTTGATTGTTGATGTCATTGATCACTAATTAGTTAGATCTATAAAACAAGTTTAAACACATTATATTGTGTTGTTCTGCTATTCTCTAAGATATAGGAAGAATTTCATACTACTGAAAGCATATCTATTTATTTTCATTTTAAAGTAAGACATGATTTTCGTTTTAAAATCAGGTTATAAATGTTAAAGGATAAAAGTGAAAATACTGTAATTACCTAGAAATAGTGTTGTTTCATTTAGACCCAACTATATATATTTTTCCCTCCCTGCCTCCATCACTAATTCCTTCCTACCCTTTCTTTCCTTCTTCCCTCTTTCCCTTCCTTCCTTCCTTCCTTCCTTTCTTCTTCCCTCCCTCCACCTGTCTCTTCTTCCTCCTCTTTTCACTACTTTCACATTCATTCCTGCTACAGATTTAACTAGAGAATTACTACTGAGTTACAAATCTAGTACTAAGTAAAAATTTCCATATTGGGCTGGGAAGGTGGCTCAGTGGTAGAGCACTTGCCTTGCATGCATGAGGCCCTGGGTTCGATTCCTCAGCACCACATAAGCAAAAAAAAAAAGCCTTGGTTAAAAAAAATTCCATATATTGCTTTTTTCTTTTAGGAACATTATTGTGTTGATCATTCATATCAATTATTTTTAATGAGTATGTAATATTTTATTAAATGGCATATATTAAAATTAACTAAAGACAATATATTGGGAAGACAATAAGCCAATATAGTTATTGTTTAACTTTTAGCAGAAGAAAGGCAAAAATAAATGTTTTGATGAAATTTTCTCTGTGCACAGTCTATGATTTCAGCTATTTAGGTGTTTTTTTTTTTAAGTATTAGTGGAATCATGTCAAAAGAAATTGGTAGTAAATTAAGATGATTTTTTTTAAGGGTGATATAATTATTTTCTTAGTCATTGTGTATCTTTGCTCTATCCAGGTCTTTTAACCATATAAATCATTGCCTACACTCTTGCTTCTTGTGCTCCATGAGCCTATATTGAGCCCGTGCCATTCAAATCCTTCCCAAAGCTCCAGAGTGACACATTATTTCCCACTGTACATAGAGTACAAAAATAACTAAAATAGCTGGGTGCTGGTGGCTCATGAAGCTGAGATCTGAGGATCATGGTTCAAAGCCAGCCCAAGCAGGAAAGTCCGTGAGCTCATCTCCAATGAGCCACCAGAAAACTGGAAGTGGCACTGTGGCTCAAGTGATAGAGTAATTGCCTTAAGCTGAAGAGCTCAGGGCCAGAGCCCAGGCCCAGAGTTCAAGCTCTATGAACAACACCAACAACAAAGTGTATAACTGAGCATCTCAAATACTTCTATTCATAGAATGAAATCAAAACTAAAATATTTAGTATATTGTCATTGAAATAAACCCAAGGCTAGATTTGTAAACCATTTAAAAAATATTGTAAAGGTGATGTACCAGAAAGATTACAGTTACATAAGTAAGATATTGAGTACATTTTTTAAAACAGTGTCATCTCCTCCTTGATTTTCTCCCAGTTTTTCCCCTCCCAACCCCATTCACCCTGAAATTGTATAGTTCATTTTCAACATAGTGACTAGTAAGTATCATTGCTAAATTGTTCACCCTTCATCCCACTGTTCCGTGTTTCCCTTTCCCCTTCCAAAACAGATACATTTACATATATGACAAAAGGAATGTAAATCTAAAACAGTGACAAAATGGGAAAAGCAGAAACAGAAAGAGCCATAAAAAGTAAAATAAAAAATCCTTTTGTTTACATTTCTTGAAGTTCATTTTGAAAAGCATCATTTTATATGATCATATGCACATAGCTATTGAGCCTTTGTGATCCTCTCCTAAGAATATCCTCCTTTGGTCTCACTGTGTGACTGTTTAGAGTGCTGCTTAATTAATCATATCCAAGTGTAATTATGTGTTTTACAATCCATTGGTTTTACTTATAGATTTATAGGCACATTCTAATTATTACAAATGAGGGAAACCATGCAACCTTTTTAGTATGCAAATAAGTAAGTATAATCAAAAAGGTCATATTTTAGCCCTGTAACATCATAGATTTAGTGAAAGTAGAGGAAATCTGGCTTCATAGGAAACTCTGCTGTGTGCCACAGGTAGTCATTGTCCTTGCTCACACTGCCATCCAAGCTCCTCCTTAGATAGAGATGTTTTTCAAAGCAAGTTCCTTCTAGTGAAGACATAATTTATCTACTGTGAAAACTTACTTTTGGCCTACAGCCCTTGCCATCTATAAACTTCGCTACAGTATAGTTCATTGCTGCTGATTTTCTTGTTAACAACAAAAATACCACTTTCTCAGAACTCTACCCAGAATAACAGTTTGTTCCATGGCTGTTCTCCCCGCCTGTTGTTTCATGAAATGTTTGCAAAGTCTCCTGGCTTTGGCTTGAACCACATTGTCACAAAAAAGATTTTTTTAGTATATCCCCAGACCACAAGTTAACCACATTTCCACATTTTACTTATTTTTCTTTTCTTACTTGAAAACCCATTTTTTCTTGGTTGACAAATTCCTTGAAATTGCTTTAATGAATCATATTTCCTGGTTTCTATATGGAGCACCTTGTACAGTGTATATATACTCCAGGTATATTTAATCCACCATCACAGATACGGACCATCTCAGAATTCACTTTATTCTTTGTTTCCATCAAACATATTTTAGATCTTTTCATTTTTTGTATCATCCATCACCCAAAGCTAGTTTTGTTTTGAATGATATTTTTCATGACAATTGTTGAAAAATAATCATTTCATAAGTGTTACAATGTATACAATACAAAGGTTTGGGGCTTCATATGGTAAAGCCCAACTCACCAGTTAACTGACTTATCACAAGCTGCAAATGATGAAGCAATAATTAGACAAAGCTCTGTTCTCAGGGTATGTCAAGATCCTTTAGGACATTCAAGAGTGAATGAAGATGTATTTATAAAATCTGAACATAAAAATGTCATTAGAAATTTTTTATATTTTGATATCTAGAGATCTGAATCCACACTCTAGCATTTGTTTGTTTGTTTCTTCCTTAGAGATGTGAGCTAGGCATAGGTTAACTGAATCTCTTTAAAAAAACACATTAAAAGAACAGGTTTTTTCCCCCCTAAAGCATATTTTTTCAACGTCAAATGAGAGACATTATCTTGAATAAAAGAAAGTTTCTGTTAAAATACAACTGTGGGCTTTTCTACATGTTTCTGTAGACAGTTCAGGCTTCTTTTGACATCATTTTTAATAAACAGCAATACAGTCCCAGTTCACTTGAGTAAATGAATGCATTTTCAACATTCATTTGGCACCATATTCTCTTGATGATTATGGCATTTGATATGTTCTTTTTTGCCCTCTTTGTCAGCCTGGTTCTTCATGTCAATCTATAGTCTTTTATGTGGTTAACTTGACAGATGCAGGAAATTGCTGCCAAGCTTTGAAATGAGTTTTTTCAGCAGTGGCATCTGGGTATCAGATGGTCCTCTTGGCTGGCCTCTTGTCTTGCTGCATGTTGGTTTTAGTGGGGTCTGGTGTACATCACCTGTTGCTATGCTCCCTTTTCCTCCCATATGTCCATTTCCCATGATTCATGGATGAATGTGAGAATAAAAGCTCCAGTTCTGTCTGTATTTGAGAAAAAAACATACAGAAATATGTTAGAAGGTACAGAGTTCTCTATCTGACAAAGGGATACTTCCCTTTGGCTGGCAGGCTTATCAGCTAATAATTTGGTTACAAAGACCAAATTTTTAAAGACAGTTTAAATAAAAAGCAAGAAGGATGCTGATTAATTAGTGGAAGTGCCAGGACTGTTTTATTTTCTTTGGTTTTCACTGAGACAAGATGATCTTATTGTTGTACAGAATAATCCAGGAGGAAGTTATACATTTTTTATTTTTATGATGTATTTGTGCATAACAAAGCTAGCTTTGTACATTTCAAATTTAAATTTCTAACTCTAAATCCAGAATTTCACTCTTTACATTTTATCATCTTTGAAAAACAGCTCTTCAGAGAAATACTAAATCATTCTCACAAAGAATACTTTTTCATATTATTAGTCCATGGTATGAAAAATGCCCAAGTTCTATCCTCAAGGCCTTTCTCTGTGTTTGTCCTTCTCTGTTGTTTACATTCTGGCCACCATATTTTCTTATTGCTTCTGCTCCTTTCAGCACTACTACAACTTTACAATGCTCTGGGGCACAACCACATGTACTTCCTCAGAGCTAGGTATCTGACTATTTAGAAACTGCACTCCTATATCACTTTTACTCTAGAGGTCCTAGAACAGCACACCCTTACAATCACTTAAGACATTGTCCTTTAAAGGGATCAACACTTGTGTTGGATGTGATGGAACCACATCTTCCAAAATGGTTTGCAGAAAGACCAGGAACCCATATGACCCAAGTAAAATGTCTCCCTGTGCCTTTAGAGTTATGCAGATACCAGGATGATTCTCTGACTTTTATCAATAAAAATCTTTCCTGAATTACTTGCAAAGAATTTTCCAAATACATGTTTTCCAGGGAAATTGCGAGGAAAGTTTTCATTTGAGTGAGCTCTAACACTGCCTGAGCTAAGTGACATAAGGAAAGGCTACCACTGAATTGGTGGCATTCCAGTAGGAAAGGTCCTTGAGTGAATGTTTCCCATTTTCTCCTTGTTACAATTGCTCAGAGTTTTATAATTTGGCAAAGATAAGAAGGAGAGAAAGGAAGTACGTGTGACTTTAATGATCCTTTCCTTAAGAAGTCAACAACAAAATAGCACAGAGAAAAACATCACATGGCAATTATATAACAAATATGATGCTTCACCCTTCAGGCTATGAGAACTTGCCGTGAACTACAAACTGGGTGCAGTTTGATAAACTGCCTCTTAAAAGGCCAAGGTTATTTTTATTGAAGAAATGGCCATTTTGTCTCACCATCACATCCAATTTAATTGCTGTATTTATTTTTAGAATTACAATTCTTAAATTTAATCCTGAAATGTTTCAGTGATGTTTCAGTTTCCTATTAAAAAGTCAATGTGTAAATTTTATTAATTGCTTCTTGTGTGTTAATGGTTTGCTAAACCTATGGTCAATATTGAGAAAAATATGGGAGATTTATCTGCTACTAAGAGACATAATTTTATTTAGAAGTCTTAAAATGAGTAGAAAATGTGTTACTGTTCAACTGCTAAAATATGATAATATCTAACATTGCCTAGGTGTTTACTACACAGAAACTGTTATTCTAAATGAATTGCAAGGTTAGAAGACTCAATTCTCTTAACTGCTCAGTGAGGTGCTTTCTATTTATCATTAGCAGATTTTTTTTTCAGATAGGAAAAAGAAGCCCAAGAGGTTAAGTGATTTGTCAATGATGTTGTTGAGTCAGCTTTTAATCCTGCAGAAGTCTGTCTTCCAGAACCTACACCCTTAACCCTTTATTTCACTTTATCTTGTGAAATGGCATTTTGTTTTTTGCTTTTGGTTCTTTTTTGGAGCTATTGTGGATTGGATTCAGGGACATATACTTATTTGGTATTCTTTGCTCTACCACTTCAATCACAACTTCAGCTCTGCTTTTTGCTGGTTATTTTGGAGACCAAGTCTCATTAACATTCCTTCCTGTTCTGGTTTCAAATAACAAACTTTTGAATCTCAGCCCCCTGATATACTGAGCTACCAGTGCCTTAGCTTGAAGTTACATTTTAAAAAAAATTTAAAAGCTAGATTTGGAACACAAAAGAAGCCGAGTTTCTCATTACCAAAAGCTTTGTATGTACTTTTCTATCCCTACACGACACCATGGGCAAAAATAATGATTTTCTTCCTCATCTTTGAAATCTCTCCTCAGAGACCTGAACTAGTTATCCTGTCACTAGTACAAGTCCTCACACCCCCATTGCATTTGGGTTTCCTCACTTTCCTTTTCTATGTGCTTCTTGGAAAGACTTTAGTTTAATACAGTTGGAAGGTGGGGATGGCGGGGTAGAATAGAGTAGCTGATCAATGGTATTGGAATAGCTTACGGAGGAGACAAAACTACCATTTTAAGTTGGGACTGAGTTGCATTTCTCAAGGGGAAACAAAATGAGAACAGTATATTGAGATAAAGTGATTGCAATATATTGAGATAAAAAATAAGTACAACTAAGGGAGCTTAGGCTGTATGATTTTATTTTACCCCAATAAAAAAGTCACTCATTGAGAGTTTATCTAGAGGGGATTGGCCATAGAGGGCCGCTCCTGTTTTGTCAGGAAGTGGTTTCAATTCATCAGGCCATCTTTGGTGTGCTGTTGACAAAATGCTTTTTCTTTCTTAACAGAAAGGCTGTGGGTACCATCTGGACCTGTTGATGGTGGCCGTGATGCTTGGGGTATGCTCCATCATGGGCTTGCCCTGGTTTGTGGCTGCCACCGTCCTCTCCATCACTCATGTCAACAGCCTGAAGTTGGAATCAGAATGTTCGGCTCCAGGGGAACAGCCGAAATTTCTTGGCATTCGAGAACAAAGGGTTACTGGGCTTATGATTTTTATCCTTATGGGCTCATCAGTCTTTATGACCAGTATCCTGAAGGTAATAAAATCTGCCTTTATAAATTCATGGGACGGCAGAATATATATTTAATATCTTCATTAGAATATAAGGCAAAAATTCAAAAATGTGTCATGGCAGATGATGACTGCGATGAACATCTTTTGTCATGTTTATGTGATTTTTCATCTTTACTTAAAATTAGGTCCTGCATTTTAGGATACTTAAATACATAAAACTACACTGGTGAAGAGTAAAATTTCAAGTGTAAATTATTGTAATAATTTAAGATAGTGATCAAGCTATAGAAAAAGTCATTTCTGACTGACTGATGACCTAATTCACTGCAGGACCTACACAAATTAAAGTTTGTATTAACGGCCACTTTTATCAGCAATTAATATTATCTACTATCAATCCGAGATGTGCACATGAGCACAGCTGTGGACACAGTTACATGAATAGTTTTCTGTTTTTTATAGTAAAGGCTCTGTAAAACGACTGCCTAGATATCATCATTGTAGACAATTATTTTTTTCACATTTAAATGATTGAATCCATTTGAAAAGCAGTGGAGAGTAGTTGTTTTATCATGTAATTTTGGTAGATATCCCCAAATCACATTAGAATCTATCATTAATTTTTGTTGCCTGTAATTGAATTATTTAATACTTTATTCCAGCTTACATGTATTTAATCATTGAAATAAGTACAATTTCAAGATTTAACTTCTGTCATAAAGCAATTACAGACAACGGATTATTTCCTGCTATTTCAATAAAAAGAGACCACTTGAGCAATTCATATGTTTAGAAACGTCTGACTCAATATAAGACTACCTTTTTAAATGTAACTTTAATTTCTCACTTTAATCCAAATTCCTTGCCATGGTGAAATAAGATTTAAATGATCTTTAAAGTATGTAATAGTTAATATTGATTGTAGTATAATAGTTTATATTATTGTTACTTACGTATCATGTGGTTTTAAAAATAGTTTTGACCCTTTAGATACTTATAATAGCACTATAGTTGTCATCTTTTAATTTTTTTAACTATTGAGAAATAAAGGTATAGGGAACTTAAGTAATATATCTAAGGTTACACAACTAAAAAGTTTCAAAGATGGAATTTTAAACATGTCATTGAGTTCTAAGCTATAGTTGCTTTCGAAACAATTTGATCTACTATTTTTTCTTTTGTAATTGTAAAATTGAATGACTGGAAAATCATGTGTATGTACTCTCCAATTGTTATTTACAGTTCATCCCAATGCCAGTGCTGTATGGAGTGTTTCTTTATATGGGTGCTTCATCTCTAAAGGGAATTCAGGTAAATAGCTTTTAGTACTACAGATATTAAAGGACTAGTGGAACTAAGCCAAATAATACTGGGTGTCATGAGAAAAATGACATTACTGAGGCGCAGACCACAATTAAATTTGTTCAAACAGGTTAGAGTTTGCAAAAGTTAAAGAAAATCCTTTTTTGGTACTGATGATTTATAATCTCTAAGTACTTTTATTTACCATAAACATAATAGTGCCGCTAAGAAGTTTAGCTATTACCATCATTAGAAAACAATTGTCAGTGTTTTTAAAGCTATGCAAATACTTACAACTTTTGACACTCTAATTATGTCTGTGGATATCTGTGATAGTAGAAAAAAGCTTCATGCAAAAGAAAAGTTTTTTTCCCAAAAGATGTTTATTGCAATTCATGCTATCAAAATAGAAAGCAACCCAATTAAGTAATTAAGTACATTGACCAAAAGTTAATGATTATGAGGACCACAAAAGTGGTATGGTAATAATACATATGACATAATCAAAAGTGAACAAGTACTCACCATACACTTATAAACCTATGAGCTTGTACTGGATTAAAAGTGAAGATGAAAAGTAAAAGCAGTTCATTAAGATAGATTCTAAGTGAATACTTTTTCCTTTGACTGGTTTGTATAATTACTTTTACTCTGTAGAATTCCTTTTAAAAATTATAAACAAAGGCATAGTGGAAGACAATTTAAATAGGAGAGAAATTTTATGCATTCATGTTAAACAAGTGTTTTAGATGTATTAATTTTGGCTTACTAATTTTCTGCCTAAAATCAACTATTCATTGCAGTAGCTTATCATCTCACTGTTTGTGGGGATAATAAATCTGGGAACATTAGTATCTAGGTAGTTCTGGATCAGTATGTCTCCTGTGGTTGTTGTAAAGATGGGGACAAGGGTTGCTGTCATCTGAAGGTTGAATATGTCTGGAAGTTCATCTTCAAGATGGCTTGTCACAGGGCTAAGGGCAAGAGGTATCAGTTCCATTCTTGTTGTTAGTTAATGGGCCTTTAGTTTTAGGCACAAGTACCTTTTCAAAGGATATTTATATCATGGAAGCTAACTTGGATAAGCAGTATGTGTGTGTGTGAGGGGGGGAAGGAGAGGAGAGGAGAGGAGAGGAGAGGAGAAGAGAGACAGAGTTGGAGAGGAAAGGAGAGAGAGAGAAGGATAAAGCCACAGTGACTTTGTGTGACCATGTTCAGATATTGACTTGGTTAGAAGTAAGTATAGCTTGTGCAGAGGAGGGAAAATAAACTCCATTTCTCCAAGAGTTCTAAAGAATTTGCAGAGGCATATGAAAACTTTCACAAATATATTCTGAACATTTGCAAAGGCTTTTCACAAAATCTTGGTTTCTTTAAGAGGCTGTTATGACTTGATTAGTGAATGGTCCTTCAAAATTCATATTCTTAGGAAATTTCAGAATGTAACTCCACTGTAACTTTATCATGAGGGTGTTTATAGGCAGAGAAGAAGATACACAGAGATACAAGGAAGAGGGCCATGTTAAAATGAAGGGAAGAATTGAGGATTTTCTACCACAAATCAAGGATGGCATTTCCTGGAACTGGTAGAGCCAGGCTTTTATTTTGTAGTGCCTTCATAGGAATTATAGCCTGGCTTACATCTTCATTTCAAGTTTCTGGCCTTTATGACCATGAAGGAAAACATTTCTATTGCATCAAACCACAAAATTATGACAATTTGTGATGGCAGCCCTAGGAAACTTTTGAATAATTCTATTTGTATAACTTAAAAATTATTTTCTCAAACACTTCAACTTTGATAAAGAGACAAAACTGGAATCTTAAATTTATTATATAGATTTTTTTTTCCTATCACCTAAAAGGAGAAAATCGTATAAGTTCTATGACATAGCCAGGGTTGTTGTTCTTCCTGAGATAATAGGATAGTTACCAGGCCAAGGAGCTGACAAGGCAGGACCACTGTTCCTGAGGGAACAGCCTGCTGGCCTCTGACTTTGCGAGAAGAGCTCTCAGGCCTTGGGACAGAGCTGGATGTCAGAATTGAGACAAAACTTCAAGATGGGGATACCAACTCAAGGGATAGATGGCATGGTTCTGCTCAATTGACACTGGAAAAATGAACTTAAGAGAGGGAATGGCTACGAAGTATTATGTAGTGAAGTTTTTCTAAAATAAGATTTAATTTGTTCATTTAAAATTTTATATATAGAAAGTATATTTTGATTCAGTAATTTATAATGAAGTGTACTTTACAGTGATTATTTGTATTGCTGGGTATTTCTTTTTTGCCTTGGGCAAAAGTTCCATAAGTATTAATTTCATCTGTAAGTGAAAAGTATTTATTATTAGGCCCCAGCTTTCATAAATACAACAGCAGAAGTTTAAGAAACAAAGCAAAATAATTTTGATTTGACTCAACAGATTTTTCCCTCCTAATTCTATTTACATGATTTTATATCCATGAGGCTTAAAATGTCATTTTGAAATTATTTTGAATGTGAAAAACATTATTAAATGCCCATAAGTTAAGTACAATAAGTTTGTTATAACACAAGTTAAACAGCAAACCAGGTAACATTCTGAAAAAGTTTCACACTGAGAAATAGCACTGGTGAAATTTTAAGTGAATCCCAAGCTCATTGGTTAAGATTTCTATTGAGAATTATAGCTAACTCAATAGGGAAATGGTAGTATGCCAATATTCAGATATACTAAAAGTCAAAATGCAAAACTCATTTTATACAATTGTAGTTATTGAAACAATGAGTTTAAGCACCACTGAAATAATATGTTACTTTGTAACCTTACATGTTGGAGGAATATGTATGTTACCTGAATGTTTGGCAATATTCAGAAACTTAAGATGTAGGCTTCTGACTGTGAAACATGGCAGAAAAAACAGATCACAGTGTTCTCACTGCTGTTTCTGTATTCAGATATATAACCACATTTATATTCATTCCAACACTTTGGGAATCCAAAGTAAAGCAAATGTGCCATTTAAACAATAACAATTGAAGCACCCACGCATGAAGTACTCTTATGCAATAACCGAGTGGAGAAATGTAGCTGAAGAAAATTCTATAGAAACAGACATATTCAGTTGGAAGCCAAAAGATTTCATGCCATTTCTTTCCTATTCTTACCTCCACTATGCACACAATTTTATTTGTTTTATGAGTTTCAATTTTTAAGAGATTCTGAAAAAGTAGGCGCAAAAAATCCCAGGACATAAATGTGAATAACATGGAAAGAGGTGATTGAAAAAATGAGTATAGCACTTAGCACTCTGCATTTTTTCAATAAATGTTTTGGTATGAATGACTATTGAACAATGGATGAACTTATTAATGTACTTGAAATTCTAGTATAAATGGCACTGTGACTCAAGTGGTAGAGTGCTCACCTTGAGCTGAAGAGCTGATGGACAGCAACCAGAGTTCAAGCCCCACAACTGACCAAAAAAAAAAAAAAAAAAGGAAGAAAAGAAAAGAAAAGAGAAGAAAAGGAAACTAGAAATTCTAGTGTAGATAACTTAGGGAAGGAAGGCAATGCTATCCCACAAGTCAGAGAACACAGAAAGAAAGATAGTGTGGTCTTCCTAAAATACATACAATCTAGTTTTGGTGACTCTAATATTTACACTCGTAGACATTTGTCCTTCGTATTACAGTAATTGGGGAATTATTTTATGATAATTGTTTGTCATTTTTTGTAAGTTAAAAAATATTACTAATTTTAATATTGTTCTTTTGAAAATGCATAGGTTATATAACTGTAGAAATGGCATGAACTAGAACAGTGATTGATAATGATTAAAAGCATTATTTCCTAACTAATCACTTCATGCTAGAAACATTGAAATCTAATGTGCAGTATGATTTGTTAGTAAGTAAAATGTGACTATACAGATTTAAGCATTTGAACATTTAATTTCTAAATTTTGAAGTGATTCGCTTGATAGAATGGACTCTAAGTCATATCTGTAACAATTATATTTTAAGGTTGTAAAATAACTATGCTGTTCAGATGACAAAATTGAAACAGGAGTAGCATTGATCCGAGTAAAATAGTTCAATAAAATACAGATGAAATAGATATATATGGTTTAAAAGTTCAATGAAGGAAAATAATCAAGAAATTAAGTTTTGTGCTGGGGTATATAGCTTAGTATTTGTATAGTTCAGTATTGTGCAAAAATCTGGTTTAATCTTGGGAGGGCAAAAAAAAAAGAGAGAAAGAAAGACCCAAAAGAAAGACAGTCAATATGAGCTAACAGAGTTTATCTGAAAAAACACTTTGTTAAAAATTCATATAGATTAATTTTTATTTATTTATTTATTTATTTTGTTGGTCGTGGGGCTTGAACTCTGGGCTTGGGCACCGTCCCTCAGCTCTTCAGCTCAAGGCGAGTGCTCTACCGCTTGAGCCACAGAGCCACTTCTGGTTTTCTAGTGGTTTATTGGACTTCAGCGTCTCACGGACTTTCCTGCCCAAACTGGCTTTGAACCGCGATCCTCAGATCTCAGCCTCCTGAGTAGCTAGGATTACAGACGTGAGCCACCTGCGCCTACCTAGATTAAATCTTTATGGTTATATTTGTATTTGTACAAGTGGCATCAAAACTTTTCCTTGGAAAATCCAAATTCAAAACAACAGAATTCAAAAGAAGTTCAAGATATCTTATGCTGCAGCTGGATATGGTTTGGAACTCAGAGAGAGCAGAGACAGAGAGTGTTTCTGGGAGTCATTACCAAGCAAGTGAAAGCCAAAGTCAGAAAGATGGACAAACCATTCCAAGATAGAGGCAAACAGCTCAGGAAATCAGGGAAGCCCTCTTAGATGGGGCAAGAGGAAGAGATTGTGACCAGACAATGAAATAGAGGATGATAATTATGATGTGCTTCTCCGGGCTCTGCTTGCCCCTAGCAGCATTTAGCATTGACTTCACAATTTGTAAACACTTCTAAATGACAACTGTTGCCATATTCAAGAAAATAAAGGATATTTTATTGAGCTTGATATGTATTTGGATTGTGATTATGCCAATCCCATTGTTTGATGACTTAATTATCATTTCATGTTAATGTTTATCTTAGACCATATTAATTGTCTACTTGTCTGTCTTCTGTTGTCTTACTTCTAAACACAATGTAGTCTGTTTAATCTTTTAGTTATTTGATAGAATAAAGCTCTTCTGGATGCCTGCAAAACATCAACCAGATTTTATATATCTAAGGCATGTACCACTCCGAAAAGTCCATCTCTTTACAGTCATTCAGATGAGTTGCCTTGGCCTTTTGTGGATAATAAAAGTTTCAAGAGCTGCTATTGTCTTTCCTATGATGGTATGGAACTTTTGTCAACTCCTTTTCTCTTCTATTGATTTTCAGATCTCTTTGAACTCATATGAAGTAAAATTGGAGCAGAGTTATTTTGAATAATTATTGGAACCCTAATATAAACTTTGGCACTAACCCTGGTGACTAAGATAAGAGTATGAACTGTAGTAATTTAGGTTAATTTGTCTCTATTATCTTTAATGGAGTACTTTGATTTAATTGAAGTCAGATGGAAACATGTAAATGTTCAAAATTTATTTATTTATTTATTTATTGGGTCCGGTTGTGGGGCCTGAGCTCTGGGCCTGGGCCCTGTCCCTCAGCTCTTCAGCTCAAGGCTAGCGCTCTACCACTTGAGCCATAGTGCCACTTCCGGCTTTTTTCTTTTTGCTTATATGGTGCTGAGGAATCGAACCCAGGGCCTCAGGCATGCAAGGAAGCACTCTACCACTGAGTCACTTTCCCAGCCCCAAATGTTCAAAATTTAACATTAAGAATATACCAACAAACATGAAAACTTAGGGGATTTTTTAAATGAAATGTCATTAAATGTTTCATAGTAATTTTGAATATTCCCAAAACTACAGTAAATTTGAATGCCTAAACTAAAAATTATCAGAATGATAAGAATTTTAAAATGTTTACTTAACATAGCACACACTTATAACTTCATGCATTTTAGAAAACATAGTCAAATTGATGTTACAGTTTGAATAACTTCCACAAAATTACTCTGGGGATGTGACAAAAAAAATAAATTTTCAAATTTTCATTTTTACTACAATATTTGCCCTAATCCAAACTGACTCATTTTTGCCACAAAAAGCAAGGACATCTATATCTCCATATCATTTTTTTAATATATTTTGTTACTTTTAATTTTCTCTTTAGGTTTTAGCTCTGGTATTTGTAAGAAAGTTGATGGACTTTTTATTCACCAAAAGAGAGCTCAGCTGGTTGGATGATCTAATGCCTGAGAGTAAGAAAAAGAAACTAGAAGATGCTGAAAAAGAAGTAAGTCCAAGCAAAATGAATCTCACAAAGAAGAAACACATAAAGTAACAATTTCTCCTAAAAATGAAATTATTGTGTTTATTATTACACAGTAATTACTAACAACCCTGGGTAGACTGATGTGGAAATTTAATAAGACACAGTAAAATAGTATTTGAACAGCGAGCCAAGGTTTAATGTGAGGATATTAGCCCTTTATGAAATACTCAATTATCCTATGAATCAAAAGACTTATTTTTATAATTCTTCTCACATGGATGGCAGACATTGATACTGTTCTATTTCTGAGGCATGGTCATGCAATCATTACTTTTTGATTGAATATAAGAAAAGATGGGGGAAAAGGAATAATAGTGATGTTGGTATTTTTTTAGGTAACAAAGGTTTTTGTTTTTTTTTTTTGTCGGTCGTGGGGTTTGAACTCTGGGCTTGGGTGCTATCCCTGTGCTCTTCAGCTCAAGGCGAGTGCTCTACCTACCTCTTGAGTCACAGCACCACTTCCGGTTTTCTAGTGGTTAATTGGAGATAAGAGTGTCACAGACTTTTCTGCCCAGGCTGGCTTTGAACCGTGATCCTCAGATCTCAGCCTCCTCAATAGCTAGGATTACAGGCGTGAGCCACCGGCACCCGGCTAGGTGATAAGGTTTTAAATAAAGGGTTCTGATGGAGAATTGACTTGTGGTTGAAAGGGGTGAAATGCCTAAGAGGAAAATATGACCTGATTTACTTTCAAAGCATTTTAAGATGAATAAATGTTTGTGAAACTTTTGAGTTTTTATTATCTTCACAGACTACTGATTTATCCTATTGTGTTCCACATGTTAAAACAATTTATTTTAAGCTTTATAGCATATATAAAGTTTATATGTTAACATAGATCTATTTTGAAGGCTACTTAATCATCTCATTTTTCAAAGTGCATAAAATCTACAAGGCATATAAATGAGAAAAATGACCCTGTGACACTAAGGAAAAAGGAGTGAGCCACAAATTATGAGTGTTATGAAATATAAAATTTCTATGAAGAAATAAGTTGGAAGAAAATATCTTGTGCAAACTGTGCATTATTCTTTTTTATTTTTCTTCCTTATACAAAAGGCCAATCTATGCATTCACTTTCCAGTTTACACATATTTCTCAGGCCACATCAGTAGATAGATAGATACAGATATAGATACAGATTTTCCCCTTTCCATTAGGGAATCATTTACAAACATTAAAGGAGCCTTATTGCTCAGTTGTTTAATAAGGCCAGATTAGACCACAAATCCAGAGATTTCTGCTCAGAATTTTCTGTCATTATGGTGGTTGAAGTGTGTGCTTGAGATTCTTCTACTTCTGTGTCACTTTGAAGAGAATGAATTTTCGCAAGAAGAGATAGGTCATGAGATGATGATCTATCTTATTTCTGTGTGAATATTTCTATTTTAAAATGTTATGGAATGCATATATAGGATCATGTTTCTAATGATACACATTTAACATTAAAATATTATAAAACTGTCATTAGTTCTTTATTTTTCTGCTTAATTTACTCTTTTATTAGTGTCAAGATTACCTTACAAAAGAAAGCTTTTACTAACATATTTTGATAACTGCTTATTTTTAAGTCCTTAGGTCCTCAATATTCTCAGGTATTAGTCAAGAAAAATATGACTGAATTTGGCAAAAACTAAATTTAAATAAAATGAACACCAGACTACAGAAAGTTGTATGCTTTAAATTATTCATACTTGATGTAATTTATTCAGATTGAGAAAAATTAAGAAGTTTAAATTTTCAAAAAAAAATAACTGAAGACAGACCTCCTTGACTATGGCTTCGTCTTTTCTCTCTGATAATTATTGCACTGTTAAGCACTCAAGGAGTAATTTATACATTTCTTCAGCTTTATGTTCTTGCTCTTATTTCGTGTCAAATGTCTTTCCTGTTTCTGGTGGAATATGGTAACAACATTACTAGCCATAATTCTTTCACAGCATTCTCTTGAGGCCACACCTACAACATGAAACATTGTTCTTAGAGTTTTGAACTTTCAAAATGTTATGTAATCTATCATATCATCTTTAATATTTTTCAACACTCTGGTTGAAAGACAATTTAAGATTTAGTTTGTGAAATGGGAGAGAGCAAGTTAATGATAATTTTAATTACAAGTGTAATAGAACTAGCCATTACCATGTATATAGCTGTCCTATATAGCATTTATATATATATGTATGTATGTATATATGATTCTTTATGAATTTATTAATCCCATAAAGACCCCAGAGACCCTATATCATGAACTTCTAAGCTTTTTACATTACTTCAAATGGTACCCTAGTAGGCATTTTTCTTTTCTAATTTTAAGGTAAAGATTATGAGAGTACTAAGCATCACTAAATTTTCTAGAACTCATGTTTTTGCATGATACAAAAATAGACTGAAGATTTGCTGGGGCAGTCTAGAGCTGAATCTTTCAGATCCAAATACGAACATTCACAGTCAGGTTTACAGATCTTTACAATCCCAAAAGATTAACATGTTGATATTTTATAGGGTCCTTGGTACATGACAAGAAATAAGAAAAAAGCAATATACAGCCAAGAAATAATATAACACTGAACACTGAAATATATTTCTGACTAAAGACAGATAATTCTCCATCAATCTGGAAAGAGAAAAGGACATTTAAAGATATTTCTGTTCTAGCTTGGACTTGGTATTAAAAGAGTAGCATCAGTGAAGAGAGTAGGAATGTTTAAGGAAGATGAAATGAAACCTTAAATCCTTAGTTGAGTTTTCTGCTTAGTTTGTTAGATCTCACTGTTTTCTTGGGCTTATCTTATATCTCATAGCTGAAGGATGTGATCTTCTTATTGTAGCATCCTGTATCAAAAGCTTAGTCTTCCAGGAGATTGTGCATTAAAGTGGTAAATAGAAAGGTTCTCCAGAAATGTTGCATTTCTTCAATTGTTCAAATTGAATAACTTGATCATGATCTGGCAAGATGGTAAATAGCATAAATGTCTCAGCTCTCTGAGACTTGAATTTAAAGTGAGCTCACCTCTTATCCCTTTGATGATAGTTACATGCCTGTACCTTTATCCTCCAGGGTTTTCCTATCAGTAGCCCATTTCTGGTCTTATGGCACTGAGAAAACAATCATTTGACCTTAAAATTCAATAATGAGTTAAGCAGAATAAATAGCTACACAGGCCAGTCCAAGGTCGCAGAGCTTCTGTTCCAAATTTTCATGTACTTCATGCATATGCATATACATATGCTTCAGTTTTTAGAAAGAAAGGATTATAATCAGGGTAGAAATGAATATTGGAACCCTGACATTTTGCACATTGCTCTGTGTAAAGGGAAGACTGCAGAATCAAATTCTGGATGTCCAAATGTGCTCAGAGTACCAACACGCCTTCCTTTTACTTTCTCTAGGACATTGTATGCATTTGACAAAAGGACTACTGTTAAAAGCAGAATGTTTGCTCTTTGACAGGGGGCAAAGGGGTGAATGTTAAAACCTGGAAATTAAATTCTGCAGAAGTGATCATATCAACACTTCTTGATTTACTGAGGTTTCACTTTAACACAAACACTTTAGAAGAAAACATAATGAAGACAAGAAGGGTCTTGTGATATGAATAAAAGAGGTCATGAAAAAAATCCAAGAAAAAACAAAAATGCCTAAAACAAATGCAATTAAACCAATTACAGAGACTATATTACACAGACAAATGTCATTGCTAATTGAATCTTACAGTAGAACAAGCATGTTCTCCTTCTTCAAGCAATGGTTTTCCAAAGAGTGGTTCCAGGACCTCTACTGTATCAGCCAACCATTGCCTGGTAACTTGTTAGATTGATAATTCTAACTCCAGATGTATTGAATTGAAACTCTGAGGATAGGGCCAGTAATCTGGGTTAAAAAGACCTCCAGATAAATATGATGCAAACTAAAATGTAAGATAAACCTCTTCCTAGAACCATAAAATTTGAATCTCTAGATTACAATCCAATTCTAAATACAAAGTTGTTCCATCAGAATTGTGTATTTATAATACAACTACTTAGAGACGCTGAATCAATTATTCTGATGATAAATACAGATGTCTCCATGTATTTATAGGAAATCTCTTTGAACCACTCTCTTATTTTTTCCTTTTACACTTTACATTAATGTTTTTCAAAGATTTACATGTGCATAGTGTTTTTAGCATCTATTGTATTACTAGTTGGGGGAGAAAAAGGTTAGGTATTTCTTACATTCTATAGGTCTTATGTAAAATGACTTCCATTTCTTTGGTAATGTGAATTATAAACTTTTCAAGTAACTTTTTTAATGCTCTAAGCATTTTTGTGAACATTGGCTCTGTGTTGTTTATACTTTGAGATATTTCTGGACTTCTACATAGTTACACATTTTGCTGAAAAATGGATGTAGCAACAGATGTTACCTATTTCACTAAAAAAGGACAGAGCATACTAGCTATAATATATAAAGTCTTATTTTATGCTGTTATAAAGCATAATTCAGATCCATGATGTAGTTCTATATGTCACCCTGTCTATCAAAGCACACCAGAGTTTATCTCCAATTGTTATTTTCTAGTTCAACCCAGCACATGTCATTGGCCTCAACCAAGCTAGTGATTACTCTCATAGAAACATCTCATTTATTCCCATCACTTAGGCTTATTCTATATTGTTTCTTCCTAACTAGAATTCTTCATTTCTACAGCTTCTGTTCCTTGCTTTCTATGGTTCTTCTTCAAATCCTCTGAAAGTAGGTTTTATGCTTTTATTTTTATTGTTATATATTAGAATCTAGGAGGCTACTTGTCATGTAGATTCACAACTAACTTCTCCATAGCTCCCATCTTCTCCTCCCTCACTTTGTCAAGTGCATTATACTTTCTCAGTAAATGTTTGAATACTGTCAAGAAGATTCCTATTCTATGCCTCAGCTTTTCTACCCTTACCTGATTATAACATTAAGTAATCTTTATATCCAAAAATGCTTTGAGAATTATCTTAATTAAAGATGATATCTGAATGTCAGCCTAGATCTTTCACTAGTCAAACTGACAATACCTTTCAAATGTTCTTAGGTAAATTTTGCTTATACTTTCAACATACTACAAGTGTTGTTGAATTCAACATGTCTCTGATGCACCCTGTGGAAATAAAGTGCTTAGTAGAACTCATTTTAAGGTACTTGTGTGGTGGATATCTGGTTAGCTTTCTGCTCCTTTTGCGTGATTGAGAACATCCTAGATTGTTACAGTCGTGACAACGAGTGCCTGATTTGACTGCTCCTTGCCAGAAAGTCTCAATTTTTGGATCCCTCCTAGTGCTGCCTGGGATGCAGCCGGCCCTCCATCCCCACTCCAGGCCCACCCAGCTCCCTTCTGGCACTGAAGGCAGCGGCTGCTCTGCCACCCTTCTCTTCAGATAAGCATGGCTTGGAAATGCTATCTTTAGAGGTGATGAGATTTTGTTTGGATAGAATTATGACTAGTATAAAGCCCACACATGCTAACAAGCCACAGAGTGCAAAATAATTATTGAAAGCAATTTGAGAGAAAAGTGGAAAATCATCTGAAGAAAAAAAAAAAACAAAATTCTTCATAAAGCTTTGGGTCCAATTTTTTTTGCTGTTCGGTTGGATAGTGAGCCTTCATGTTCTGCTGCCAGGTAGGCACTACTACCACTATTCTGTAGACCTTTGTTTTTCATTTTACTCTTTATTAATGCTTGCTGCCTTCTTGACATTTTATTATGACTTGGCCAGAAATTATGCTAATTAGTAGGCCTAACTTTTCAGTGAGCAGCCAAGGAGAGGTTTACATTTTGCATATAGATTGGTTTTACTTATATAGACTCTGGGATCACGAAATGTGTTCTTCCAATGACCCTCCATTCATTTTAAAGTAATCTGTCCCATAGAAAAAAAAGTAAAGTAACCCTTTTTATCTGAAAAAAGGCATACATTCTTCCTTGGGCCTGCAAGATGTGCATAAAGTTAATATGTTGTATGTGTTAGATATCTTGACTATACCATTTGCAAGACTGCTTCATTCTAGGCTGCAGAGCCACTCCAGTTTTGCTTAAATGGCTAATTTTAAACTAATGGAATTTACTGTTACTCATTTGAATTTGTTCTAATAGCACTGCCAAATAGGAAGAGGAACAGGCCTAAAACATAGGTAATGAGATACTTCTGATAGGCCTTGTAAGGAAAGTAGAGAAAGAGAATAAACTTTGTTCCTGGGATGCATAGGGGAATTCCATTTGCCCCAACATTATAAATACAACACAGGGAAGTTTAGTTGATGAAGCTGGGTTAGCTGATTTTCGCTCTGCAGAAATATGACAGGAGGCATCGAGGTGAGCCTGCACAATCATCTCCATTGCCTCTCATCATCCATTTGGGCAGAAAGACCTGTTTCTTCACATTTGTACAACTAAAAATTCTATTTCAGGAGTTAAAACCAACAATTAAAATATTTTTAATGTTCTTTGATCATTATTTTATGTTAAACAATGCCAACTGACCTTTTCTCAGAAATAATACATTAAACAAGACATATAAGCTATAGATAACTTTTTTGGTATATGAAAAAATTAATTGCAACATTATTTGAGGGCTAAAACAGGATATTTTCAATTGATGGATTCAAGATCATCATCATTTCACAACACTGTCATATATGTGACACAGTCATATGACATGATATAATGTTATATACAATGGAAACAAGAATTTTTATTTTACTTTTTGTGGGTTATTTGTCTGTTTTCCCCCTTTTGTCACTGATTTTTATTTCTATACCTTTTTTAAATTTAATTTTATTGTCAAGGTGATGTACAGAGGCATTACATTTACATAAGTAAGTTAGTGAGTATATTTCTTGTGGAACTTGTTACCCCCTCCATCATATTTCTCCCAATTTCCCTCCTCCCAATCCCACCCCTGCAAGTTGTACAGTTCATTTGCAACATAGTGTCTTATGAGTATCACTGTTGCATTGGTTTACCCTTTGTCCTTTGTCTCATCATTTTGTTGTTCTCCTTCCTTTCCCTAATTCAGATAAATGTATATACAATGTCCAGGATGCCCATACAGTGACAACAGGGGATAAACCACAGGAAAAAAAACACAAAAGTAAAAAGACATCACATAGTACATTAAAAACAACAACAATGGGGCTGGAAAGGTGGCTCAGTGGTAGAGCGCTTGCCTTGCATGCCTGAGGCCCTGGGTTCGATTCCTCAGCACCACATAAGAAAAAAGAAAAAAGCCAGAAGTGGTGCTGTGGCTCAAGTGGTAGAGTGCTAGCCTTGAGCTGAAGAGCTGAGGGACAGTGCCCAGGCCCAGAGTTCAGGCCCACGACTGGCCCTCAAACAAAAACAACAACAACAACAACAGCAACAACGAAGAAAAACCTCTTGTTTCCATATCTTGGAGTTCATTTCACTTAGCATCATCTTATAGGTCATATGTACATATCTATTAAGGTATTCTGCTCCATCTGCTAGGACTATCCTAGACATATACTAATTATTACAAATGAGGGAAATCATGGGATCTATGTTTCTTTGAATATGGCTTACTTCATTTAATATGATTTTTTCCAAGTTTATATGATTTGGGGAGGGTAAGGTGGACCAAAGAAATGGTGGGACAAAGGGTGAACTAATTCAGCAATGATACTCACTAGACACTAGAGGGGAACAGCTTGTGGGGAAGGGAGGTCAGGAGGGGAAAACTGGGAGGAAAGGAGGGAAGAGGTGACACGGTTCAAAAAGAAATACATTAATGACCTGACTTATGTAACTGTAACAGCCCTGTATATCACCTTTACAATAAACTTTTAAAAAGGTGTTTATGTAGATACCACTCGTTGGGAAAAGTCATAGTATGAAGAAATCTGAATGATGAAACAAAAACTTAAGTTGTATCTAAGGGGAAATCAAACTATTTCCATTTCTTCCTCCAACAAGACACATGTGTTTTTGATTCATATAAGAAGATACTTTCTAGGGTCTCTTTCTAAGTCTCTGGAGCAAGCACAATGGTCCTAAGGGCCTCAGTGTGTGGTCCCCAGACAGCATAATCAAAATCATCTGAAAACCTGTTCGACATGTACATTTTGGTGTCTTCTACTTGAGACCTTCAGAATCAGAACCTCTTTAGGGTGGGGTCCAACAATTTGCCTTCCAGGAGATTCTGATGTAGGGTTAAGGCCCACTGTGCTTTGAATATGTCCTCCATCTCCTTTAAATATAGTATTTGAGGAATGTAATTTTAACTTTTTTAACAACAAAGCTCATTATACTACCCATACTTTTGTTCTTAAAACCTTAGATTAATTTTTTTAAATGCTGCTTGGAAAATAAACATGTTTTACATTGAGTGACATGAAGGCGATTGTTGTTAGCTTTTAAATTACTTTGTGTTATGAGACTTTCATTAATTACTTATGTTCTTGGTAGCTGAGGCTTTATTGAAAGGACCTATGTTGGCATTAATAAATGCAAACAAAGTAGAAGGTCCTGAGGTTAATGAGATAATGAAACATTAATCTGTGTTTCTTCTTTAATGTACAATAGAGATTCATCAGGTTCACTGTTTGTACTTTGCATTTGTCTTTCCAGGAAGAGCAGAGTATGCTAGCTATGGAAGAGGAGGGCACTGTACAGCTCCCATTAGAAGGGCACTACAGGTAAGATACACACTTACATAAACTAGAATAGACTCTGTTGAACAACTTCATGCTTGTGAAGGTTTGTTGAAGTTGTGTTAAAATAAGATAACATCTGAGATTAGGAATTTATTTACCCAGGTCCCAGTTAAAAGTTTAGCCAGTATTAGCTAATGACTACCCAAATGCAATAGGCCAGAAGATGTTTTCTGAAGTCCTTCCTTTGTACATGTTATAATGTATATGAGAGATCACTTTCATGTTCTCAAAAAATGCCCTCGAAGACAGATTAGTATTCCCTTCTAATATAAATGAAATTGGTATTTACCAGGTTGATCACAGGCAAATATTTTTATTTTGAGAATTTGACTCTAAAAATGAACACTTCCAAAGAAATACTCTATTTCTTGGATGCAGTCATATTAGGAAATATTTATGTAATTATTCAAAATATGCGGATCTTCTTTATACACAAAGATACAGAAAAAGAAAGCAAATTTTGATGAATTATAATAAAAAATTTTCCAAGTCTTTGACCAAAAATATTCTGTCACTTTTTTTCCTCTTTCTTTCTCTGTGTGGTCTTTTTCTCCCTCCTTCTTTTCTTCCCACTCCATATAGTTTAAATAATTTTCTTATAAAATTATATTTAAGTACTGTTTGTGACCAATTTTGTCTCAAAGTTCTTAAGGGCATACGAACAAAAAAAATCAGAGAATTTTCTGAGAAGGGTAATTTGTCATATTGGTTTTTTTTAAATGACAGAGTATCTTTTAGATCTTTAGTCTTACTCTAAAATCATGTTCCCTAAAATTTCTAAAATATAATTGCCTTTGATTTAGGAGTGAGCACAAATATAGCACATTTTTTCTCCTGCAGCATTAATAAATCTAAAATGTTGTTGATTTAGTTGATGTAGTAAGCTCTCATGTGTATTCTGTGGAAACCAGTTTCATGCCATACCACTTTCAAAAGGGCTTTGTTGTCAAATAGATTTGTAAGATGTTCTATACTGACTTATAATTTGGAAATTCACAATGAACCTTGGCATATGAAATAGTCTAAGTAATACTGCCTTTTTTTGTCTTTTGGAATTTGTGTGTGTGTGTGTGTGTGTGTGTGTGTGTGTGTGTTTTACTGAGCTTTAAAATCAGGACGTCACACTTACACAGCTTGCTTGCTTGGCTGGCTGGCACACACATAACAAAGCATTTTCTAAACCTTTTTGCTCACCAAGACACCTTGTCACATACCACGAGATACTTTTACTCCATATGATGCATTTTTGGAAATTGTTGATGTCATCTGTTGAGTTTCTGGGAAACTATCTACACAGGTTAAAATGGAAGAACACATCTCCAGATTGGGCAAGGTAGAGCGATCCAAGGTCTTGCTCATCTGAAATGTTGAATTCGTTGCCCTCTTGTGAACACTAACAAATGTGGTTCATGGGATGCTAGTTTAGGATTGCTGTAGAACATGAGAGTTGATTTTTTTCTACAATGCAATATCTTACATAGTAAAAGAAAGGCTATTTTTTAAGCTATTTGTCTTATTTCTGCGATTTAGTTTATATTTTTAGCCCTGAGGAGGTTTTGAAACGTTTTGAGTGTTACAAACAATTGATGCCATTGCAAAATGTAAACACAGCCAGGCATAGTTCAATTCCTGATATTACAGGTTCCACCAGTTACATAGAAAGAACTTGGTCAAACAGACTGCAGTTGCTTGTTCAGCAAATAATGATCAAATACCAAATGTCCTGCCTGTTTTTTGGGGGAACAACAAGAAACAAATTAATCCTTGTCCTCATGAAATTTACCTGAAAGTAGAATAGAGATAGGAGACAGAGGATAAACAACAGAACAAGTAATGTAGCATAGATCAAATGTGCAATAAAAAACGTAAATGAGATATTGGAGTGATATGAGAGGGTGCAACTAACAGTTTTACCGAGAGTAGTCAGCATGGGTTTGCCTGAGAAAATGTCATCTGAATAAAGGAAAGAGAAGGCTATATTATGTGGAGGAACATTATAAGCAGGGGGAGACCTGTGCCAAAGTCCTGGAGTAACAACAATGCTCTGCAACAGTTAATAGGCCAACTAACTGTGTGAGCAGAGCTGATATAGCTAGTCAGTCAGAGGACAAGGGGGGTTACAGACCCTACAGGCTTGTAAGCACTGATTTTATAGTGGATAAGTGGAGCTACTGCGAAGGAGCAAAGACAATGACAGACCTGCAGTCCTGAGAAGGTTCACAAGAACCTGAGCAAGTCAACTACAGTATCTAATCCGTTTCTTGAAATGAATTAAGAAAATTGCAGCCCAAATCTTTATCTATTCAACTGGCATCTTTTCTTTCAACTTTTCCCAGATATGTTTTAATAATTGAGAACTATTCTGTACTTCTCAATGTTTATTGATCAAAATATGCTGAAATTAACAAAAAATATACAAACAATTAAATATTATTTATCCTTCCAAGTAAAGAAACTCTGACATATGCTAAAACACATCTGAACATTGAGGACATTATGCTAAATAAAATAAGCTAGTCACAAAAAGACAAACACTATATGATCCAACTTATACGAGGTACTTAAAATAGACAAAATCATAAAGACAGAAAGTATAGTGGTGGTTGCCAGGCACTGAGGAGATGAGAAAACAGGGAGTTAAGGTTTAATGGATGTTGAATTTAAGTTTTATAAGAAGAAAAAGGTTCTGGAGATGGATGGTGGTGACGGTTGTACATTATGGATATATTTAATAACATGTTGATGTACATTTAGGAATGACTAATAATATATGTGTTCCACTATAATAAAAAATCAAGGGCTGGGAAGGTGGCTCAGTGGTAGAGCGCTTGCCTTGCATTCATGAGGCCCTGGGTTCGATTCCTCAGCACCACATAAGCAGAAAAAAAAATCAAGTACAAATATTTCACACACACACACACACACACACACACACACACACACACACACACACACACACACACAATGACTATATTTAGTACCGGTCATTGAGTAGGTAGTTACTTATTTAATGTTTGTGGTTTCATTTTGGGTGAACTCCTATCTAGAGATGATCCATCTGTGATCAATATTTCTGATGAAATGTCAAAGACTGCCTTGTGGAAGAACCTTCTAATTACAACTGATAGCTCAAAAGATAAGGAGTCCAGCTTTCCTTCTAAAAGGTTTGAATTTTAACGTAATAAGGTTGTACTAATTCCAATAATTTTCATGGCATAAATACACTAACAAAGGAATGATACTGGTTTCCAACAAATTAATGTCTAAAACGTTTCAGAAAATTCATTTTGAAAGGGGGTGGAGATTATAATTTTTCTGAATGAATATTTTTCAATGTTTCCCTTTCAAATTAAAAACTCACTCCAAAACTATCACAGTGGGGGGGAAATGGAGCTATAAATGAGTCCCGTGCATGACATTTCTGGACATTCATTTTGGCCTACTCTTTTCTATGATTTTATTGTATTTCTTCATTACCCACTTTCCAGAACCTGTTCAGATGTCTGACATTTCCCACTATTTCCTTATTTTTTTAAGCATTATGGCACATGGTTATTTTATATTTAGTTTATTTCTAGTACCCTATTCCAAGTCTCTGAAAATCTCCCCTAATTTCTTTACCCCAAAGCTTTCAGCTCTTGAAAGTTCTGTCCATTCTTACTTTTCAATATGTAAACATGCAAACAACTCCTGTAGTTGTGGATGGTGATCTTAAATGCATGTTGAGACAAGACTCTGTACTAAGTATCAAGAGTCCTCATGGGATTTCAATTGAATTTTCCAAAATTGACAAATAAGAGATCAAACCATACCCTCCAGACTTTTAACACTGATCTTTAAAAAAAAGGGAATTCCTCTATTATGCTAGTCTCTCTTCTTGTTACAGAATGGTTGAGGCATTTGGGATGGTGTTGTAACTATTAAGTTTATTTTCATAACCTTAAATTAACATTTTCTACTTAATTTTTATATTACATTTTTGCCATAAGCTCCCCTTCCTAATCACTCTAGAAGCTGATTCCCCAAAGGTAAGACCCTCTCCCTCAAACCTATTCTGTGGTTGCATTTCTTTATGTTAAATGGTGTCTTCTGGAATTCTGGTCAGCCTATGTCCTCTGTGTGAGTTTTGGGGAGGCAAAAAGCTTGGTGAGTCTTGGGCTCAGATCTAATATCAAATGAAATTTGATATTGGCCTGAAACTGGGCTAAGCTTTTTCCCTCCTTAACTTATACAAATAGATCATAAATAAAACAACCAATTGTACACAACTGTACTTAGTGATGTTGTCAAATTTCTAGATTGGAAGAAAAAAAATTGTTCCTCTAATTAAGAAAATTGCAAAGCTGGAAGATTCCATTTATGTTACCATGATGCATTTATACCTGCAAGCTTTATCTAGCTTCATGAGACATAACTGGAAACATGGGATAAAGAAAGAGGCTACATTAGACTGGAGAGTATAGTATGTCTCTTGCTGCTAGTTTTTGTCACCCCAAAATGGCATGCTGCTTCAGTGTCATTCCTACGCCCAACAAAAGAAATAAGACAAATAGTTGGTGTTCAGAGTCTTTCCACCAGAAGCTGGGAATTATTTTTTACTTTCTTTTTTCTCTTTCTCTGTCTCTCTCTCTTTCTCTTTCGCACTTTCCTCCCTCCCCCTCCAAAACTTACTCCAACAGAAATTATGAATTAATCAATAAGCCTTCTTCAAAACTTTGACCATTTTTTGAACAGAGCTTCAAAATACCATGTATTTCTTTGCTTAAGCCAAGAAACTGTAATATTTTATTTCAAAACTTGCTTTTCTTTCCCTGCTCCAAATACCTGCTATCATGTTGCTATTGTCCCTGTTATTTCCCTACATAAATCTGTGCTTTTTTAGAACTCTTGAAAGAACATCAGAGTTATGCGAAAGGTAATTTTTCAAGCCCACTAACATATGTGTTTGTGGATCCTTTTGCATTAAAAAAATATGATGTTTCTCTAATTTCTTTTAAAATATGGAATCCAAAGTGATGGGCTTAAAGCAAAATGCTATGAGAAATTTGAGATGGCCAAACTTGTAGATTATATTTCTTCCTCAATTATGTGGATCCATAGTCCAAATTCTTCCTCAGTGTTCCTTTGTTTCAAGCAAAATATTTTATGCCGTAAGGCATTTTAGGTATTCTGTACAGTAAATTGTAAAGTCAAGTGGTACTCCCTTTTTTGTGTGTGTATGTGCCAGCCTGTGGCTTGAACTTAGTGTCTGGGCACTATTCCTAAGAGTTTGAGTTTTTTGTTTGTTTGTTTTTGCTCAAGACTAGTACTCTACTACTTGAGCCACAACTCCACTCTGGCTTTTTTGATGATTATTGGAGATAAGAAATAAGGATCTCATGGACTTTCTTCTTAAGGCTGGCCTTGAACCACAATCCTCAGATCTCATCCTGAGCAGCTAGGATTGCAGATGTGCCTGGCTCAAATGATACTCTTTATCAGAAAAATCTAAAGTAATATGTGTGTAAAATACAACAGAAGTAGTAAACAATGCATTATGTTTTAAGTCCATTCACCTTTGTAATTTGATAAAGCCATTTGTTTCTTGGTCTTAAAAGTAGATATTCCCACTGAACTGATATTGAAACTATTATCGAATGAAAGTTCGCACAGTTTGCATTTGTTTGTGTCTTTTTGAGACAGAGCCAGTCTTCTGACTCCAGACTAGTCTTCTTGAATCCTACTTCCTCAGATTGCCGAGTGCTGGGATTACAGGCAGGAGACACCATGCCTAGTACTTTCCTTACTTTTTAATATGGTAAATTTTGTAGCTTCCCACATAAAACTATCTGTTAGTGATACTTTTCACTCATTTTAGTAAATGTGAACACTTACAGAAAGAGCGTAGTTTCCAGAATTTTAATACTCTCTGAAGGATACTGCTTTCTTGGACTCTGTTGAAGACATTGAAGTATGACAACTAATAACTATTAAAATTTGAGCTGTTAGAGTACCCAATGGCTAAAACCCAAAAATGCCTGAAGAACAGCTTCCCAGGATCTGTCTCTCTTGAGACCTAAGCTGGTTCCATGCAGCCTTTGATCAATCCCCTTCTGCTATTTTCCATTCTATCCTTTGCTCTAAGATATCTCTAAGAAGTTTGGATAACTTCTTAAATGGATTTTAGCATAGTAGTATATTTTTTCAATTATTTAATTCACATTTCAGGGTTGGAAAATATTTTATCTAGTTTAATTGGAAGTAGAATCCAAGAACTGATCTTAAATTTTACTTCATCTGTAGAAGTTCTACTTTGATACCACTTTAACACTGCTATACATACAGGAGACAAATCCCATTGCTGCTTATTGGATGGATTGGTAGAAACAGGTTTCATGAAAAACCACATTGTATCAGAATAGGTGAGCCACTGATGTGTTTTATAAAACCAACACCCAAGACCAGCTTTTCTTGAGAAAGTATCTATCAATGTTAGAAAAAGTAACACTTAGTTTTGCCTTGCATACATCCTTCTAACCTGGATTCTCTTTTGCTCCGTTTTTCTAGGCCTGGGCCCTCTCATGACAGCTCAATAAATACTGTTCACAGCAACCATTTTAGTGCCATTGAAATGTAACAGCATCACAGATTTCTTAGCAGCAAGCCAGGAGTAGATAGGTCATTTTCCTCTCTCTCTTTTGAAATATTACTTTCATACTTGAGGCTGTAATTCCTCAAGGGCAAGGATAGTTTCCTCTATCTTTTATTCCTAGGTCTTTATAAAGTGCCTAGAAATATATATATATATATATATATATGTATATATGTACATATATATTACAAAATCAATAACAGACGTATAGTACATAGTTGCTACAATAAAAGCTTAAAATCAATTGGCATCTAGAAACATGAAAACATGAATGTAACAAGAAAGAAAGAAAGAAAGAAAAGAAAGAAAGAAAGAAAGAAAGAAAAGAAAGAAAGAAAGAAAGGAAAGAAAGAAACAAGAAAAGAAAGAAAGAAAGTAGGGAAGGAAGAAAGAAAGTAGGGAAGGAAGAAAGAAAGAAAGGGATGGATAATAAAAAGATTCACACAGAATATTTTTTACAGAAGTCTATAAAACTTCTGTTCCATACTTTGCTGAAATCTAGTATGAAATCAAACCAAGAGTTTCAATAGGAGACAGTCATGTAACCATTTGTTATTTTATATGTTTCCCAGCCCCAAAAGCACCAATATAACCAGAGCAGGCCAAGGGAAATTTGATATCTCCCCCCCATCTGTCTGTGTCTTTCTTCTTCCTTCTTTTCTTTCTTACTTTTTCTTTCTTTCACTTCTTTCTTTTCTTTCTTCTCTCCTCCCTCCCTCCCTCCCTTCCTTCCTCCCTCCCTCCCTCCCTCCCTTCCTTCTTTCCTATCTCTCTTATCTGTCCTTTCTTTCTTTCCTTTCTCTCTCTCTTTCTTCTCTCTCTCTCTTTCTTTCTTTCTTTCTTTCTTTTTCTTTCTTTTCTTCCTTTCATTTCCCTCACACTTTGAGGTGACTAATAATGCCATTGGAAATTCATTTATTTATCAAAAGATTAGGAAACATCAATATCACAAATATTGTGTATGTACAGAGGCCAATATGTTTCTTCCTCACAGTTTCCTATATATTAGATTTGCTATCATACCTTCCAAAAGACAGAGTCAATAGCCATTGGAATACCAGCATCAGTATTCTGGAATTGAGCTGTAAGAGTACTTAGAATCCATCTGGTCTCAAACTCAATTTGTGGATAAAGATACCAAGTCTCAGAGAGATTAAATCATTAGTCCTAGGTCATATATTTCATCCTTAGCTTTTGTGAACTGAACCCAGGTCTCCTAATTTTATGCACAGGGCTCACTGCACTTCCCCATTCTGCTTGTTGCCTTGGTTTTGTCTGAGAGAGACTGAGAGCCAGGTAAAGCCCAAGGAAAAGTTAATTTGGAAAGCAAGAGAGCAGACACTTGTCATGTAATAGGAACTGAAAGAAGAAAGTGAGTCATACAGATAAAGGAGTTAAAAATACAGAGTTAAGACTCTCAACACATCATGTGCACACTGTCAACTCTTCTCATGGAGAGAGAAAAGAAAAGGGGGAAAAAGTTGCTTTGCTCTGACCTGTAAGGAGTATGTGCTGAGAAGTGTGGCAGGCATAAACCCGGGTGCCACAGACACTCGCTCACACCAGCTCTCAGCGCTGGCAGCGTGCCACAGATGGCAGAAGCTCCGGCACTTCTTACCTGATGGTGCCGGGTGGTGGTGACAACTGAGAAGGGCTGTTTCTAGCATGAATTGGAGGAAAAACAATTTTAAAAACACACTCTTAGAATGTGTCTAAGTTATTGACCACTAAGAAAGCTGCACAGGAGGCCGCATTGAAATACAGAGTTAGAGTACTTTATTACTTGGAGAAGAGTTATAAAACAAAGGTAGTCCCCACCATTAACTATCGTATATTGAGGGCTGAAGTTAACAGTAAAATGTGTGGACTCTTTCAGGTTAGTGCCTCCAAGGCTGGTTGTGAGTTGTCCTGTGGCGAGGGGAACAGAGAGGCCTCTGATACAGCAGGCTTTATCATGTGCAAAAAGTATTGGGGGAATTTGCCCCTAAGGAAACATATGCTGTAGGTGTAGGTTCCTTACACGTGACCATACCATTAGAACTTTCCGTGAGAACCTCGATGTGAGAGGAAGAAAAGTGTACAGTAGAAATGATTGAGAAAAAGAAGACAAAAATGACAGAGTCTCACTTTCAGCTTAACTAAATGGTACCATTAAAACTAGAAGGTGAAATGAAAGAAGTTTTACTGGAGTGAGAGTTTGCTCTCTAAGGAGGTGAAGGATCATTCCTCTGATGTACAGGTGGAGGGACAGGCACCTGGAGAGAATTCATTCAGGGTGATCTGTAGCTTGACCAGGAGAGATGCTTGCTTCACCTAACCAAGACATTGTCCTCAACAAACATCAAGATTCAGTCTAGCCATGAAGGATGAGCCATTTGCAGCAAAGCTCAGACACACCGCTTCAGCAACTTGTTTGTGTCATTTTCTAGTGTCAGTATTGTCTTAAGGTGGACATGACTGACCATTTCAACAATCATCAATGATTCATTTGCCCAAATGAGGACCATGGTATTGATCTTGCATGCTTTTAGAATTTTTTTTTAATGTCTGGTTTTATTTTTTTAGTGTCTGTTTTTGAATTTCCCCCTCTCTGCAGTTCTTGGCTTCTATCTCACTGAATGTAGAAGATTTTAAGTGTTGCTGTCGATCTATGCTTTGAAGCATGAGAGAGCAATGCTTACGGGCTCTTGTGTTGCTTTGGGGTTGATGGGTTTGTGACTGAGATAGCAAATTTTATAGTAGTCATGCTGTATTGTAGTAATAAATTTTTCCTTTTTCCCCCTTGTAGCACTGAAAGCCGAAAAGAGAAGAAAGCTGACTCAGGGAAAGGTGTTGACAGGGAGACTTGTCTATGACTTGATCTTCAGTTTATTTTTTACTTATATATGAGAAGAGTGTCACAATTATTAATGAAACTACTTTGATCATGTATTGTAAATTCTGTTTCTCATCCCAAATCCACCTTCATACTGTAAGTAGTGCAATGCTCTTTCATTCTCTGTTTAGCTTTTGGAACAGTGAGACACCCCTGTGATCAGATACAATAGCTATTGCAAGAATCTGTGTGTTCTTGCTGTTTATTAGACATTTGTAAACACTGGATTCTTCTTGCTAGCTTTATGACAGCAATAGTATTCTTAAAGAGACAAGTCATATTTACCTAGCTTGTATTTTCTTACTTTAGTGTTCTGATGATAACTGATAATTTTGTTCAGAAGAATTTTGAAAGGTAGTCTTACTTTTAATTTTTTATAGCTTAGCATTAGTGACTTATTTCAAAAGACTCAAATCAAAAAGTTAGTTTAAAAGCATTTTTAATGATTGTATTTATGTATTTCCTTGATTTAATATGATATATTTAATACTCAAGAATTTATATCTGACTAAAACTTAAAGTCATTTGGAAAGCATATATCACAACTTACTAAAAAAAATCAGACAATAATGCAAAGAGTCAAGTAGTATTTTCTTAAAATTGAAGTTGTGACTACATGATACAATAGTAGGCTTGTATGGCATTCTTTAGGAAAACTTTAACAGTTTTATTGAATTTTCAATTTTAATCTTTATCAGAAGTGTGCTGTTCAATTTCTCCCCTATTGATGAGACTGTTTTCCAGGTAAATGTATTCTATATATACTTGTGGAATAGCACATAGGAAATAGTACATGAGATTCCACACCTGTACAGTTGTTCTGATGCTGATGGTCATGTGCTGCTTAGTGCTAGTCCTGAATTATGTTCTAATGTTACATCAACAGGTCTCCCCATTGTACTTTTTCTCTACAAAGGAATTTTCCAATTTTTCAGTAAATGCATGTTGTGAAAAAAAACTCTTAAATGAAAATTTCAGATTCTGTTTGAGAAGGTTATATAGATAGTTCAATTCATGTTAAAATAATCCATCTTCACAAAGCTTATACAAGAGGAAGGAAAGATAAGATTTTGAGCACTACTAAAAATATAGTATTTCATTTCATTTTAGATGAACATTAAGTTTAAAAAGTAAATTTCATAATGCTCTTAGTTCCTAAGGATAATCAGTGATTGACAACCTCATAGTCTTTCACTGATCAATTTTACAATGAATCAGAGTTCTGTGGCTTTTATAAACTCTGAATTATGTATTGTGTACAAATACACATGAAAAAACCTCTTTGGAATTAAGCTAATGAGGAGGGAACAAAACAATAAAGCAGTAATTCAACATTTTGATATCTTCTGAAAAAAATTCCTCATGATCCTTTCAGAAGTCATTTTTTAATGGAATATGAGCAAAAAATCATGGGAAGAAGAATTCACAGTTAATAGAGTTTGTATTTATAAATACAGAAGAAGTATAAATATAAATGCAGAAGAAATATACAGAAACTTTCTGTTCCAAATGTGTTACCTTTATATGTTTTGTAATACTGATACTCCACTGTAAACATTCTCATTGTTCTATTATTTAGCCAGTCAGTCTCCAAAGCATTCACCTAATATTTTAACATATTAATAACTGTTCTGTTAGAAATTATTCACATGATCAGTAATTTGAATAAGCAATTATCCAATGAAATTCTGTATTTATGAGTATTTTTATAGTAATTTTGTTCTTGTGTGAATTTTAATAGTATTCCCATGTTTATCCTAATATTTTGAAATCATATAAAATATAAGATAAAATGTAGTATTATATATTTATCCCTAATTTCAGATTCCTGGTCAAAATTACTGCATATCTTGAATGTAATTTATTGCAAAGTTTAAGTAAAGTGTAAATGTGACTAGGATATTGTGCTTTTCACAACTTAAAAATGTTATGTGGAAATAAATATTTATCCTAACTAATTCCCTTGCCCATTTTAAATTGTGGTACAATGTGTCTTGTGTGAGTTTTTTCATGTTAACCACTATATCTGTTTAGAACATTTGATTGTTCAAATATAATATCTAAATTAAGGCATCCTAACAGTTAAGAAACATTGATGTTATACTACTAGGAGATTCAAATAGTCTGAACTTCAGGAAGTATATAAAGATATATGGCGTCTTTTTCCCAGGGAACAGTCCAGGTCTTTTGGGTGGAAATGACATTTCTCAGATTACTGTCAGAAAGCTTATTAGCAAGACTCCTATTATGATAATTCCTTAATTCCTGTTTTTTCTCCCAAGAAGAAAACATTTCCTAAAATTTTCCTGTTCCCATTTGTTATAAAGGTCAAATGGGCCCATTATTACTTTGTAGCATCTGTCAGTATATGATGGAGATAATTGCAAATTCAAAATTGTAACCTGCTTAGTACTTCTCTCTTGAGTAGTGAGTTTACTTTGTAATTGCTGCTGCTTAACAGCATGCCATATAGAGAAGTTTTTCCTAATTCTAAGCTGACAGAGACACCCCATGATGACTACTAGATCTTTTAGGATTTTTCTTGGCCCTTATAAGTATTACTGATTCTGTTTTTTATATACAGGCATATCTCTATTTCTGTTTAACTTTAGTCTGTTTACTTTTGAGCAAAGGACTATTTGACTATTATTGCAAGATTGTTTTCCAATTTTTCAATATGTCCATATTGTATATTTATGCAGTGAAGTGAGATGACAATCACTGAAAGCATTATGAAAATAATTTGGAGTGGCTGGGAAGGTGGCTCAGAGGTAGAGCGCTTGCCTTGCATGCATGAGGCCCTGGGTTCAATTCCTCAGCACCACATAAGCAAAAAGAAAAAAGCTGAAAGTGGTGCTATGGCTCAAGTGGGAGAGTGCTAGCCTTGAGCCAAAGAGCTGAGGGACAGCGCCCAGGCTCAGAGTTCAGGCCCCACAACCAGACCCCCCCCAAAAAACAGAAAATAATTTGGGTAATACAATGAGTCTACATATCTACTTTGAGAGGGCAGCTGTAATCAGAAGCTTAAAGGTTGATTGATGATAATAGTTTATTTTAACAATCATATTTAGGTATTCATAGAAAGGTTTAGATCACACTGTCCCTCTGCTACATTTTCTGTGTATTGAAGGCTATTGTTTTGTATTAGAATTCTGAACACAGAATTAAGAGCTTTGCTTCTAAGGGCAAACTGAATATGTAGCTGTAAATATTTATGTGGTTTTTATTGCATTGGTGGGATTGATACCTGAAAGACTGAAAAATAGAACTTTAGTAAGCCAACATTTAAAGAGATGTTATAGGAGAAATGGCATATGGATTAAGAGAGAAATGGGGAAGGAGATGACTCTGGGAGGTTTTCAGATAATGTCACTATGATAAAGATTAGAATCAAAGTAAAGATATGTGGTACAACTTGACATAAAAGATAGATGGCATATTTAGAAACTAGAAAATGGCTAAGTATGGTGAAGTGTTAGGAAAAGACTAAGTGTTAGGGGAAAGACTAATAAGAAAAGGTAGAAACACACATTGAAGACATTGTAAATGACATCAAATTCTATGCCAGGACATTTGAAATGTATACATTAAGAACTTAAAGAAGAAGCATGAATTGTTAAAAGAAAAAAATTAGTCTAGTAGTACAGTAGAGATTATAGTGGGAAAAGTTATTTCCTTAGGGATGCCACTTCTACAATGATTCTCAGATGATCAAACCGAAGTTGAATATTCTCTAGATAGCTGTTAGTATCAAAGTCAAATAAGCTCAAACATACTTCAGCACACAAGTACTTTAAAAAAAATAATTCCTGTTATGTAGACTATTTGTTGGCATATGGTGATAATATAAAGAGTACATATATCTAATATGCACACAGCTATGTTTGATGAAAGGTTCTGGAAAACACAACAAACCTGAGAATGTTAAAGAAATCTAAGCATACAACTCAGCCAATAGCTGCCTCATGAGAAGCCAGAAAACCCCTTCCCCTGCTCATCTTGTGTCTGGCCCTGTCATCCATTGGGCTTAACTTTGTATTGATGTCCTCTTCTTCTTGGGTGCATGCGGAGTCATAGGCTTCTGCCATATGACTTATTTCCTCCATTAGTTTGGAAGACTCTGGAAAGCAAAGGTGTCTTGTCCCTTTCTTTAAACTCTCCAGTTCTGTGCTTTGCGATTAAGATTCATAAGTAAAATATATCAGAGGGTACTGCCCGTCAGTTCCTTAAGAATGAGTCTTACCGAGATAACTATCATCTCGATAAGATGATAGTTATCTAAACTAAGAAGCAATGTTTACTGGCATCTATGTGTCTAGCATCTGAGCAGAAGCAATACTAAGTCAAGACTATGCAATCTGTGGGGCCACTGAGGTAGGAGCAGCAGCCAAGTATCATGACAAGGAGGAAGGGAAAGGTGAAGGAAAATATCAAACCTTGTATTCATGTAAAAATTCCAAGAGACTCAAAGATTTGAAATAAAATGTTCGTACCATTTTTCAAGTTAAGGCATCAGAGCTCTAATAGAGTAAGATGTTGCAGTGTTGAGGAGTAGGGGTGCTGATGGACAGGTTCAGGGCACTGTGTCTTCAGCAAGAGGTACCATGGAGACAGGACTGCCTTCCTAACAAGGGATTCATTTCTGTATCATGGAACCACAATCAAGCCCAGTGATACTCCTTCTCAGAATGTTGCATTTCCTTCATCGCTCATTCCTTTGTGATGAACATTCTCAAGTCACAAAATCATGATATTGTATAGAAGCTTAGAGAAATGCTGTTGGATCCATGGATTTAACTAAGCTCAGATCACAAATATTTGAGGGAAAATTCATCTCCATTCAACATACACTGAATTATTGTAATTATTCTCTTATAACTATGATATACATAGCATAGTTTTATATATATACACATAGGAATTATTTTTTAAAAAGCACTTGTGTTTGGACTTCTTAAGTATGTTTGAGCTTATTTGACTTTGATATACACAGCATCTACTATAAAATCTACTTTAAATTTTTTTTTTTCTGGTTGGTCGCGGGGCTTGAACTCTGGGCCTGGGTGCTGACCCTCAGCTCTTCAGCTCAAGGTGAGTGCTCTACCACTTGAGCTACAGCATCACTTCCGGTTTTCCGGTGGTTTATTGGAGATAGGAGTCTCACGGTCTCTCCTGCCCGGGCTGGCTTTGAACCTCGATCCTCATATCTCAGCCTCCTGAGTAGCTAGGATTACAGGCGTGAGCCACCAGCGCCCAGCTCTACTTTAGATTTTTATGTAGAGATGATTTGAAGTATATAGGATGATATACCTAGGTTATATGTAATTGCTATGCCATTTCATATGAGATATTTGCATATCCTCAGGTTTTGGTGCCTTACTGAAGGATTTTGGTTGTTAAATGATTGACATCTCACCAAAGTAAACATGACTTTAAATAATTGGGAAAAAATGGTGAATTGGTTCTGATGAGAAATTATGTAGAATGAAAGGTATAAATTTTTGAGATTTAACCCCTGTAAGTAATAAAAGAACTTATCTTTTTATTAATTCAAATTTTGGGGATTAAATGTTGGTATCATTACCAAAAGATGATATATTCCTACTGAACATAATACCATGCTCTGTGCCTCCCTTCCTGTGTGTTGAGTGATGATAGGCTATAACCTCCATTCTGAGCATCTATATCCTGGAGACATGCTCACATGCTTCATGTCACTCAAGATGTATACAAGAAAGAAATAAAAGAAATGTTATAAAGTTGGCACAACAGAACTCTCTTACTTTGAGAAGAAAAAACTCATGCTTATGTTTTGCTATGATTTTTCCCCCTTAAAATTTATTGAATCTTAAATATTGTACAAATATAGTAGTCTTATAAATCAATATTCTCACATCGACTTTGAGAACAAGCAGCAAATACCAAGAGGTGGAATTGATAGTCTGTGAGTAAGAAAGGAAACAAAATATCCAGAATGTCATACAACCTGATGTGGTAATTGATCTTTATGATGGTAGTTCTGAGTCATCAGGAACATGCTGAATTATGCTCTGTGCCTATTTAAGAAAGCATGAAGACATGCAATTATTTTTAGCACAGTTTTCAACATAAATGTTCAGAAATAATTTTTACATCAATAGATGAGATGCTCTTTTTTTTTCACATGCACCCCTGGGCACTGGTGTACTTTAACAGGATATGAAAAGACTCAACCCTCTGCATGCCTATGGAGGCTACAAATGTCAATGCTCTCATTCTTAGTGCTCACTATTCTTAGTGCTGTGACTAATTCCCTTAAGTCTCAAACTTACCCTCAGATTAAGGTTATCTCTAATTTACCTATCCATTTCTTTATCTTCCTTTTCCAGTGAGCTAATTTAAACCACTTTCATGGAGAGGAGGACGTGTGTTTTGAGGGACAGATTAAAAAAAAATTAAACTTATTCATATCATCAGTATTTCTAACCTCTGTTACATAAAAAAGTATATGTTGTAATTCTTTTATTGTTCTGGACCTTAGAAATAATATTAGCATGTTTAGAAATGAATAGAAAAATAAATTGATATATTTTGGTACTTATTGTATAAATATTGCACAATATTTGACATATTTTTCTCTAACATTGTATAAAATGTGGTTTCAGTAAGATAAAAAGAAATTTCTATTTAATTTACTTCTAAGACCTTTAATGTGGTCCAGAATATAAACATTTATTAATGTTGTTCCTTGACGTAGAATTTTCAAAGATTGGTATAGCTAGTCATAATGATTGACTATGTTCAGAAACAAGATTATGACAAGAGACTCTCAAACTTCAATGTTGGTAGATGGTTCCAATGGATGAGTGGGGACTGAGAGATAATTAAGGGGAAATGATTCAATGGCATGTTCTAAAAATATAGCTAAGGCTGGACTGTAGAACCTCTGTCCATACCTGTGCACAGTGCACCAATGTTATATTGACTCAGGAGCCTCTTCCCATATCTTCCAGCTTCAGATGTTTATGCTATAACTCACCCCCATTTGGGATAAGTTCCCCTAGCAAATAATCAGAAACTGAGTTTAAATTCATGAAGTCAAGTTCCTAAAAATGGGGCTGTTTTGAAAATAATTGAAACAAAATTATGTTTCTTAGCTAAACATTTTGAGCTCAAATTCAGCATTGGGAATCTCTGCTTTTATTACTTTAATTTTGACAACCACAAATAATTCATCAGATACTTAAGAGATTGCCTTTCTCTTTTGTACTTTTTATGTCCATTGAGATCAAAGAACTACCATTATGGTATTATTTTTATAATACAGACCTCACCATCATTCCCTAGAATGAAATGTTACCTCTTACATCATACTGTATTGTAGCTAACTCAATTTCCTAATATAAGTTTATATATAACAAAAGATTTATATATATATATATATATATATTAGGTAAAAATCTTATGACCTGCTTAACACATTTTTATGTACCTAATCATGATCATTTTTCTTTCTTCTTTTAAAACAAAAGCTGAACTCTTTCCATGTTTACCAGATAATCTGGGATTACTAACAAAATAAACAAGAGATTTATTTATTTATTTTCTGACAAATGTGTTCATATGTCAGTATGGTGTAGGTCTGACTCAAGACACAACTCATTACCTCTGAAAAATGAAGACATATTTATTAAATGACCAGGAGAAATTCCACAGCATGTAAAATGGAACTAACAATACACAGCATTATAGTTTATTTTATATTTTGTAAAAAACACAATTCAAGGAAGTTAAAATATTTTAATTAAGATGCTAAACGAAATGAAAAAGGAAAATTAAAGCAAGGCTTCAAATTAGAATTGGTGATACGAACAGTTTAGACTTTTAGCAGGGCAAGCTGATGTGTTCACATCTCAGTTCCAAGCTACTCATTTCACTAGAAAGCATAATTATTTTTTAAAGCACATTTACAATGCTTTCCCATCACCCTTGCTGTGTTTCTGTAGCACCTATAGCCATAACTGGCACCTGGGGGCCTTACATTGCTGGCAGTTTCTCTTGCATTTCTCTGGAGTCGATTCAACTGCTGTGGTTTTACTTAGAAGTCAGTGCTTTGCATATGTGATTTCCTGAGACGGTTTGAATAGTCTTTCTCAGAAAACTGTGCCAGTCTGGCTGTGAACAGCTCTTCTCTGAGGGGAGCTGACAGTAGCCTGGTCGGGTATGTATGCTGGGACTTGGACTTGGGTTTCTAGCCATGTCCTGCCATCTCTCCCCACTCCGTTGTCTCTAATCCTTACATACTGACATCATTGCCCATATCTTGCCATCCCTTTAAAGAAGAGGACAAGATTTGGACTAGTGTAGTTAGAAAAAAAAATTGAAACACTATTCTATACCAAGATTTCATAAAAATAATTTATATTTGTTGTTTCGGCAGCTGATATAGAAATGATTTTAAATGATAAACAAAACCAGACTGAACAATCCAAATTGCTGGAAGGTAATAATCTGTTGTGAGGCAGAAATTCTTAGCTATGATTATAGTTAATGCAATTTGAGAACAAAGGTAACCTTGCATTTCTTAATTTGAAAGTTATTTTTTAAAAGATCATCACTTAGCAGTGCAGTTTGGAACTAATGAGCATAAAACATGGTTTTTAATAAGCTGTAATAGCATTTGGTGAGGGGTGCTAAGGTAGAGAGAAACATTGTTTTATAAAGTGGCTCATATGGGTATAGATGTGCTGGTGTGCTGTGCTGCTGCCAATGCTATGGTCTTCATCTGTGTACCACTGGAGAGAGAAAGAAAAAGGTGACAATTAGGAAGTAAGCTGCTGTTGAAGAGGAAAGACTCAAATGAGTCCTTGCCAGCATATGTTATAGAAGGCAGAGTGTTTTCATTCCTGAAATAGTTCATGAACTGAAATGTGACCGTAGAGGACATCTAATTTCCCCCCCAGAGCTTTCGCATTCCAGATTGTTCTACCCTGCCAAAGTCTCTCATTCTCTTTTGCAGGTGCAGAGAAAATCTCCTGTGCATTGGACTTTATGGGATAGGGCTAATTAAAACACCCAAATCAACTTTCAGAATTGACTCAAAGGACACTTTGAACCACACCATGCATTGTATGCAATGAAGCACACTGCTTTAATTAAGTCCTCCCAAGTATCAAATTTGTCTACATTCTAATAAATTACATTGAAATAAATGAACTTTCAAAAAGTTTTCCTAAGGACTAGGGACCTAGAAAACTATAGTTTGATGCTATTGCTATATTTTGATATAACTTGAAATCAAAAGTTTACTAACACGAGCTTATACTAATATTTTTAAAAATCTACATGTCTGACATTTATGTAGGAGACTATGATCTTAAGCAAAAACTTGTGCCTTCTTACTTAATTGAGGACTACTTGCTAAGCAAACAAGCATTGTGGATACATAATTAAGCCTTTAAATCAGGGTCCCGAGCCAGTGTTTATGGCTAACAACTAGAGTTCTAGCTACTCAGCAGGCTGGGACCTGAAGATTGTGATTCAAAGCCAGCCCATGCAGGAAAGTCTGTGACACTCTTGCCTTTGGTTAAAAAAAAAGTGGAAAGTGCATCTGTGGCTCAAATGGTAGAGTGCTAGACTTGAGCAAAAGAAGCTATGGGACAGTGCACAGGCCTTGAGTTCAAACCTCAGCACTAGCACATGAACACACACACACACACACACTGCTTAAAGTATCAACCTCTTATGAGAATCTGGCCCAGAAAATTCACCAGTTTTTCTGGGTCAAATGGTGTTCCTATTCCTATGTAGGGCACCATTGAAACTGAGCACAGAGAAAATAGAAGAGTGGGGGCAGGGGAGCTGGTCTTCTAGATAAATCAGGCAAAAACATTGCATTTTACACAAAAACGTGGTGCAACACACATACAAGCATACATACATGTATGCAAGTTTTCTTTTGAATATGGCATCTCTAGTATAGAAAGGGAATTTCCTAAAGACATAGAAATATCTTCTGTAGAGTTCTAGCCACTTCGGACTATTAAAAGAAAAAAAAAAGCCTAATGGCTTATTGCTTGTGGTTGCTCAATAAAAGATAACGGGGCAATTGTGGAAACAGAAGCATGCTGATGTCCTACTGGTGTTAGAAATGGCTAGTAGTACACATAAGCCAGAAATGGATTTTCATATTGAGCTGAGCCATTATTATGATAGTTACACTTTAGAATGATTTTGCCACACGTTTACTGAATAAGTGATTACTTCTGTATCAAAATCAGGAGAGAACAAACAATCATAGGAACAGGAGAACAGTGTTTTGATACTTCCAGAAAATGCAATATTGTGCTTCTCAACCTCAAGATCTCTAGCATTATTGTGTGTATGACTCAAGGACATCAGTTCACCAACTTAATGCTGGAAAAAGAAATCAAAACTGCTTTCTGTCCCTGTCCTGCTGGACTCGTATGAGAAAAGGCCCTCAAAGAGGAAACTAGAGCCTACCAAGGCGCTTCCCTCCCCCTGGACGCAGCTCCATTATACCATTGCCTGGAAATCCACTCCAGCATCCACCAGGGCTTTGGAGATCTGTGCTGACTGCTGAAAGTGAACGTTATCTGCAGAGAGAGAAAGGAAACAAGTAGCTAATCACCTCTCCATTTTTCTGAGGGCCAAGGGTGGGAAAGGCCCCAGAAGAAAGGGACTGTTTGAAGTTCTAGGACTCTGCATCCCATTTAGCCCAAGACAAGTGAGTTGTGGAAAGCAACACTGTTTTATTGAAGTAAATGTAACAGTCTTGCCCCTCATGCTTTTGTTTTGTCAGTAGTGAAATTGCAAACCTGTCTGTGATACTAAAAAGTCTAATTAACTGAAACTCACCATCTGCTGTTCCATGAATAAGGAGGTACTCAACTTGTTTAAAATTTTCAGCTCTGCTCATGACTGTTGAATTCTGGAATTGGGAAAAAAGAATGTCATTATTCAAAAAAGGATCTGCCATAAACTGATTTTTCACTTCAGTTTACAAAATAAAATGTTTTCAGCTGGGGCCCCCTTTGATACAAAATATAGCAAACCGATATTCAAGCAAATGCTGTCTCCATGCATGGCAGAATGCACAGCCTGCCCCATGCCTGGAAGACAGGACTGCAAAGGGAGGATGCCACATCTTCCCTCACATGAAGGAAGAGGGCACCTGCCACCCAGGCTGCATGCAAAAAACCCCGGGTCCCAATCCCAGATTGGCTGTGTCCTATACATTAGCACAGGGCAGAGTCTCGTATTAGCAATGTATGTTCCATGGGCTTCTGCTGTAGTTCAGCCAAAATGTGTATCACCATGGCAACCATGTGTCACATGGTGCCATACATGCTACATTTCAAAGAGCCCGTACATAGCATTTGCAACTAAACATACTCTGCAATATGTCATGTGAACTTTGGTCCACATAGCTAGGTTCGGAACGAAAAGCAAATATTACCCCTTTGAGAACAGATGTTTAAAACCCAGACAAACGTAACATATGGGAGGGGAGAAGGGTGAAAAAGATCAAGAGTGGCCTTTAAAAAAATCAGTGAGTTATTGCTTCTTTCATTCTGTATATTGGAGAAAATGAAGCTATTAGATAAAGCCATTCCCAAGGTACCAAGTGAAGTAGGATTTTATTCTTAATGAAAGGGTAGCTTTTTGAAGATGGCTCTGTATCCTGAATCAGAGGTTTTGAAAGGAAACTATCTTAAAAGGATAGAACTGGTCATCTGATTTTAATTTACAGTATTTACAAAGTTGGGATGAAGGAGAAGATGCTAGATAGGTTGGGGAGGTGGTGAGCTAGAGTCGACTTTGATTGATTGATGGGGGGGGGAAGGCCATAGTGTCAGCATTGCATTTCAAAGTAGCCAACTGATCCTGCAGGACCTCGGTGACATTTCATGAGAATCAAGATGTTGTATTTTAAGATATCTTTGTAGCTAATGTGAGCTTAGTATTTTTTATGGACAACCTAGTGGTCTGGCAGGAAAGGGTTGAAACACAGCTTTCATATTCTAGATTCAGCTTCAGTATTAGTAAGCTGTACAGCTACAGACCTGCTGCACACTAAGCCTTGAATTCTGCAAAATGGGAATGAGAGTAACTTCTCTTACTTCCCTCACAGAAACAGAAATACAAGACATGGCAAAGCATGTTTGAAGCTAAATTGCAGGTATTGGTATGAGAATTGTTACACAGTATTTCTGGAAAAGGACACCTTGTCTATGATTTCAGGACTGAATTATCTAAAATGTCTTCATGGATTGAGGCTCCCCAAATCATCCTCTCTTCCTAAGCTTGGAGTTCATGTCCTCTCATTTCTGTGTAGACTAGTTCAAATTCATCCTGACCATATTCCATTTGTGACTCAAATTCAGAATTAATTTATGAAATTTCATAACAAAAATCTGACTCATTAAAAGTCACACATCAATTTTATTTTGTAAGAGAAGCTTGTCACCTTGTGAGATGTTCCAGATAAATATACCCTGTGTGAATCCATCCATCTATCCATCCATCTCAACATTACCTCTCATTCACCGATCCTTCATTGCTTTTACCTAGTCAAACAATATGGACTTGTATCTAAATGGCAAAAGCCATAAGAAAAGGGACTTATTTAGAATCATTATTTTAGCATCTAGTACAGTATAACATATTAATTGTGTAAAAGAAATTATTAAGCATATGTATTGTCCACTATTATTTGGTCCACTATTTTTGCTCAGACTAGTGGAAACAATTAAGATAGGAAAAGTAAAATATTCTTTTTCTGCAGGGTTTTTAAAAAATAGTTATTATAAAGGTGATGTATAGAGGTTACAGTTACAGAAGTGGTTATTCTGCAGTTAATATTGAGATGATTTTCCCACTTTCAAACCATATACCACACCATTAGAATAATAGCTATTGTTCATTAATTATTCTGAGCCTAACACAGTGCTAAATATCATGAAGGAATTCTAAAAGCTCTGATGCATAGAACCCTTATAACAAGTGTGTGAAGTAGATACATGCCAGTACTACTTAGTAATGACACACTGATTTGGAATGTTAAATAGCCTGAACCAAGATCTACCTATAGAAAACATGAGAGCTGTCAGGGAGTGTAGACTCATGCCTATATTCTTAGCTACTCTGGAGAAAGAGATTGAAAGGATCACAGCTGGAGGCTGGCCTAGGTAAAAACTTTGTGAAGTTCCCCATCTCAGTCAATTAAAAAATCAGCATGTCACAGCATGCATCTATCATCCCAACTACATAAAAAGTAAAAATAGGAGGATCATGATTAGGTTAGCTGGGCACAAACACAAGACGCTATCAAAATGTAATTAAAACCAAAAGTGCCACAGAGGCATGGTGCAAGTGGTAGGGCACCTACCTAGCAAGTGCAAGGATCTGAGTTCAAACGCCAGTACTGCAAGGAAAGAAAAAAAGAAAAAGAAAAGAAAAAGGAATAAAAACTGTCAAGAGCTGAGCAAAGTCTGACAGGAAAACCCCTTTACTTTCTATGTTTCTATGTCATCTCGTCTAAAATTCCAAGCTGCTTATGATTCGTCTCCCAGCAAAGGAACAGTGTGAAATCAAACGTTAATTAACTGTCCTGGAACTTGACATACAAAATGATAGTGGGTACTCTGGCTCCTAAGATGCTGTGGCTTCTCACATGGAATTAATTGGAAGAGAGAGTGGTCTGAACAGCCCTGTGGGATTTGGGAGCCATGTACTCTGATTATGCCTGTGATATATAGCCTGAGGTAGCAGTAGAACAATTACCTGCCCTTTAGAGAGGAAAGGGTAGAATAAATCTCTCCCTAAAAGGCTTTGCCATACACCATTCAAAGCTGGAGGCAGGAGAGGCTCAAACCTCAATATTCTGAGATGCAGAACCAGGTGCCATTTTAGAGTCCTCTGCAATGATCTTTTCTGCTTGTCATGCTCTCAGGCCATGCTGACTTCTGCTCACCTTATTTCTCCCCAAGTTAAATTCAGCTCTTTGCTCACAGAACATAGTCAATTTTAACACCTAAACCTGACCCAGATATACAACTGCCTCACCTCCAACAGCCTCACAGGCCTGCCTTGCTTGCAGCACAAACAGCCAAAGCTGAGCCTCCAGCTCCCCCTCTACCCCTCCCCCCCACCCCCAGTGCCATGAAGCTGAGAAATGTCATTGAAACACAGAGTAATAGTTAGGAGACATATAAATACACAGGACAGTTAGCAAGGAATGTGATAACTACTGGAGTTTGGACCAAAACAGTTTCTGGCTGCCTTTTTTTTTTTTCTTAAATGGAGTGAATACAGGCTGAAAGAAGACAATTTTTATAAACAAGTAAAACCCTGAGCCTAAGATAAATGTTGTGATGTACACACTGTAGCTGTGATGAACTAGACATGGTGAGAAATGCAACATACTGAGAAAAAGACGAAAACTGTGATAAAAGTGTCATGATGCAAATTGTTTTACATTAACAATATTACACTACAAAGAAAGAAAGACAAATACTTTAATGCAGCAAGAGAAAAGGAAAACAAAAGCTTCCTCTGCAACTGCAAGATAAGTGTGCCATTTCAAATGCACACTTCCCCTGTATGCTGGGAGAAGCCTCCAGAGGGACCTTCCGGTGAGAGAGAGGCAGGTGGTGGGGAAGGAGGCACATACCCATATTAAGGCTCTCAGATCTCAGGAATTTATCCCCACCCTCCACTCCCTTCCAGGAAAAATGCAGCTATGTCACTTTGCTTCATTCCCTACCAGCCTGTGTCTCCTGGCTTCACCATTCAGTTTCTACTGTCCACTGAATGGCACATTTCAACTGGGAAGCTAACATGCAAAACCAGAGAAAGAAATGCTTCCTTAACGGTATGATTAATGATCCTGGGGGAAAAAATAATTGTGCTATCTTCGCCTCCCCAAAGAGGATAATCTTCACATTGCCTATCCAGAGAAACAAACAAAAAAGAAAGAAAGAAAGAAATGGATGACTAAGTTAGAAGTCGAATAGTCTATCACCAACTACGAAAAAGGAAGCAAGGAGTGATAAATGGGCAAAGATGCAATGGTGGTGTAGTTGGCACCACCTCTCTCCTGAGGCTAGAAACTTCCGGAGAGCCCTGCTGCCAGCAACAGTCTGGCAAAGAGAAGTGGGAAGGAATGGTCCAGTGGCAGTGCCGATTCCACAGCATCTCTGTGAGGAGCTTTGCCTTCAGTCCCAAGGAGAACCATCTGTAGCTGTTTGTTGGATCATGCTGGTGCCTCAATTACCTTCCAACAAATAAATCTTTGTATTTTTGAAATAAAAGAAGGGGCTGATGAGAGTAAGGAAGGACAAATTCTTTTGAGAAGCAGAAGGTGTAACCATTTTGAAGCTACCCTTAATGCCATCTAGGAACTATGAAGACAATTTGCTTCATGAAGATAAAAATGGTGGCAGATGCCATGGTTTCAAAGGTGAATGTGTGTCTCCTGGAATTATTTTGGACGTGGGTTTCATTATTCCCATTATCCAGATGAGAAAACTGAGGTTAAATCACTTTTCCATGATCATGCTACTGGCAAGTGGAAGGATAGAATTTGACCACTGGGATTTCTAACTTCGAACTCATGTTCCTAACCATTGTATTCTATTGACACTTGACATCACAGCCAACAAAAGATGTCCTATTCCCAGACTCTTGTAGAAAGAGCAAGAAGTCACTGAGCCTAATGGATAATCATGCACTAAATCAGGTATTTCCTTGAGCTTACAGGCTTGCTTTGTGCATTCTACTTACAAGCAATATCACATAAAAATCATTGACTGATGCCATTTGGTGAAACATCATTAATACCCTAGCAGAGGTTATAGAAAACATTTAAGAAAAAAAAAGAGTTAATTCAACCCGCTATGTCAGATGTTTTAGCTGTTTACATCTATCAAACAACTGTACTCATGAGATGCCAGGGAATAGCTCCCATCAACCCTAGACAGGGGGCTCTACCTCAGGCCTCATAAGCAACACTGGCTTCTTTAAAGATCACACAGCAGTCAACATTTTATCAGCACTCCACAAACAAGTTAAGGTTTGGCTTAAATCTGAAGGTCTCTCTCCCTTTGGCATATTCTGGGATAATAGAACAAATGTCAAATCAGTACAAGATGGCATATTTACAAAATTGCACCCTGTTTTGCATAACCTAACGATGCAGCAGTTCTTAAGGATTGAACATTTCAAATCTGCTAGCAGAAGACTGCCAAATCTATGACTGTTTCGTACACTTGCCAAAAGCCTATCAAATTTTGAGCAAAATGCAAAATAAATCTCCTCTACAAGTTAAATCAGCCCTTCTGTGTGTTCCAGGGTGCCCTCTTCTCTTGGCACCAAGGCTCGGGACGGGTCCTATTCCTTTTGCCCTTGATCATCTCTCTCTGAATTCCCTCCCTAGTCCATGTCCTGCCATATCAGCTGTCATTTGGCCTGAGATTCCCACAGTCCTTGTTCTGTGGTCTCCCTCAGTTCAGTGGATGCGTCTCACAAATCCTGGGCAAACCACTTTACCACATATTCATGGTGTCCTGTGGTCTGCTTTCCCTTCTGTGTAATCTGTTGAAAGCTCCTCTGGTCTTCCTCCCCATCTCCCTCTATCTTTTCCTGCTGGACTCAGTGATAAGTGTCCTCTCTTTTGCCTAGCTTTTAGCATCTATATGTTATGTAACATTTTTTTTGCCTCCGTTTCTGTGTCAGTAAAATGGATAATTAGAAAGGTTTGAGAAGAAGGTTTAGAAGGTTTGAGAGAGAACTGAAACCGATGATCCAGGTAAAGAACTTAGAATAGTGTCTAGCCATAGAAGCATTTAGTAAATGAATGAAAAAAAGAAAAGAATTGAAAGGAATAAAATTGGTTGAGAGAAGTAGGGAAAAGGTAAATCCTAAGAGCTGGGTTATTCCTATTCCTTTCCTGATATCTTCCCAGTTTACTTTAGAATTGCTAGTCTTTTTCATACATACTGGATACTTTGCATATTTAAGTTCATATTTCATTAACTATTTTTATTTTTACCCTGTTATACAACCTATCCTCTCCCCCCAAAAAGAAAAAAGAAAAAAAATCCTTGGCGTTTTTTTTTTTTTTTCTTCCTTCAGGGATTAAGCTTTTAGACAACTAACATACCAGATAACTTTAACAGGTGAATGAAAGTACCCCATGAGTTAATGTCTTTTTCATATTTAACTAATGACTATGTTAGAGGCCATTCATCCATGATAGTCAGAGCCCATTCCTTGTCTTTGGTTGTAACAGTTGCTTCCTTGGATATCTGATTCCTTTGCTCAGACTTGTCACCATTTCTGTCTGTTGTGGGCTGAACCAACTGCAGAGATGTATTCACAGATCTGCACTGCTCATTAACTCAGGTTTGTCAGCCCTCCCTTTCATGGCCTTATTTAGAGCCCTCTGGAACTAGCTCCTTGGGGTTTTCAGAAGATGAATAACTTCTTTCCTCTTTGACTTCCTTGTATCCTTTTTCAAGTGCCTCTGCCTTGCCAAATGACATTGGTCACTACCTTAGTCCCAGGGTCTCTAATCTATAAAGCGCCTCTGAAAGAAGAGCAATGTGTGGAGGGAGTCTCAGAGATGCATGCTGTAGCAAAAGGAGTGCAGATCAGCCTTCGGCAGGGCACAACTACACCTGACATTCCTGCCTGTTGCATTCACCTATTTAAAAGGCTGACCTGCTCTAATTCCCTTTCTTCAACAGCAAGTAAGACCTTTATTTTACAAGATGAGCTTCAATTGGTGATGTGGGTTCTTCTGAATCCCTTCAAATCTAGATCATGAGCAAGCAAATACTGGATTCTCTTTTTTTCTTTTTCTTTTTTCTTTTTGTCGGTCATGGGTCTTGAACTCTGGGCCTGGGCACTGTACCTGAGTTCTTCAGTTCAAGGCTAGTGCTCTACCACTTGAGCTACAGCGCCACTTCCAGTTTTCTAGTGGTTTATTGGAGATAAGAGTTTCAGGAACTTTCCTGCCGAACTGGCTTTGAACCGAGATCCTCAGATCTCAGCCTCCTGAGTAGCTAGGATTACAGGTGAGCCACTAGCACCCACCCCTTTTTTTTCTTTGAGTTTTTATTTAAAATGATATTCTCTTTTCAAAGGCTGTAATTCTGACTAGTGTATCAATGGTTTCTTAGCTAAGAATATAGACAAAGGTCAAGGCCTTGCTTAATTGCACACTTTGGGCATGCCTCTCAGTGTGCTAGAAAGAGTCACTGGTGCAAACTAAATGGTAATCTGTCTCAAAATGTTTACATTTGACCCATCTGAATACACGGGGGTGGGGGGGGGAGGAGGTGAAAATCTAAAGAAATTATTGAATTGTTTTCTTTGTCTTTTCAAACAAGGGAGGGTGGAGAGAGAGGGAGGGAGAGAGAGAAAAAGGAGAAAGAGAGAGAGGGAGAGAAAGAAAAAAGGGGAAAGAGAGAGAAACAACCTGGGAAAGAAAAAGTAAAAGATGGGGTCCGGAGGGGCAGCTGGGGCCTTGGAGGAAAATAGAATCTTTAAATGTATTCTTGCCAGAGACAAAAGCACAGGCTCATTTAAAAAACAAAGGAGGAGGGCAGCTTTATTCTAAAGCCTGCTGTGCACCAAAAATAGGCTCTTAGATTCAGTTCTCCACATAGATTCCGTTCTCCTCAATCGGAGGAAGCAACTTAATCATGGTGGAAACAATTCCTGAATGCATTTGCTTCACTTTCTCCTGCCCACCTTAACTGTCACCCTCCCAGATAATTCCTCCGAGTAACACATTGGGAACCTTTCGCTCCCTGGTACTGGCAGTTTTAATGTGTCCATTGCCAGCAATGAATTTTGTGCCAAGAAAACCCGACTCCTGGCGTGGAAGGATTAAACAGTCCTCGGGTGCCATCTGTGCAGCGAAGTGAAAGAGTGACTTTGTGCACCCAGTGTGCGCATGTTGCCATTGGCAGTAGGAAGTGACTTCTATTTACATGACTACCTCATGCCGGGAACACCTAAGGGGAAAGATGAAAATGGCCACCACCATGGGGGGGGGGGGATGAGTGGGGGGTTGGTGTGAGAAAGAGCCTATGGAAAAGATTGGAAAAGATACAGATTGAAATGTAAATTAAAGGTTGATGATCCTCTATACATACTTCGGGAGGGGTGGTTAAGAAGAAATAAGGCAGGTGTGGTAGACTTTCTCAGATGTCAGACTTTGAACTTGTGCCTTTGCTTCAGGGTTGAAATGTCACTTCAGATTGGAATTGAAAAAAAAAATACGTTTTTCCACTTAACTCTCCCATTTTCACAGTCAAGGGTAGGCTTGTGTGAAGTATTATTTGAATATTTTGGGGGCTTTGGGCACTACGAGGGAAGCCCTCTGAAATCAAATTTACGTATTCAGATTGGATCACTGAGAAGAACACTCAAGCTGTAAACCGAGAGAAATGATGAAGTACAATTTGTGTCACAGTGTTTCCCTTCAAAAAGTTTTCAGTGAGAGAAGTTGCTGAATTCAGGGCCTCACTCACATTTCTTGATCTACCAGTTGAGTCATGCTCCACTCCAGCATTCTGCTGATTAAATCGCTGGCTTTTCTGCCAGAGCTTGCTTTGAACTGTGATCTTTCAGGTCTCATCCTCCTGACTTGTCAAGAGTACTGGCCAAGGAAGGTTTTAAAACAGATTTATACTTGGTACTGTGCAACCAAAGATTATAATGTTGAAGAAAACCTTGAATGAGCAATGATGCTGCAGATGAGAAAAATCCAGCACTAAGTTGTTCTTTAAGACAGAATAAGGCGAGGATTAAAGGTATACAAGGAAAATACCATGGGATAGCAAAAGGCTACTCCAGTGGGAAGGCAGTCCTTGACAGATGGAGATGGAGAGCAAATAACAGTGAAGGCATTAGGCAAGAGAGGGCAAGATCACAAAATTGAAGGGCACAGGAACATTCAGAGAACAGTAAGCCTGCCATACAAATGAAAGCACTATAAGAAAGAAGCTCTAAACTGAGAACAGTTCAATAGTAAATACTGGGACAAAGGGCCACCAAATGCAGCAGTGATACTCACTAGGCACTATGTTGAAAATAAATTATCTAACTTGTGGGTGGGGACAGGAGGGAAAAACTTGTAGAAAATGAAGGAAGGGGTGACATTGTTCAAAAAGAAGTGTACTCTTTCTCTGATGTCTTTAACTGTAACACCTCTGTACATCACCTTACCATAACAATAATTTAAAAAAAAATAGTGAATACTGGATTTAGTTGAGTACAAAGGGGTAGGGTTGAACTAGTTCTATGTGAGATAGACTGGAATGAAGAAAACCAAATTAAAGATAGACAAACTAGTCTGATGTTTTAAATAGAGCTAGGTCATGCAACAGCAATGATGCAGTTATGAAGGGAGAGCATTGAGTATGAAGCATTCTAAAGGACTATTGACAGAATGAGGACAACCTGCTTGTGGGAATCCTTTGTAGGGGAAAGGAGATTTGTTTATCATCTCCTTTGGCAGTTTATTATTTTTTTCAACCTGACTGGGAAAATACATGCAGGTACTACCACAAACACATTTCCTTCACACGGATTTGATAATGAAGTTGAAAATAATAGGTAAAACTAAATCATCTGTGTGTATATCTTGCAAAACCGGAAACTTTCAGTTTATTATTTTGATCAGAAGGTTTCATGTTGACATCTTAAAAAAAAGGCATGACTATTGATCTTCAGAGCTAAGTATTAATATGAAGCCTATGTATTGAGAGTTAAAACACAGATGAGGAATAATTAGAGTCTTATATTAATATTGTCCTGGGAGAGTTTTAAACATCTTTTGGACAATGAAACTTCAGTGGTGATTTACGTGGTTATCCAAAAATTGTAATTTAGGATTATTTTTCCAGCTATCAAGACAAATATAATTATGAAAACTTTGGAAATGTCAAAATGCTGGGAGGATCTTTAATGTTTACACCACCACATCCACTTGCACCAGTATGGTACTGAAGGGTATACTGGCTTTGCCATGCTGTCCACCCTAGTGACAAATGATAGTAAAGCTGCAACCAGCACATGTTTCCAGTGCTAAGGCTCATCTTAAGAGCACCCTGCCCATTGGTTCTGAGAGCCATCAAGTTCCAGATGATTGGATGCTATGTAGATCAGGGGTTTCAGGGTACTTCCCAACTGTATGTGACTCTCACTTGCTTTACTTGAGTCTGTGTTTTTTTAAAAAAAGAATAAAAACAAAAACCTGCTTGGTTGGCTATACAACTTAGTTATGGCAATATCCTAAGAAATTTTAAGGTACGTCTGAAGGTGTAGCGTTTTCTGAGTTCGAGGGAAATATGTTGAATTTGACATGTTTTCTAAACTGAAATTTGTATAATTAAAGTAATTATCTGGTGTTGCTTTGTATTTCCAAATGAATGCATATTGTGACCTATATAGCATACGATAAAGACTGTAATTATGCAGAATATAGTAGGGGAAGCTATTGGAGTATCTCTAAACCACCTGTGTTATTTCTTTTCAACATGAATTTTGTTGGAAATAAAAAAATATATTTTCTAAAATAGATACACTTAAAGAGTTCTTCAACTACTTGTAACTGGGTTATAGAGTGGACATAGCTCATCAGCTCTTACCTTGTAGTTGCCAAGGTTATCTTCTGGAGTTGGGAGACCCATGTAACGTTCTGTGTACACAGAGTCTGTAATGGGGTGGGGGGGGACAAGAATAGATTCATTCTTAGACAACAGCTTTCTTCTATTTATTGAGTTACTTTACAAATTTTCCTGTGTCTTAACTTAGGCATTACCCTCATTAATGTCTCCTCCAGTTTCCGTTTATTGATATAGTCAGAGGTATTGATGCCCTGACTGCTCACTCAGACTCAAATCTTTTCGTCCTGAGCAGGAATACATTCACACTTAACCCCTTTGATGGAGACAGAAGGAAATCAAACTAGATGTTCTAAAGCACACTAAAAAAAAATTCACCTGTAAAAAAGTCAAATGTGAAGTATGAACCATACAAAGAAAATCAAGCTCTTCAAATTGCCTTGAATTTCTTGATTCTGAGAAAAATGCATGCCCTAAGTTTGGATAATATATTGTTTTTTTGAAACCACTAGCAATGATCAACTACTAGTTGTTAAACTTTTTTATTTTAGGTTCTGGCATGTTGGGATTCACTGTATTGAAAAGAAAGCTTTCAGTAATCAGTTCTGTATTGGCTCAGCTACTCTACCCTAATGCAACTTAAATGTTTGTTTTCCATCTTTTTATTTTTTTGTGCCAGTCCTAGGGATTGAACTCAGGGCCTGGGCACTGTCTCTGAGCTTCTTTTGCTCAAGGCTAGCACTCTACCACTTGAGCCACAGTGCTACTTCCAGCTTTTTCTGTTCATGTGGAAGAATCGAACCCAGGGCTTCATGTATATTACTACTAAGCCACATTCACAGCCTTCATTTTATGGAGACCTCTTAATTTTTGTGCTATAGCATTTAAGCATCGTAAAACAGGTTACATTAATATGTCTGTGGAAATGACATAAACTCTTTTAGCTATAAATATATTGGAATAACATGTTATATAATGGGTTTGGTTATTTTGGATAATTAAACATATTTTGCCCAATTCAAAATGAAATCACAAAGTATCTATATATCGTCTCTAAAATCTCAGTTAAGAAATGTATTGTGGGTAAATTCCATGTAACTTTAGAAATCTGACATTCAAATTAAGAAATATGATTGTTTTAGAAGCTGCATCCATAAGTCATCAGAATACAGTAAGTAAGAATGATATATTCTCATTGTGATTTAAAGGCTAATGCCTTGAATACTGAAAGCACAATTATTTCAGTATTAATTCTGTTCATTCGTTAAATGAATATCTACTCTAAATTCATCACCTTAACACTTTTGAATGACTGGTAACAGATTACAGACTACACTGACAAGTATTCCAACACTTAATGAGTGACTGTGATATTTTATTACTTTGATTAAAATGAATAGACTATACTTTTATATATCTGAAGGGCACTCAGATGTTTTAAGAGTATTTTTAAATCTTCATAAAATGTTCGTGTCTTTTAAAAACTTTACCAGTTAAAGATGAATAATTTCAGTTCTACATTGTTGGGTAAAAATAACCTTTCAGGGCAAAATAAAAACTTCCCAAACACCTACAGCCCTTAGTTCTACCTATTCCTTATGTAGACTCTTGTTTATATCAGGTTTATGTGTCTAAGAAGATCTGAAAGTTTAAAAATAACATTTAAAATATTATGTGTAAATGCATGATGCAGTTGTTGTGAACTTTTAGAAATAAGCCTTGAAATAGCACTCATAAATTCCTTTTATCCAATCTGAATAAAAATGTCCAAATTTACACAGAGATTAAAAGTCTGTTCCTATATATTAGGCAGGGTTGAATCTGTTTATTATGCTTTTCTCATTATGTGTGTTTTACTTACAGATTGTTTCTATTATTTTATTGACCACCAGAGGTCTCCAAAAATAAGCCATCTAGCTGAACAATTAATAATCAAGCAGAAAAGTATTAGATGCAAATTAAATTCCAGTGTGTGCTGATCAAGTGGGCCACAGGAAGAAGTAACAATGTGTTCTGTACATTGGCTTTTCTTCACTAAGGACGCCTAAGAGAGGGCCTTCCAAAAGACTGGAAGGACTATATATCAGAACACAAAACTGCATGCATTCTCTAGCAAGCATCCTATTCTTACACTATGTGAGGGACATCAGATGGGATCAGAGAAGGTACAAGAGAATTCTGTATCTCCTCCGCACCTCTGACCATTCCTTCTTATGCAGTCTTCCACTGGGCATTGCACTTTTCCAGGTTATGATACCTTATAATATTCTCTTGATGAGGATGAATCATTTTAGCTACTAAGAGACAGTGAGCACCCCTGCCCTCCGCCGCCAAATTCATCTGTCTTTACTCTGCTTTTCCTCCCAGATCCCAAGTTCTATTTGAGACAGGGAGAAAAGGTTCATATTTCTACAAACAGGTGAAACTCCCCAAACCAAATGTGAATAAAGGCAAGGAAGGGTTTATTTGAGCAATTTAACATTGAAGCTCTTTCAAAATTTAGAAATCAGATTGTGTTTAGATAATAACTATTATCACCCAGTCTTACACAACAAGCAGAATAAATGAGATCATCATATCAGTATCCACAAAGACTCTAAGAAGAAACAACCTAATTGCTGTAGAAATACAGGAAGTCAAAAAGGAATGGCTTTCTTTACTGAAATTTTAAGGTCAACATGGTGTCCCTCTTTGACAGCAATTACATACCATAATACTCCCACCGGGACACGGGCGCCACTGCGATTCCACACTTGAACACACCGCTCCCCGATCCCAGGACCATTGAGGTTACGTACCCTCCATATGACTAAGGAACGGAAACAGTTATTTTTATGGAGGTAAAGGAATAAGGACATATGGTAAGCGAGTCGCAGTTTCTACATTTCTCACATCTTTATATACTGTGCCTCTTTAGAGATAGAAAGCATGGTATAGGAGGCTTAAATTGGCCTTAATTGGGCAGTATCTAAAGATTACAGTTTCAGAGGCCTGGCTCCTTCTCTTGTAGATAGAAAGAGAAATGCGTGGAACTTTTGCTGACCCCACTCACTGCATAGTGTACTAATCAATGAAGAATAGTAAGTAAAATCAATAAACACAAAGCTTTACTGACTCATGAGATGTCTCCCTTCTTCCCCTTTTATCTTTCTCCCTCTCCTCCCCTCTCTTTTCTTAGAGAGCTCTCTCTCTCTCTCTTCTCTCTTAAACTTTCTCTTTTCTTTCTCTTCTTCCCTCCCTTCCTCATTGTGATGAACAAAGATTTAGGTCTGCCTTAGTGGAGATTCTAGCATGTTGTTGACCAGAGGTCCAAAACTTGATAAACATGATTTTCATCTCTAAATATTTGTATCCCAAAGATAAATTAGCCTGCTCGGAGTTTTATTCACTAAGCAATGCATACAGATTCATTAGTTAAGCAACTACTCACCCAGCCCCAAATTGCAATTCGCTGGCTGTCCACAAATCCCATTTTTGAAAATTGTCTAAAATACAGGAAAGAAGTCCACAAATTAGTTTGGGACTGTGTATAGAACATAAAGTTAACTGCACAAATGTGCACAAATGTGAAACGTTGACATTTGTTGTCTCATTCATTCTATTTCAAATTAGGATGAATCACTGCCAGCAATAAAAACACCTGAGAAAACTGTCTACATGAGATAAATGTCTATTATCCTAACCTGACATCTAGATGAACAAGGATTGCTTTTGTTGGAGTCCATAAAACCTCGTGTGTGTGTGTGTGTGTGTGTGTGTGTGTGTGTGTGTGTGTGTGTGTGTGAGAGAGAGAGAGTGTGTGTGACTCACAGAAAACAAATCCTGGCAGTTTTTTTCACAGCTTTATATAAAAATTTGCAGCCCAGATGCACTTTTCTTTACATAATTGAATTTAAATCTCTCCAGATGTTTTTTAAGTTTGAGAGCTGTCGCCCCTGCAATGGAGAAAGATAAGGGCATAGAGAACATCTGGGCAGGGCTTAAAAATGTCTCTAGGCCCCCTACCTGAGAGTTTAAACATCATTGTCTAAATAAATCCCTTCCTATGATAGGTGTTGATTAGTTAGCTCATCACCATTAAATAGAAAGCACAATTTTAGATGGATTAAGAAGTTTGGGTTTTTTTTTTTTCACAGTAAATCATGTTCAGGATTAGAATCTAGGTAAAGAGATTTGAGGGATCTCTTTGTTACTCTTAGCCTTACCTTGAAAGCAATTTTTGACTAAAAAAAAAAATCTAGAAAAGGGCTAGGGTCAGGCCTATTGGCTAGCCTAGCCTAGTGGTTCATGCCTACCTAGCTATTCAGGAGGCTGAGATCTGAGGATAAGAGTTCTAAGCAAGAAGACCAGGCAAGTGCTTGAGACTCTTTATTTATTTTATTTTATTTTTTTTGGGTCCGGTCGTGGGGCCTAAACTCTGGGCCTGGGCTCTGTCCCTCAGCTCTTCAGCTCAAGGCTAGCACTCTACCACTTTAGCCACAGTGCCACTTCCGGCTTTTTTCTTTTTGCTTATGCGGTGCTGAGGAATCGAACCCAGGGCCTCAGGCATGCAAGGCAAGTGCTCTACCACTGAGCCACCTTCCCAGCCCTTGAGACTCTTATCTTAATTTATGCACCAAAAAGCAGAAGCAGAAGTGTGGCTCAAGTGGTACGGCGCAAGCCTTGAGAGAAAAAGTTAAGGGATGATGCCTTAATTCAACCCACAGTACACTCTCTCTCACACTCTCTTTCTCTCTCTCTCTCTCTCTCACACACACACACACACACACACTCACATACACACAGACACACCTCCCAAATTAGCAAGTGTAATATTAATTTTGTAGCATGATGGGAGGTTTGGGGCCTTCACAATGACATATCTGAAAGCTTTTATGTTTTTAGTTGATGAGGCAAGGCTGATGATGTGCAAGGCTGCCTAGGTAAGTGGCATTAGAGAAAATCCAGAATAGTTTTTTTTTTTTTTTTTTTCACTTGGCTTCTCTACACTAGTCTCTTTAAACCTGAACAATCTTTAGGAATATGCACTGAAGCATGAGTGTACGTGTTGGCAAATATTTTCAGGGTAAATATAATCGTTGAAACCATGACTTAACACTCTTACAGTCTTCCAGACCATCTTCCTGTTTGTGAAAATACAAGAATAAAATGTTCTTCCATTGGATTCCATGCAAAGTTCACCTGAGTTTGTACCTTGTTTGAAATTTTATATAAGCTAGATCATGTACACTTTTCAAAATGTCAAATGAGACATTTTCATTCTTTCAAGTTACTAAAATAGTGTTTCATTGTGTAAATATACTCAGTCTCATTATTATTATTATTGTCCTGGGATTTGAACTCAGGATGTTGTGCTTATAGACAACTGCTCTATTGTTGAACCATGCCTCACATATTTGTAATGTACAAAGAAGTTACAGTTATATAAGCTATGTAAGTCAGGTAAAGAGTACATTTCTGTAGTGTCACCCTTACTCTGCATTTTCTAAAAATCTATTATCAAAATATCAAAGTCTCTTAAGCAAATTTACACTCTAATTGAAATCTTTTTTTAATTTCACGGAAAAGTTATTAATTTTAGTATAAGGAAATTTCATCCACTCAGGGACATCAAAAATTGTCCATCATCTTCCTTTATATTCTTTGGTTGTCTCTTTTCCTAAAGGCATTTTAATCATTCATGGATCTTTCTCCATTCACTAGTCTATGATTTCACAACAGTGTCTCAAATCACCTCATTTATTAGTCTTCCCTAGACATTCAAAGATTATATTTCTGATTTACCAGTTGAATGCTGTTGAACAGAAGAATTGGAATAAGAATGGATCCTAATCCTGACTCACCTTGACAAGTTACCCAAGAGTTTCTATTTCTTTACCTGAATATAAAATCACCCACCACCCACAGTTTCTATACGGTTTCAGTGACAAATGCAGGTAAAGTGCTTCACATGTTACACACATATACTACACTTCTCCTTTCTTTTAAACCAGATCAGTCACATACCATATGGAAGGGCAGAAGAATGGGATGCTTTTACAATAAATGAAGCCCTTATAAATTTGGCCCATAATAAGTTGTACTCCATGGTTTTCCAAAAATAGGGAAAATAAGGACTGCTCCCAGATCTTATAGTTGTGACCTTCTACAACATAAATATGCACTGAATCCCTCTATTCTGCCTTAATTGTAAAGGGATGAACTCAAATGTTTAGTCAGATGTGTATTCAGTATGATAGATGATTTTGATTGTCAACTGAATTAGAGAATCATATAGAAGATTAGTAAAGCACACCTCTGGGAATGCTCATGAGGACATTTCCAGAGATGATTAATTTAGGATGAAAGACCATCCCATAGACTAAGGCTAAAATAAGTAAAAAGAAATGAAAGTAGAAAAAGAAAATAAGTTAAAAGAAAAAATTCCTCAGTACAGGTGTTTGTTTCCTACGTTTGCTGTCTGCTATAAGATGAGTAGCCTCTGCCATATTCTCATGCCACCATAATGGTCAGCCTCACCATGCACAGGCCCAGAAACAATGGAGCCAATGACTATGGACTAAAATTTGGGAAACTTTGAGGCAAAGTAAGTAATTCTCCCCTTAAATTGTTTATGTTAAGCACTTTGTCACAGCAGTGCAAGTCTGACAAGCAGAGTAAATTGATATCAAGAACTGAAGTTATCATTGTGATTTCCTGACTGTGTCTTCCTGAAACCTTTGGAAGTGAATTGTGAGAAACTGGGAAAAGATTGTAGAAGCAGGCTAGAAAAACCTAGAGTGCCATAAAGAGAGCTCAGTGGGCAACTCCTGTGAAAGCACAGCAGACTAGAATGCTGAATGAAATGTGTGTAAGATTGAGCTCAGGAGGTTTCAAATGAGAACAAGGACTATATTAGGGATCAGACTAGATAATATTTGTGTTATGTTGTGGTGAAGAATATGTCTACATTTTGTCCGTGCTCTAAGACTTTGTAGCAGAGTTAGTTAAATGGTGATGGAGGAAATTTCAAGGCAGCCCAGAATTTTGACTGTAATATAGTTATGGTTGTCTGCTTTTAGTGAAGTTTGCAAGAAGGACTGAGAGCTCAAAGCAGAGCAAATAGAGTTTTAAAACCTGTAGATTCAACAGAGCCAAGGATTATGAACTGAAACTTCTGAAACTGTGTGTCAAAATAAAAGCTTTCTTCAGTTACATGTGAAAAGAAACATAAAATGATTTTTTCAAATTTTATACAAATCTATAATGACATATATTTTTATTTAAATATAATATCTCCACTAAAAAAACTACTACAAGGATGAAAGATTGCAGGCTCATTCCAGCATCCTTTATGATCTTGACATTTTATAACGGTAAAAGATAAATTAAGGGGAAGAAAAGTTAGATGACCTTTGGGGTCATCTCCTAGGCACTCACCTGGCTGCTTCAATTTGATCTTCAATTTCAAATGTTCCCAGTCTTCTGTAGATTGCATGCATGATTTTATCTCCTTGGTAGCCACTTCCTCTGCCATCAAAGCTAGCTACTATGATATTTTCTGTACTTGCAAGGTAGGTGGCCCAGTTCAATCTGAAGATAGCATCTGCTTTTTGACTACAGGGGCCTGCATAGCTGTGAAAATTCCAAGTCATTATCTGTCACAGTTTTTCTGAATTCAATGAAAAGTACTGCATTTATCTTTCCTGTGCACAAGATGTGTGCCTCTTTCCTTCTTTCCATCATGATTCTGACTCTGAAATCATGCCAGCAAGTAGGTTATCTAGAAGTGAGTTTTTAAAATTTGGCAACAAGGATGTAGTTAATGTTTATTTCCTTCAAAGATGCCCAACAGTTTAAGCTTTGGAGAGAATTATACTACTTCCCTCCCTCCTTCCTTCCTTTACTTCCTTCCCTTCCCTTCCCTTCCCTTCCCTCCTTCCTTCCCTCCTTCCTTCCCTCCTTCCTTCCTTCCTTCCTTCCTTCCTTCCTTCCTCTTCTTCTTCTTCTTCTTCTTCTTCTTCTTCTTCTTCTTCTTCTTCTTCTTCTTCTTCTTCTTCTTCTTCTTCTTCTTCTTCTTCTTTCTTTCTTTCTTTCTTTCTTTCTTTCTTTCTTTCTTTCTTTCTTTCTTTCTTTCTTTCTTTCTTTCTTTCTTTCTTTCTTTCTTTCTTTCTTTCTTTCTTTCTTTCTCCTTTTAATCTTTCTTCCAGTCTTTCTTTTTCTTTCATTTTTGTGCCAGCCCTCAGGTTAAAACTCAGGCCTTGGGTGCTGTCCCTGAGCTTCTTTTATTTAAGGCTATAGCTCTATCACTTGAGCCACACCTCCACTTTTGTCCTTTTTTTGGTAGTTAACTGGAGATAAGTATCTCACAAACTTTCCTGCCTTGGCTGGCTTCAAAGCACAATTCTTAGATCTCAGCCTTCTGAGTTACTAGGATTACAGAAAAAAAGCCACCCATGTCGAACTAAAAGAGTTCATTGTAAAAGTGATGCACAATCTTGTTAAACAATTTCTGTAATAGTGGGGATAGAAATGTGTTATAAAAAATTGTTGATGGCAATTAAGGAAGTATTAACTATCTTTCCATCTCAGATTAAGAATACTCCATCTACAGTTTTGAATTATTAAATCAAGACTTTCTTAAGATCTTTACTGTTGCTTCATCTTATGATTTGCATTTCCCTAAATAGTCATTATAAGGTTGCTCTCACTAAGACTCTATAAATCACGATGAATGAATCATGCTAAGAATGAACACTAAGTATATAAAAGCTGAGAGAAAGCCAGGTACCAGTGGCTCACATCAGTCATCCTAGCTACTCAGGAGGTTGAGACCTGAGGATTGCAGTTCAAAGCCAGCCTGCTCAGGAAAGTCCATGAGACTCATGTCTCCAATTAACCACACACACACACATACACACACACACACAGAGCTGCATGTATGGATGTGCGAAGTCATACACCGGTGTTCTCAGCTGAAGTGGAAGGATTGTCAATTTGAAATAAACCTAGGTTTTACAGTAAGACCCTATCTCAAAAAGAAAAAAAAATCCTCCAAAGAACTATAACCTTATCACCTTGTATTGGAGAACAGGCTTGTTCAGCATTTTACTCATTAAAAATTAACTCCTTGTTAAAATTTTAACTCCCTGTGTTTGCAACTTTATAATCTATCCCACACATAGCTGTATGAAGAACCTTTATGAGCCTGCTCTGAGTCTGTTGGTTAAATAGATGTCCCTATTACATTATTTATTATTTAAGTACATCACCTTTGCATGAGCTACACGATTCCTGGACACATCTTCTTTAGTACCTACTCCCTTCACTGGCCCATCTCCCTCGCTCATCTGCTTACCTTCCCAACACAGGGACAAACAACTCATGCTTACATACCTTTGCTAACCTTTTTCCTCTCTTTTTAGGAATGGCATTCATAAGAACTTACACACATATTGTAGTATTTTTATTTTAAAACTAAATTACCATTTTAATTTTAAACAAAGGAATATATTTATATACTTTCAGGTCAGCAAACATTCTTTAATAATCTGAAATATGTCAGCTCTGTCAATGATAATAAATTTGGTAAATTAAGGGCTTGTCTTAATGTTAATAAATTTGGTAAATTAAGGGCTTGTCTTAATGTTAGATATGTACCAAGTTACTCATTCCCAAGATTAAGCAATCACATTTTTAAAAAAATTGAAAACAGAGACTTGGAGCACAAAAGAGGAGGAAAATAACTGAAGAGAAATGGGCATGGATCCTACTTTTCACTTTTCTTTTTTAATTTCCCTATTACAGGGGAGTCAAAAAACATAAAAAAAGGTCATCTTTCCTGAAGGTTGTTTTTAATATTGGAGATAAAGCCCAAAACCAATTAGCATCACTAAGGAATTTGACTTCAGTAAGTAAAAATTAGACTCAACAAAATCAAATGGCTTATCTGGAGGTTTGAAACACTCGTCTTTCCTTTTCTTTGTGTTTCTATGTTTAGGCTTTATGGGGCTGACCAGCATAGGGAACAAAGTTAGGTCTAATTCTACTATCTGCAACATTGTTTCTCCAAGACACAAATAAAAATGAGATCTCTGACTTTCAGTTTCTCCTTTAAATGATCAGCCAAAGAACTCACTACATTAGTTTGTTGTCTGAATAAAATAAGGCAAATTAAGCATGGAATTCATGGCAGCCAGCCAGCACATTTATTGCCTTGTTTTGTTTTTAATAAAGGAAATGATGTGTATAATGGCAGGAAGAGTGTGGAATCATGGGTGAGATCAGGACAATTTTAGAAGGTGAAGTTAATTATATTTTTCATAATTAAAAATGTATTTTACTATGCCATATTCTGAATTCATAGAAGTTGAATTCTCATTTACTCTCCAAATGCTTGTGATTTTAGAACTTTCTCTAAGACCTGAAGTTTAGATTATAATAAACACACTCATATATCATGTCTCCTCTTCACCAAAAAGGGAAATGGAAAATACCAGGCAGATACTGGATGAACTACAAGAGAAATCTGAGGTCCTAATGAATCAGAAGAAACACATGGGACATGTGTGGACAAATTTTGGAGCTAGAGGATTGTGGGGACTGTTAATGCCCATCCCTTGTTTGCTGAAATTTCCAGGAGGTAAGGATGAAATGGGGCTTGAGAATGCCTGTGAAATTCCCTTGGATTTGGGAATGTAAAGCAAAAGAAAAGCCATACGATTAAGACAGAAGAGGAATAATCTATCTTGTCTATTAGGAAGATGAGAGAAAACACAGGGGTTTTTTTAGTTCAAAATGGAGAAAGGGAAATAGTAATCAGTGATTCTGGAAGAGGGAGAGAATGCTTTGGGATTTATTTTTCACTAACATGTATTGGAAAAAATATGATGGTTAGCTGTTAAATTGCTCCCCTTTTAAATACTTACACTTCTAATAGCAGAGGATATTTCTTGGATTTATCAAAATGTGGAGGCAAGATCATTTGATACCAATATTCTGAACAAACAGAAAGAAAAATTAGTGATTTACGACAAATTCTGTAAGATCTCATCTCTTATTTCTGTAAGTGATGGCATATCTAGCATTTTGTTAAACTGGAATAGTAAAAGAAAAGGAACTGTTTGGATTCAGCTCATTTTTTAAGATCTGAAAGTACTATGTTCAATTAAAATACCAGTTAATATTTAAGCAATAAAGTTGTTTGCAATGCATCCATCAAATGCATTGGTGCCTTGTGAAATAAAAGTGCATCTTAGAATTTCTAATGTTTTGTTTTTATGATTCTGTTCTTTGGCATCTGATCTACTTATCTCGTTTGTTTATGGCTTATGTTCTAAGTTTTCCTCCCAAATGTTTTCCTCTACTTGAATTTCTTTGAAGCTGCTTAGAATGTGTAGTTGGCCTTCAGTATATTTTATAATACTGATTTAATAACATTTTTATAATTCCTACTGCCATCCCAGACCACGAGGCTGGGTTCCCACTTTCAGCTGTGATTTACAGGCTGACTCCGGCTGCTCTGAAGCGGATTGTTCTATACATCCCCTGTGATCTGTTCTGTTTTAGCTCCTGTGCTTGATATAACATTGGTTTAATAAAATCTGTCCCTAAATTGCAAAGCAGTTTCTTTTACTCTCAAAGATGAGTAAGACTTAAAAAAAGAGTTTGAGCAGATTTTAATATTTCAAGCTTTAGTAGATTTAAACTGTAAATATTTTTTTTTTTACATTTTCTTATCTCTAGAGATTACTTCTTGCATTCACCATTTTTTTAAAAAATGATCTTACAATTATTTTGGTTAAGGAAAAAAGAAAGAATTAGTAGTAAAATCTTTATATAGCTAGAAGTATCTTCATATTTTGCTGAAGATTTTATGCTTCTGATTAAATGCTTGTGAGATTAAAAAGGTTAAGTCTCTATGATAATTTCAATAAAGTATCAAACTATCAGTCAGCCATGATATTTTTAATGACTATGCCAAGATTGCTCTTTGATTTCCTACTTGGTCTGAATCACCACAAGCTGATTAGAACGGGTTTTATTTTCTGCCTTTCTGCAAGGTGGATGAATGTTATTCTAGTCTCCAAGTCCCATTTTTCTGCTGCCTGTTTTCAGCACTCCCTCCACCTCCAATTCATAACTCTTCTCCTATAGTGTGAGTGGTTATAGCCATTCCTAGGGGAATCCCCACTCTCGTGTTTTCTCACAGTACCATCCTGCAATCACTATCAAGTTTCACTTTAACTATGGGAATTCCCTGACCCTAAGCCTCTCGGGATCCTACTGGGGACCATCTGATATAAAATGTCATATTCCATTATTCAATGTCTTTGCCCTAGCCTGTCAGAGTTACCTCTTGCTGTTCAAGCATGGCTGAGGGCCAGGGAAACTTGTATCATCTAGGATCCTACCATCAACACTGGATCCTCATCCCATTCTGACCAGTCAGAATATACATAGTCACAAGGCTGACAGGTACCTTCAGTTTGAGTAGCACTGTCTGGAGTTATTCCTTAGAAGTATGCCTTTTTCCAAGGCCTATGCTACCCTTTCAAATAAATAGGCTGGATATTTTCTAGTTCTCCTAACATTAAAAAAAAAAAAAACAACCCTCAGCTAAATCAGTCCAGATGGATTTCTACCATCCCCTGTATGTTGTTAACCATTAGTGGAAGATGCCAAACAAAATATCTGACAAAATTTTTTGTTCAGAGAAACCTATTGCTCTTAGTGGTCCCTGAACAGAATCCATGATTGAACTCTCAAGCCCTGCCCTAGGCTGAGAAGCAAAGAAGGGAAAGAAAACTTCAAGCTCCCCAACTTTTAATGTAATCATTTCAGATATTCTCCATCTCTATTGTTTCAAGACAAAATGTATTAGGTATGATTCAACTCACCAATAGTGTTTTTATAATTAATACTAGTAGAATAGAGTTACTAAGTGGATAAACTGACCTAGCAGTACTGCACTTTCTTCAAGTTCTGTTCCTCTTTGCAAAGCCAATTTTACATAGAATGGCATTAGATTTTAATATAAAAGAACATAAAAGTAGTTGTCCTGTGGCAGACATTTCCATGGGAAAAATTACCCTTAGAATTAAATTAATATAATATGTAATGGTTATTTTTAGACTGAATTATCATATTAGTTCTATTTTATTGTTTTATTGCAAAATATGATTCCCAAAGAAGGTTAACTTACTTGTTTCATTCAAAATAATGAAGTCCAGTTTTTTGGAAGGCATTCGAACATCCTGTAACATTGTATCCAAAGCTGAATTGTCTTCTAGCACTCTTAGTTCTAAACAGGTACATAAAGCAACAGTAATTCATTTTATTGTGAGGAATTTAGATTACATAATGCCACAATGAGCATGAAATGTAATAACCAGATGGACCTTATATACTAAAGGTTGTAAACCTTGTGATCAACAGTGCTGAATGCTAAAAGCTAAGGAAAAATCATACAAGGCTACACATACTATGGTTCTATTCACACACACTTTCCTGAAACCAAATGGAGAGAGAAACAGGAGAAAATACCTTTGTCATTTGAGCTGCTATGTAAAGTATAGAGAGGCAGTCCAGGACCTGTTAACATAACCGGGGAAAGTATATTTTAATAAGAATAGCATATATAACTTAAAAAATAGTATTATTCCCATTTAACTTTGATAGAACACACAATAAATATTGCAGTGGGTGCAGAGCTTAATAAATACCAACTGTGTTTCTTTTTATCTTTAAAATAACTGCAATTGGGTGCAGTAAGTACTTCTGGAAAGGTACCAGGCTCAGCAGAATGGGGTGGAGAATGAACCTCTACCCTCCAAGGCATTCTGGGCACATTATCAGTCCTGAGCCTGATCTTTCATCAGTAAGCTTAAGTGAGAAATAATGAATGAGCCCTTCTTTCTTTATCCTTCATATGGAATTCCTCCCTAATCACACCACCTCTCAGACCCTATATTCTCTGGTGGTCCCATCGCTGGAGCCAGCCTCACCTGGGGGAGGGCTCCCTCTGCCCAAGCACCCCCACTTGGAAGAGTCTTGGAGCCAGGAGGCACATCTGTAGTGCCTGACTTGGATAAGCAATTCCTTCCTGGCAGGCAAAAGTGTTTTTCTCACAAGCCCTTATCTTCACTATTTATCCCAACTGTGGGAGTTGCAGAGAAGAAGGTAATGTAAAGCAAAGCCATTCATTTCTCACGCATTCAGATGATAATATTAACTTAAAGATTAGATTGAAACCACAAGACTTTCATAGACCTGGGTTTGGATCCTGGCTGGCCTAGGACAACATTATTAATGTCTCAATTTTCTCATATAGAAAAGGAGGTGAACAATGATTTTTTTATAGTTTCCTAAGGAAACTATATGCACAGTGCATATGACAAAGCACATGTCCAAGAAATGGTGACAAAAAGCAGTCACAGGAAAGAAGCGTAAAGAGTTATATAATCAAGAGACAAAGAGAGACTTAAATCTCTTTTTTGATGTTGCTAATGCTTTTCAAAATATCCAGATTCTAGCCAGGTGCTAGTGGCTTATGCCTGTAATCCTATCTAGTCAAGCAGTTAAGATTTGAGGATCCTGATTCATAGACAGCCTGGGCAGGAAAGTCTGTGAGACACTTATGTCCAATAAACTACAAAAAAAAAAAAAAAAAAAAAAAAAAAAAAGCTGGAAGTGGAGTTGTGGCTCAAGTGACAATGTTCTAGCCTTGAGCGCAAAAGCTCAGGGACAGTATCTTGGCGTTGAGTTCAAGCCCCAGGACCAACACACACACAGACACACAAACACAGACACACAGACACACACACACACACACACACACACACACACACACACACACACACGGGGGAGGAGCGAGAGACACACATGCACACAAATCTTAATTCCTTCTCTCATTTTGAGAAGCAATGAAACACAATCTTTAGAAGAGAAGGCTCATGAGGCAAAATCCTCCCACGCTTGAATCTCATTGCAGTTTTTGTGTGACCTCCATTACTCTCTGAGTCTTTGTTCCCAATCCAGGTTTCTTCACTTGTAATACATAGTAGCAATAGAATCAGAAGATAAGGCAGAGAGCATGTTGAGTGACAGGCATTATTCACAGTCTTCCATTTAAGGAATGAGTATACAAATAATCATTTAAAATGCAATTATGTGAGTACACACAAAACAAAAGTCTTTGAAGAGAAAGGAAAGATATTTATACTTAACATTAAATGTAAGTGGACAGAAAAGTGATTTTAAAAGCTCCTCACATTCGAAAGGAGTGAGCTGAACAGAGAAGAAAGAATGGGCACTGGACAAGGAATGGGAATGGAAAGGAAACCTTAGGTGTGGAGAGACAAGCCCAAGAGGAGGTAAGGAAGCTGTCTGGAGAGGAGAATGGAAGGTCATATATACCTGCTGAGAGCCCAGGGAATCAGTGTCTCTCCCCTCCCCCCCTATCAGCATAAACTTACCTGAACACCTCAGCTGATAATACTTGGCCTGTTTGCTAAAGTACACCGAATAATACTGACACCTTTCTGGGTTGAGATCACAACTAAGGCATGTCACCTTTGTGTGGTCATTAAGTTGGACTCTGTAAAACCAACAGTGGAATTAAATATATGAAGAAAGAGTACATGAAAGAGGAAATTGAATAATGTCATAGTCTAGCTTCAGAGGTATCAGAATGGCAAAACAATCCTTATGAGCTTCTTAAAAAATATTAAGTCCAGACATCAATAATGATTTAAACCTCCCATTGTTTGGAAAAGTCACAAAATATCTGATAAAGACATGGTGATTGATTTATGAGAAAATAAACACTTGATAAACAGTTCCAGCTTAATGTTATTGAGAGCATGATGGGAAAAAAGAGATTGCTCATCAGCTCAAACTCTAAGGTCGACAATTTGACAGAGCTCTTACTTATAAAGATTTCTTCCTCCTGGCATTCCTTTATATTCATTACTGATGTAGTATCTGGGAAGAAACAAATGTATATTAATTAATCAGCTATATTCCCCAAATTCAAGCCCAGACATGACCAGTGTATATGACGCAGCCCAGGGCCTGCCCTACCTCCACACTTGTTCCCTAGCCCTTCTCCATTACCTCCTGAGCCCTTCCCTTCGTACTCTTTTATTTTTCTTAACAGACTAAAATGTATGAAAGAAGGGATTTCTTCATTAACTAAAATCACAGATAAAATTCAAAAGAATTTTTTTTCTATGGAAAATATGAGCATGTGGGCTTTGGTGGCTCAAACCTATAACCCTAGCTACTTAGGAGGCTGAGATTGAGAAATGCTATTTGACAAACTTAGACTCATCTCCAAATAGCCAGCAAAAAAGAAAATGGAGTAAAGATATCACACAAGTGACAGAGTGCCAATCTTGAGTGAAGACTCTAAAGGAGAGTACTCTGGCCTTTAGTTCAAGCCCTAATACTTGCATAAAAAGAAGAAAAGAGAAAATATGACTGAATGAGTAGTCTGAAAATGAGCTCCTTGTAGCTATCCAGTTTTCCATATTTTTCTATTCATAGCATAGATTACTAAGTGGTACGGACCTTTTCCTCCACAGAGTGCCAGAGCCATATCTTAAAACAGTCTTCAAACACTACTCTGGGCAGCGGCAAAATTCCTGTGTATGAGTCTGATAAAGAACCATAAAAGTGCTTGGGATTCTAATTTGAAAAATGGCATTTGCTGTTCCACCGACTCAGGTATAGTAGCGGATAGCCTTCTCCAAGCTTTCCATTTTCCAAAGAGAAAAGCTACGACACAGGCAGATAAAATTGCCTTTCCCAGCCTGCCAGAAATTCAGTGCCAGCAGAAAGTTCACAGAATGCCCCCAGTGCTCATGTAGCACTTCAGGACGTTCTGGTAAAAGAGGCTGCAGTTCCCGTATTGTGAAGCAGGTAAGAGCAAGAGGTAGAGCTGCTTGGTGGCATGATATCAAATCTGCTGAACATATGTGAAAATCATTAAGGCTTCCGTATGTTAAAAAGAAAAAAAAAGATTGAACACATTCCAAATAGACTACTCTCTATTTGTAGGAGTTTTTTTTTTCTTTTTTTTCTTCCTACTTCTGTGCAAGGAGGGCATGCATATAAAACCTGGGTTTGTATTCTACTGGTGATTTGAATACTCACAGATAATTGCTGGTCACAGCTTCTATCCGAACTACTTCCCAGGCTCCTTCAGTAATAAATGTGCAGTCCTGATTGGGCTTTTAATAAAACATTCGTGAGACTCTCTAATCAAAGTTAAGTAGAGGATTAAATCATTTCTATCAGATATTCAAATAATCTTGAGGACTGTTTTCTGTTAAAAATGATCTTTAAGTAGTTATGCAAAGGGTTTTAATTCAACCTGTCAATTAATGTGAGTACAATGCATCATGATCAACGTCACCATTTCTATCATTTTTCCTTGAGATGTGTTAGGTATCCACATCCCAGCTCACCTTACTCCAATACCACTGAAGAATTTTGAATTAGCTTATTTGTATACACTGACTTTTCCAAAGTATTTCCACTGTCAGGTAGTTTCAAAAACAAGTCAACTTGGAATAGCATATGTAAGACTACTTACTCTATTTTCTTTTTGGAAAAGGCATATGTGTCTGTAACCTTCTTTATTGCTGATGACCTTGTAGAAACTATTACCATCAGAGGTAAAATGAGGTTCTGCTGGTTTAAACTAGAAATAAAATAATAGAGAACAAAAAATGTTAAAACACTAGGCTCATGTCAGAATCAAATTTAGTTTTATAAAATCCTCCCAACACCTGTGTTCAAACCTCTATACTGCATTTCCTTACCAAATAAAACTACAGGGTATCAGAAAGACAATCATCCTACAGTGAAATGTGAACAAAATGATCAAACTCATGGGGAAATTTTGGTGGACAAATGAGAATGAACATTTACCCCTGCCTGGGACTTTTTTTTTTTTTTTTTGGTCAGTTATGGGGCTTGAACTCTGGGCCTGGGTGCTATCCCTCAGCTCTTCAGCTCAAGGCAAGCACTCTTACCACTTGAGCCATAGGGCCACTTCCAGCTTTCTGGTTGTTAATTGGAGATGAGTCTCATGGATTTTCCTGCCTGGGCTGGCTTTGAACTGTGTTCCTCAGATCTCAGCCTCCTGAGTAGCTAGGATTATAAGTGTGAGCTACCAGCTCTTGGGACTCTTGGTATATAGATATGGTTCTGCTATTTTGAAGCATCTTCTCTCCATGAAAAACCATGATGTCAAATGCTGGTGGCTCCCGCCTGTAATCCTTGCTACTCAGGAGGCTGAAATCTGAGGATAACATTTCAAAGCCAGCCCAAGCAGGAAAGCATTCTTCTCTCCAGTTAACCACCAAAAAGCCAGAAGTGATGCTGTGGCTCAAGTGACAGAGCCCAGCCTTAAGCAAAAACTGCTAAGGAGCTGCAACCAGGCCCCAACTTCAAGCATCAGCGTACACACCACACACACACACACACACACACACACACACACACACACACACACACACACACACACACACACACACACACACACACACACACACACACACACACACACAATAAGGATGGTGACTTCTGGTCCCATGTTTGTAAAACCTAGCATTTATCTTCACTCAGAAAATAAATTCCTTCAGTGTCACAAATATACTTGCATGAAATAGACATACAATTAATTGACTATTTCAGGTTGGGTGTGTTTAATTTGGGAGAATTTGAACCTTTATTTACAAGCTTCACTTTTGAAAGTTAAGCTTTCAAAAGGAAAGATAGACCATCAGTGATGTCTCTTGTATATTTCATACGGAAGCATGCATATAGTTACTTTTATCAAAAGCTTTTTCATTTTCCTAAAGATGATCAACATTTTACAAGAAAAGGTTGTGCAGAAATATGGAAGAAAATTTTCTTTTTCTTTCATTTCAATAAAAGACAGTACTCAGAATAAAATGCAGTTTGAGTAAGAGAGTGTCTGTCCCAGCCTGAAAGGAATATGTTGCTTTACAATTTCCATTTCCTAGCTACATTTGAGAGCAGGTAGGAGATGGTCTTTTAAAAATGTTGGTTCACTTCACCCTCGATGTTGCCTCTCTCATCAGCTCCCATTTGGGGAAGGAAGACAAATGCTTGCCTCTTCTATTTAGTAATTCGAAGTGAATTCATTTATGGAGCAAGCTGAGGCGTGCAGTACACTTGGTGTTCTCATTACAGAGCTCTGAAACACATTCCCCTCTCCAGACCTGTGTTCACAGCCTTATCTTTTTAATACATTTCCCTGTTTCCCCTGGATGGAGTTGTGCCTAGTAGAAATGTGTGAAAAGTGGCATCTGTCTGGTTAAATACAGAGAGGAAAAAACATATTTTTTTTCTAAGAGTCGTGAGGAAGTGTAGCGTGTCTCTTGCCATGGAGGAAACCACTTTTCATGTTGGCAAACCTCTCCCCTCTGCCCAATCAATGCCTGAAGAGAAAGGACACGCCAATGTTACCAGAGTTCTGAGCCCAGCTGGAGGCAGTCATCTTCCTGGACGGTGGCCTCGCCTCCATCACGCAAGCGATGTAAAATATTTACATTTTTGTGTGTGTTGCTTTATTTCCCTCTCAAAGGATTAATAGAAATATTCATGAAAGTTAGATGCAATCCATTTTTTTCATAGTTGTAGAAGGTGTCATAATGACTACAGTTCTGTCCTCTACCTGTCCTTCTACCAAGGGCCATCTGACTATTTAAAGCATCACCTGTGGCCCATACAAAGTGATCAATATAGACAGATAGCTGAGGGCAGCCATGAGAAGTTTACATGTCCTGTCTTGTTTCATATGATATCATGAGGCTTCTGTGGCCTGTGGGCTGGATGTTCCCCACCCCTGCTAATTTATTCCATGGACTGATAACAAGGTAGTTGGTCGTTCTATGTGGCGGGTATGAGATGCAGAAGGAGTAAGAAGCAGAGGAAGCTTTTAAAGGCCACTATGCTTTCTGGAATAAAGTTCTGCATCTGAGTGCCCGATGACGTGTGAACTCACATGAGTATAATTTCCTCCTGAGAGGTGTATTGGGCATTGTGTGGTTGTGCTGAGTTTCTGCTAGTTGTAGTTGCATCTCCTTAGGCATTTTTCCAAGCTGCGATGGAAACTGTGCTTTCTGTCTTCAAAGCACATAACTTCAAATATGAGGTCAACAGGCACAATCAGCATCCTGGCTGCCTTTCAGCAGTGCTTGCTTTTTAACTTACTGGAAGCTACAGTTTGCCTAGAGTACGTGTTTCGTGCTCTGTTCTTGACTTTGTCTAAATGAGTATGTTACACATTGTTCATTAAAAAAAAGATATTATCATAAGGAGCATTTTCAATATTTTGAGAAATAGGTCAACTAGTATCTCTACCATTGAGAAATAATAGAGTCATAGTATAGAAAATTACTCAGCTCTGAGGAGCTGACCCATATATATTCTGTAACTCATAGCACTTACTCTTCCAACCCAGCCCGTAGTACTCGTTTCAACATGCTGCTGTGCCTAGGAAGGAAACAAAATACAGTGACAGCCACTTCAAAGAGAAGTAAGATGATGAAATCTCTTCTCAAGACACAATTGGTGGGAAAATAAGCAACTTGGCATTTAAAATGACTGAAAATGAAACTCTCCATTCATACATTTCTATTAGTGTTAGCAGTTTTTAGTGAAATTACATTCAATTATTTACCTTTCTTGCCAGGAACTCTCTCTTGGCTCCATCCCATACATATATTGTCCTGAAGCTCCACTGATATTTTATTTATTTATTTATAAATTCATATATTTGTTATCTGTAAGTGGTTATACAGAAGATTTCATTTTAACCTGTCCACTGATATTGAGCTTCAACAGGTACAGAACTGAAGATTATTTCCTTCTCCTCCCCATGTTCTCTCAAGTGAAAAGAACTGGGAGTCAGTCTAGATTCCTATTCTTCTATAGCTCCTTTGGTCAGCCCATCTCTGGACTTCTCTATCTGTCTCCTCTGTCATTGACTGCCTTCTTGTTCTTGGCAGGTTTCTCTTGGTCCACTGCCATGGTCTTCTAATTGGAGATGCTGCTTATCATTTCTCCTTCTGTTCTACTATCCACCATGCTTAGCCCCCACTCCCCTTGCAACAGTTCCAGTCCCGTCATGACACTCTTTCAATGTAAAAGCTTAAAAGAGTTCCTATTTCTTACAACATAAATCCAGATGCTTCAGATGTCACCTGAGCCAGAATTCTATTGCTAATTCTTCAGAATAGCACATGAGCCTGATCTGCTATCTCTAGCCTCAGTTTCCATTTCTGTTCCTCTTATCCAGCCTCAGTTACAAGTGCCCATAGTTCCTGCAAACTCTCACTTATCACTCTAGAACCTTTTCCTTGGTCCACAGCTTAGAAGGGTCTTTGCTCATATCTACTATGCTCTGTTTCCCCTATGCTATTTCCTTATTCTGCTCTAACTGGTCACAGCAGAACTGTCTTTTATCTCTCTTCATCTTAGGTGCCTTGAATAAAGCCTTTTATGGCACTATTTCCTGATAGGATGATGATTTAATTCTCAAGAAACAAAGATTTGGGGTTTTGCAGTTGTAGTTCTAGCTTTGTCCTGTGACCTGATCAAACTCCACTGAGCTTCAGTCTCAACAAGTCCTTACAGACTAAGTAGTTAGTACATGAGAAATCTTATGGTGTATTTCCTTCCTTCCTTTCTTTTTTGTTTGTATTTGTTCTGTTCCTTTCTTGTATTACTAGGTATTCAACTAAGTGACTCACACTTGGTAGGAAAAGAGTCTACAACTTGAACCACACTCCTCATCCTTTTGAATTTATTTTGATACTCAGATAGAATATGTGCTAATTTGGGGCCACGATTTGATATCCCTACTTTTGACTCCTTACTAGCTTGGATTACAGGTATAAGCCTATCTGGCTTAAGAGTTTTTTAAAATAAGATTCACAAACAGAAATGAAGATAGAAATATTTGACTTTATACATATCTATCTTTCTCTCTATATATATACACACACATTAGCACAGTTTAGAACATTATAGGCAATCAATATTTCCTCCATGAATTAATAAAGGGAGAATTAGGATATGGGGTGTTCCAGCCCTCTGAGATGAGAGACAGCACTGTTCCCAGTCAGGTTAGAAACTGGGAGGGGAGATTTAGAGACATGGCACACGGCCAGAAAGGTAGGCATGATAATGTTCTTAACAAGTACCAGCAAGCCTCTTCTAAGAGATATCCCTCCTGAGGTTAATACCTCTCCACGGAGCATCTGTGGAACTGCCAGCTTGGCTGGATCTTACTGTCTTCGGGTTGTATTAACAAAGTTTGTCTGTGTTCCTTTCCTACTTAAAGACATCCACAGGGTGGTAATGAATCTGTGGCCTTGTTTTATATATATGGCCAGTCATTCCCCACACTCTACATTTGCACTTTTAAATAGCCCTTCACTGCATTTGCAGCCCCGGCCCACTTTGCATTTTTGTGTAATATCATCTCATTCTGTCTTTCAGGTTTCCAATCATGCTTTCTCCTTCCTCAAGTGATCATATGTGTAATGAAATGGGAACAAAGGTAAAACAGAGTTTTACCTTTAGATATCAGGTTATCTAACAGGCAAGACTGACCCAAAGACTCATGGTTGGACACATGTCAGGAGAAGGGATACTCAAACTGTGGGCAGTAGTGGCTCACACCTGTAATCCTAGCTACGCAGGAGGCTGAGATCTGAGCATGGCAGTTCAAACTCAGCCCAGGCAAGAAAGTCCATGAGACTCTTATCTCCAATTAGCCACCAGGAAACCTGGAGCAGAGTTGTGGCTCAAAGTGGTAGAGCACTAGCCTTGAGCAAAAGAGCTCAGGGACAGCATCCAGGCCCCGAGTTCAAGCTCCACATCCAAAAACAATTTCCAAAAAATACAAGACCAAAACAAAACCTACGCTTTCCAATCCCCAATCTTTTCTCTCCCTGAGATCACTTCTTATTTTAGAAGTACAGTATTCCAACTGTCTTACCAATAAGCAATTCCATGTTAGGTTGGACTTATCATAGTCACAGATGTCCATCACAGAATAATTCTGAATCCTCCTGAGCCACTGCAAAGAGATTCTTTCTTCTGAGACCCATGTCACATCACACAAATAATGGTCCCTGGAAAAAAAGAAGGAAAGAAGGGATGGAGAGAGGGACGGAAAGGAAGAAGGAAAAGAGGACAGGGCATGGAAATGGGAGAGGGACAGGAGGATGGAGGGAGGGACAGAATAGAAAAGGGAGGGAGAGAGGAATGGAAAGAATGAATTTGTTTCAGACTTTAAGAAGAATTTGTTTCAGGCTTGGTACAAATAAACATTTTATTCAGTAAAAAGAATAAATTTCATGGAAGTAGAATTTCAAAAAGTTATATATATAATTTAATACCATAGAAGGGTGGGTTTTTTTCATTTTTAAAGTTTTTCTAACACTAAAATGCAGTAGCACTTCTGACAGTAGCTTAAAAAACATTTACCACACCATAGACTCAGGACTTTCAGATCCACAACTTAGATGCTGATGGTTCCAGGGAGTCAAGGGCAGGGATTTCCCATCCCTCCTCTGCTCTCTTGAAGGAACAATACAATCCTCCCAAGCCCTCAGAACACTGGTTGGGATTCTGGTATTTTCTGGAAATTAATTTGTTGTGTTCCTAAGGAGAATTCTTCCCATTAGGAAGAAACTACAGTTCACCCTTTTCTCTACTTCTTTTAAACTGGGAAAAATTGCCTCACATCTCCACAGAGAATCAGAGTATTAAAACATAAAATAACATTTTTTTTCAAAGTCAAAACATGAGCCCCCTGATGAAATAATAGAATCTAGTTACATTTTAACCTAAATTTATATTGAGACCATTCCAGCACTTCATCCTCCCCAGTGTATATCTTTAAACGTTTTTGAAACCACTTTCTGATGGATGATGAAATGCATGGGATTTATCATTTATACTGCTGCTGACTGTTCTGGATAGTTTTTTTTTTTTTGACTTTTTGTTTGTTTTTGGTCCTTTCCAAGTGTCATTCTGAGAGGCTATTCATATCCACTCCAGTGTCTGATCAAAGCCTTGCTCTCATGTTTCAGAAAGTTCTGCATGAGTCTCTCCATCCAACCCACATTGGTCTAGTACTGTGGCCAGAAGAGGGAGATAACCTGCACCCCAGCTGCTCGCCACTCCCAGCCATCCTCATCCCCTCCTCTGGTCACATTGCTCTCCTTGCATCACTAACAGCTTTGAGGCAGGATCCACGTGTTTTATTCCCAGGAGATCCCCAGATCTTGAGGAGATGTCTGGCACAAAGAAATATGTTCACTAAATTCCTGTTTAAAGGCAAAACTCTGTCATGACTTTTGTGACCTAAATAGCACCGTCCTTCCTGATAGCTTCAATCAGTTCATGTCGCCACTCTTTCACACTCATTAAATCATACACAAAATAGTTATAGAGCTGTCTGGAAGGCTCAAGATGAAGTGTGCTAATGCCCTTCTAGCTTTACTATTCCCCTTTTAAGTGCAGGATACCTAATGAGTCAATGCTCCCAGTGACACAGAGTCTCCATGCTGACCCTTTGCAGGCTGCAGATACTAAAACCAAAGCAAAGCACTACATCCCCCACATTGGGACACTTGTTCAATTCAGTACTCTTATTGCTCCGTAACAACCCATACACTCCCTAATCTGGGTTGTCCTGATCTACTAGACATCCTCAGTTTTTCCAGCCATCTTCTCTCTTTTTTATTGTCAAGGTGATGTACAGAGGAGTTACAGTTACATAAGTAAGGTAGTGATTACATTTCTTGTCTAACTTGTTACCCCTTCCCTCATTTTTCTACCTCCCCCCCACAAGGTGTACAGATCATTTCCAACCCATTGTCCTGTGAGTATCGCTGTGGCAAAGGTTCCCCCTTTGTTCTTTATCTCACCATTTTGTTGTTCCCCTTCCCTTCCCTAATTCAGATAAAAGTATATACCAATACTCAGGGTACCAAAATCAAATACAGTGAGAACAGAGGATAAATCAAAGGGGGAAAAAACACAAAAGAAAAAAGATATCGCATAGCACCTGAGGACAAAAACAATAAAGAAAATGATGCTAAATGAAATGAACTCCATTTACCTTTGTTGTTGCAGCCATCTTCTCTTTGTCCTTATTGACTTTGTCCTTCATTCTGAAAGGACTGCCAAGCCCTAACTTCTTTGCAAGGGGGTATTAGAGCTTGAACTCGGTGCCTGGGAGTAATCCCTTAGCTTTTTCATTCATGACTGGTGCTCTGCCATTTGAGCCACAGCTCTACTTCCAGCTCTTGGGTGATTAATTGGACATGAGAGTCTCATGGACTTTCCTGCTGAGACTAGCTTCAAACTGTGATTCTCAGTAGTGTAGCCTCCTGAGAAGCTAGGATTACAGGTCTGAGCCTCTGGTATCCAGTATGCTCTGACTTTTTTAGGTCTTAGCTTACATGTCCCCTTGTTCACTATGTTTCCTTAGAAAGCTCCTGCTGGTGTCTCCATTGCTCAGACTTTAATTACTGTAGTCAGGCTGCAACAGCTGACATTGCTTCTCTGCATACCCAGGAAGGAGCAAGAAGTTTCATCTATTCCTGCTCTGTGTGTGCACTCAACACAGAGTCAGATATGGAAAGGAAAATAGGGTTTATACCAGTCAGAGAATGCACTTAGGGAATGAACTGAAAATAGTTAAACAAAATAGAAGATGAAGGTTTTTTTTTTGGGGGGGGCGGTTCTGGTCATGGGGCCTGAACTCTGGGCCTGGGCGCTGTCCCTCAGCTCTTCAGCTCAAGGCTAACGCTCTACCACTTGAGCCACAACACCACTTCCGGCTTTTTTTTCTTTTTGCTTATGTGGTGCTGAGGAATTGAACCCAGGGCCTCAGGCATGCAAGGCAAGCACTCTACCACTGAACCACCTTCCCAGTCCCAGAAGATGAAGTTTTTAAAAATTAATTTTGTAGACCAGGAATTGAGAACTTTGCACTGAAAGGCCAGAGAGTAAATATTTCAATCATTGTGTTCCATATATTTTCTGTTCCAGCCACTTTGCTTAGGCAAGTGAAAATATATGGGAGTGTTTGTGGCTCATCCCTATAATCCTAGATACTCAAGAGTCTGAGACCTGAGGACTGAGTTTCCAAGACAGCTCAGAAGTCTGAGAGACTCATGTCTCCAATTAAATAGCAAACAGTAAGAAGTAGAGTTGTACTCAAATGCTAGACCTTCAGCCTTGAACAAAAAAATCTAAGCAAGAGCCTGAGGTGGTAAGTTTAAGCTTCAGTATAGCATCAAGAAAAATGAAGAAAAAGAAAGAAAAAGAAAAAAAAACCCAAACATCAACAACAAAACAAGCAGAGTATTTATGTTCCAATGTAAAGCTAAACTTTAAAATTTATATAGTGATGTGAATCACTATATATATTATATATTATAGTATATATACTATGTTATATATAATATATAATAAACACATACATATATACATATATATTTACATTCTTTCTAACCTCTTAAAAACATAAAATCATTTTTATGTATTGATGATATGAAAATGGATGACAAGCTAGATTTGGGTATGGCCACTGCTGGGCTAACCAAGGCTATAAATCTTATTTGTTTGTCACAAGCCATGTGGACTATCAGCTGGAAATGAAGCACCTTTCTCGAAGGGAATGTGGTTCACTCACATGTACAAGATTATGGAAGATTCATGGGCACAGATGAGGAAGTTTGCATCTAGAAATACTTTTCTGCTTTTGTAAAGTATCCTGGTGGTAGAGGGGCAGGCAAGGAGAAAAGCGAGCCACTCAATAGCTTTATCTACTAACACCATACATTTCTAAACCACAGGCTCAGAAATCTACATTATACTGCAACTTTTCCCCACTTGAAAACGCTGAGTAATGGCATTTGGGAAATCAGCCAGTAATCTCACATGCATCAGGACCTTCCCTGCCCATTTCTAGATAAAGGTTAATGAACCTAGGCCCTCCACTACCTTTGTCACTGTCCCGTGACCCAGTGTGTACTCTGTACCCTGGGAAGGCTTGGTAAAGAGTTGTAGACAGTCACTTTCGAATTTTCTTGTCAACATACTTCTTTTCAGTTGCAGCTCTGAGCCAGGATTATGCCAAGTCTGAGATGTTAGAGTCATGAAAAAGATGTAAACCAATGGCTTAACTGAGCTTTTTACTACAAGGTTTAAGTCCCGCTTTAAATCAGAAACATTCAACTAGGAGGGTTATCATTATCACCTACACTTTCAGACTACATGCTGGTTTTATTTTGGAAAGACAGAGAGAAACAAATATTGAATAGACTTCCCTTTTGTAATGTTTATGTGAGGGTAGAAAAGGGCCAACACCTGCAGCCAGGCCTTCCTGTCTTTTGTGAGTTCAGACCTACTACCTGGGTGAGGCATAATGACTCAACAAGCACCTCTAAATGTGGAGCTATATTAGCCGAAGGGGAGTTACTCCTGGCTTTAATGCTAAAGCAAGGGGAAATTTCTGGATATAGTAATAAGATTTCACACCCTGGTGGTATCTTTTCTGTGCCAGGAACTATTCTAAGTGCTTTACATAAAGCTCACGACCACTCTGGAAGGTAGGTGCCCTTATAGTTCGTGTATAGTAGATAAGGAAATGAAAGTGCAGAAAGGTTAAGTAACTTGTCCAACATCCCTCAACTGGAAAGTGTGGGAGCTAGGATTCAAATGAAGCAAGTGGCTGCAGATTTCCTGTTCTTTGTTCCCACTATGGAACCTCTGCCTATCCCTTGAGGAAACACTGCTACTGAGCATCACCCTTTTGCTTCTTTTCACCATCAGATTCCTCATGTAATGAAAATCTTTTTTGTCCCCTAGAGAGATGCATGGGCACTAGATTTTGTAAAGCAAGGCATAGTTGAATGAACCAAAACAGACTTGCTTTTGAGCATCTTACCACAGGTATTCCCCTATAAGGTGGCTGCCTGTCCTGGCACTGTGCCTTGCAAAGAGTAGGCATTTCACGAAGGTCTTTCAGATGGCCCTCATTTGTGTAAATCTTTCATTTGGGACATAAAAAATACTTAAAATAAGATAGGTGTTACTAACTGGAAAAAAAATACTGAAAGGAAAAATACTAGTAAGAGCAACCACAGACTATGGAGTGATTAATTCAGCAAATCACCAGAGGATACAGGCATAATGCCAGTGCTGGCCTTGGGCTCCATGCCACCCTCTGCTCTGATGGAGATGCCAACCCTAATGGGTCCACTGACAGATCTCTGGCAAGAGAAATAGGTGGGGTAAGAAAGAGCAGATTTGATAGAGGCAGCATCGGTAGCAAAAGAGCCCAAATTTGCCTCCTTCTAGCAAGTATCACTGGTCTCGAGGAAGTATCATTTACTTAACCCTAGAGTGGCAATCTCAGACTTTAAAGACTGTGGGATACTGACCACGGATCATCCACTGTTCAGAAGAGATACTACAAGTCTTTATTTACGGAATCCTTCAGGCCTAGCACAAACAGGGACAGGATACCTATGAGCTGTGTGTGATGGAACCCAGGGGCCATTCAGCAGATGTTAGGTAAGAACAACTCAGAAGAAAACATCCTCCCCAAAGGCAGGAAGACCACAGAATTTTCAGGTGGTTGAGAAAAGCTAGAAAAGAAACTTTGTTGTGTAAAGTTAAATGATTTTGTCTAGAGCTGACTGGGCAAATTGCTATGTCCTCCTTCCTCACAGTTACCTGGAAAGACAAACTTTATTCATTCATTTGTTCACCCACCTATCCATCCACTTGTCTATTAGTTTAATTGGCTAGACACCTGCTGCATGTCAGGCATCCTGCTAGGCACTAGAGATACTAGGTAAAAATGGCCAGTGCATTGTTGATGTTATTTCTGTTAGCAATGTAAAGCATTACTCTAATTGAAACAGGGCTTTCAAAATTGCTTCCTACATGTTGTTTTGTCTGCAATGTCTTGAAACCTCAAATTCCCATTATGAGTAGTCAATGCTCATTAGCAGTTTAACCTAATCAGCTTCAACAGGGAATCAATAAAGGTAGTGGAGAGGCTCACTTTGAAAGTTCAAGTTGAGGCCAGGATATCCTTATGCCTTACCACAGAGTAGTGATTTCTACCAGTTTCTAACAAAACCACAAATTTCATCCTTTACTTGCTAGTGGATCTGTGACAAAGGGACATGGGCAACCGGAAAGTGAATGAAGGGAGTATGAAAAGAAGTACGAGAAATACTGATCCAATTCAGGAGCTGTCAAGTACAGGGTAATCCAGCCCAGAGGCTGGGCAGTTCACTAAGTGGCATAACTTTCCTGGCTTGCCTTGGTCCTGCTGGATCTTTGCTGGAGGCTTACTGGGGGTGTTTCACCACAAGAGAAAACATTTTCTCAGAGGGGACCTAGATCCTGCTTTTAGAAAAGCTTCAACTTTCAGTGTTAACAGCTATGTTTGCATGCCCTGTGGCTTTGCCACCAAATGATTCTTCACTAATGTAATACTCCCCATAAAATATCCACAACTAACAAATCCCCAGTATTCACTTAGCTTAAAGAACTACCAAGAACAAGGGTTAATGATTAATTCACAGAGGGCAAAAAATAAGTCCTTAGAGCTGGTTAGGTTTTCTGGGCTCAGTGTTTTCGATTCAACACAGTGCCTTGAAAAGTGATCTCCATGTAGAGATGACTATGTCTCTTTGTCAGTAAAATGGCTGTGAAAGTGTGTCATGTGCTTCTGGAGAATAAGAGAGATGTGGGGGATGGGTAGCATGTTTAGCTCAGGCCTGTATCGCTCAGAAATTCTCAACACATTTCAATTTCATTAGCTATTATTTTGTCCCAGAAGGCACAGGCATTGGCCCTATTCCAATTTCCCATACTACTTTCCTGTCTGATTTGAGCAAGTGGTTTTACTTCTCTGAGCCTTCTCAACTGTACCTCAGAGTGGAACTTTATATTCAGGAGATCTCTCCAAGCTCTCTCTAACCTCTCAGGAAGTCTAGGGAGGGAGTAGAGACACGACCTAGACTTGCCCAACCTGAGCATCAATCTTCCATCTGTTTTTTGAATCAGACTTCTGCATTGTATTTCACGTGAGCAAAGGTTTCCAGGTCCTTAAAAATGTTTATAAACTATTGGCAAGGTCTAAAGCTCCTTTCAGGTGAAATGTTTTTCTGAGTAGGCACTCATGGCTCATCTTCTCTACAGACGTATATTGGTTGCAGGCCAAAAGGCCACCCAGGCACTCCCAGGCTCTTCCAAGCTAGCCCTGTGCATTCCATGCCCTCTGTTCCACCTCATTGCCTTACTAGAGCTCCCTGCTAAGCTGCCTATTCCACAGGATGCATCCTTTGATTCTTAGGTCATGAAAAGCCCACCTCCCTCCTTAGAATGCCTCCAGCCTGTGGTCTAGACCTCTAGCACTTCACTCTCTTTCAGTTATTTATCCAAATGTTTTACATGGCTTCTCGGATCCTAAGTGCTACAAGAGAGCAGGCTTCCTTTATGCATAGCAGTGTAAATAGTCATGTTCAATCAATGTTGATTGAAGAGATGGCTGCGTGAGACTGAATAGCAAATTTTGCATAAAAATTTTACACTGTTGAATAAACTTAGGAGAAAAATATTTTGTTTTCTTTTTAATCTTAGTTGTGTTCCCTTTTGAATTAATAGGCTAATGAAGATTCTCTGACTAAGCTAAAGATTTACTAAACACAGAGCCCAGCCTGCAGCAAGCAATTAATACAATCCCAGGGAAAATGGTGTCTTCCCACTACTCTGACACCTTTAGGCTTCTCAAAGCACCAGGTTACACAAGGCCTGGTGCTCACTTGCTCTCCCTTTGCAGTCACAGTGACAAGTTTGCATACAGAATCCCATTTTGTTAATTTCTTAATCTCTGATCTCATGTCATTACTATCTGCATAACAGGCACATGATAAGAACCATTGGAATGACAGAGTTACTTACTTTAAAGTGTAGTGAGATAGAACATGTGATAATGTCCTGTGTCTGGCATACTATGATTGCTCATTATGTGCTACTGCTAGTTAACAACAACAAATCCAATGCAAATAACAGAACTAAGTTATGAGCTACTTGGCAGTCATAAATTACACCAAGTATGGTTTCTTTACAGGAAGATGAATATGGGTCTGAAGGTGCTTGATGGCAGAATCTCAAACCTCTAGGATAGTTGAAAGCAAGAAACATCTTGAATGACAAGATGGTCAGGGTTCCCAATGTGAGTGCACAACTTCTCTGAATTTCTCTAGGACTTACCCTGGCCTAGAAAACCCCATGTGGTCCATATCTCTCACCACTCACCTTCTCTTTATTACTCTGACCTCCCTGTAGCTCCTCTAATGCCCCAGTACATTCCTTCTGCAGTGCTTTTGTACTACCTCTGCCTCTAACCCTGGGATCTGGTATTGGATGGATCCCCTCCCTTGTCTCACATCATTGCTCATAGTTCTGTGTACTACAAGGATGTCCCTAACCACCCCTCACCAGCCCTCACACTTTTGCTTTGCTTTGCTTTGTGTCACATTTATTACTACCTGGCATTTCACACTATTCATTATTTATCTAGCTATTATTTTTCACCCCCACTTTGAGTGAGGACTCCATGATGCTTGGATGCTGGCTGAACTGTTCTCTGGGCAGTTCTGTGGCCAGCCTGAAAATATGAAGCAATCTGATGAATGGAAGAATGAAGGAATGCTAGTCTGCGTTTTGCAGTGGGATACTACTATTGATGTCTTCATTCATACCTGAACTGTTATTGCTGGGCAGTGGGGAACTATCTACTACTCAAGCATTCAAGAGAAACATCTTACCCTTTTATCACAGATGTAGGAGCAGTGATTTGGAAGGAAGTTGGACTGGTAGCTGAGTCTATATTTACAACAAAGAATTTTACAGTTGGATTCACGGCTCCTGCCTAGGGGGGAAAATGATCACATAATTGGTATGGACAAAAAACCCCATAAATTTGAGACTGCACAAAATCATTGCCTTATCACCATGAAATTATAGCAACTTGAATTTGCAAACAATTTAACATAAATAAAATGGACATAAGGGAGAGTCAGGAAGTATGACCTTTGTATGTTCAGGTGGAAACAAAATATGCATATATGTGTTCATGCATGCCTGTGTGCGTGTGCATGCATGTGCGGGTATAAAAAAATGAAAGCCCAAAGCATGCTTACTTAAATAATGTTTACATGTTCATAATTTATGTACTTTGTGACAATGAGGTTAACAACAATCTTAAAATCAGTTCTATCATTTGCAAATATATACTGATTCCACAGGACAAAGACTCCCTGGTGGATATTACCATGAAGAACACATTGGATTCTGCCAAAGATATGGTCCACTAGGAAAATTAGTACCTGAGCCCATGCCCAATGATGCTAATTAGGCAGCCAGCATTTCCAGTCCAATTTCAGGTTCACCATGTTGGATCTTTACAGTCAATATTATGACAGAAGTTTGTTAAGCCTTTTAAAATATACACATAGATCTTCTATTGACAGATTAGTTAGGAATAATATGATATTTTTAGTGAGAACTTTATGAGATTTTTTTTGCCAGTTTTGCTCATCAAAAAATAACATTCCACTGAAAACACATCTCCATATTTAGTTTCAGATCTTTTTTTCCTTTTAACTTCCTTTCCCTTCCTAAAATGGCAGCTCTTCATAACGCAAATTAAGTGAGTTGGTAAAAATAAAAACTCTTTTTTCCAAGTCACTTGCAGCAAAAACATTTTGTTCGATTTTCCTGTAGATGATGCTGTGACCACTATTATCACATTACTAGAGAAGAATTCTGGTTCCTTTCTAATATCACCTAATTTCCTGGCTTGCCCAGCTTAACAAAGCTCTTCAATTTTAATGAACACATATCCTGGGTGGCAGAAAGCAACCTTGTAAACCAAAATGTGGCACTGCTATCACAAATGTAGGGCGTGCAAAATTTACATTCACTGAATCCAGTCATGTACTGTATCCGGTTAATTAGTAATACAATCTGATATATAACCAAGCTTTTCAACTTCAACTCGGGCACATTCCAACTTCTACAAATGAGATGAGCTTCTGATTCAATTATAGTCTCTCTTTTTCTTTCATTCAAACATTTTTATCCCTCCCCCCTACCTCTTTCAAAAGCATTTCACCATCTTTTTCTGCTTGTCATTTCTCAAAGTTTTTGGAGAAATTACAAAACCTTAAATCACACTCTTTCCTGGGATAATAAAAATACTTTAAAATTGCCAGATGCTGTTGACTTCAGCAAGAGTAATCACAGCAAGCTGTTGAAGAGAGACTGACAATATTTTCATTAGCAGGAAGGGATTAAATGCAACCATTCTCTCCCCATCAAATCACAGAACCACTATATGAACAAAAGCTCAGACCTTTGGATATGGAATCCACACAGTCTCCGGGTACTGCAATGACTCGTCCGAGTAGAAGGAATATTCAATAAGTGGGACTCCAGTGTCGTTAAATTGGGCATACGCTATAAAAGTGCCATTTGGAGACCACCACAGAGCAGAGTAGGCACCAAAGATTTCCTCTGAGAAAAAGACATAAATTGTTCTGTTACAAGAAGTAGCTGATAAATTGGCTTTGGCATTCAAAATATTGTTCTCATTAGCTTGAGTAATTACAGTAGAGTTCAGCTAATGAACCACTTCACTTTTGCTGGGCTTCCAAAATCAGAGTAATACGAGTGAATGAAAATAAAATCTTCAAAGATATATCTAGATTATAAAAATAAGTAACCCATTCAAGCATTTTAGAATATTTTAGCATGTGATATTTAATATAAGCTCTACATTTTTTCCTTTATTTTATAATCCTCTAAATTTATGCCTCAAAACATACTAAAAGTAAATTTCACACAAGAGGCTGATTTTCCTTTCTAATTTTCTAACAGTCAAAATGCCAGCATATTCCCCCCAACTGGGCTGAGTTTGTACTGAGCCCACAAGGTGCTGTTGGGTGGCATGTAGCTCTAGGCTATCAAACCAATATGGTGCCCAGAGTTTACTACTCTTGGCAAAAACAAAGTGTGGGAAGAATGGATTTAGAATGGCAATAGCCTCATGAGACCCCTACTGGGAATATCTCTTTTGTCCAGTCAGGAATTTGAAAATTCACTTGGCTTAACCCCCCTTTTCTGATAGATGGGAAAAGGGTCAGAGAGGTAGGCAAATGAAAGAAATGCCTTTCTTTCTACTACATTGTTGGACTCAATTTCAATTCCTGACAAAGGCAGCTCCTCCCAACAATTATTATCAGATCTGCTCATGGGAAAATTCAGTCTGTGGCTCTTTAAATTTCCAAATCTGTTTCACTAACTGAGAATGGAGAATTTAAGTTTCGATTGTTTCCATGTATATTGTTCCTAGAAGGCCCATGTGTTAAAGTCTTGGTTCTCAGTACCTGGTCTTATTGGGAAGTGATGGAAACTTTAGTAGGTAGGCCTGGTAGAAAGAAATTAGTCATTGGGGAAATACCCCAGAAGGGGATTCTCCTTTCTTTCTTCTTCCTGGAATCTATGAAATAAACATCCTCTTCTGCCATGCACTCTCTGTGGTGATGTATCAAATTGCCACAGGTCCAAAGCAATTGTAGCCAAGTTATCATGCACTGAAACCACTTATCCTGGGAGCCAAAACAAACCTTTCTTCTCTTAAGTTGTTTCTTATAGGTATTTTGTTACAGTAATGGAAATATAACAGATAAGCTGACTTGGTAGAAACTCCTATTTAATCTATGTCTCATGTGATGGTATTGGTAAATGTAAAAGCGAAGGCATTAAAAACTGGAATCTTAGAATAAGGAAATTATCACTGATCTGATGACTAAGATCTTTGCAAGTTGCAATCTGAAAGTTGCTTCAAAATGCACTTTCAGTGAAAACAATTGCGGGAGCAGTAAAAACAGTAACAATGAAATGAATAATTATTTTGATAAATGGCTGACACTTAAAGAATGTTATCTACTAGGAATTGATCATCAAAAATGATCATGATTGTTAATTATCAAGACCCATTTACACAGATGAAAAAAATGAAGGAAGGGTAAAGGAGACAAAATTCTGCCTTAGGTAACATGGCTAAGAGCTAGTAGAATCAAGAATTAATCCAGACCTGCCAGACTTGATTCCAGCTTCCCCCTGCCAGGCTGCACTGCCCATCCCAATGCCTTTTCAGCATTTCTAGCTACAGAAATCTAGTATTTTGAAAGAAGCTTATTTCCCTCGGAGTGCTTCATACTGTATCCTCAAGTTGCATTTATACAAGTAACATTTAGGATTTGCGAAATGCATCTAATTTAATCTTCACAACCTCCCCCCTCCAAGTATCTTCTTAGCCATTTTATAGACAAGGAAATTAAAGTTTTGAGAGACTGAATGAAATGTGTAAGGTAAGAACCAGAACCCAGCCCTTAGGCCTCTGGACCTACAATTTCTACTAAAACCCTCTTCAAATACTGAGTTCATATCTCATCCTGATAGTGGTTACCCATTTATTCTGGTCTACAACACAGCTGCAATAATGTGACATCAGTATAATTAGGGCAAGGTTTGTTTCTTTTTTTTTTAACAACAAAAAAAAACATTTGTTAAAGTAGATAGCAGGTAATGTTTTCTGTTTTGAGTTAGTATTTATTTGTAAGGCAGAACATATTTTTTCCATATTGAAAATGCAGTAATTTTCCTCTAGAGACTAAAATCTCATTTTTAAAGAAAAGCCCATATGGGAGCTCTAAAGTTATTTTTCTGTGTGTAATAACTCAGACATGAACACATGAGATCCTTGCAGCTGTGGTCTACCTTAGAAAGGATGGCACATATTAGCTTAACTTAGGGTCACTTTACTACTTCTGAAGGAGAAACATTGCTTAGAAAAGATGCTTTCCTATTCAATAGCAAAAATCCAAGAGGACTCGCTGTGATGTACCGTCTAGTTCTTAGTCTCTAAGTAACTATAAGTACGTAAATAATTCAGGTTATTTCATTTCAAGTTTTACTAAAACACTTATTTCTCTTATTTCTGGACAGTTTATATTTATTTTTTTATTTTTTTATTTTTATTTTACTGCCACAACTGGGACTTGAACTCAGGGCCTGGGAGCTCCCTAACCGTTTTGATCAAAGCTGGCACAATACCACTTGAGCCAAAGTTCCACTTACACAGTTTTGGTGGTTAATTGAATGTAAGAGTCCCAAGGACTTTTCTGCATAGGCTGCCTTTGAATCTTGATCCTCAGATCTCAGCCTTTTCAGTCACTAGGATTACAGGCATAAACCATGAACATTCAGCTATCTTTTTTTTTTTTTTTTACTATTACCTGTGGTGGTTGTTATACTGTCATCTATTAATTGGACTAGATTAAGCAAGAATCAAAATTAAATTATAAAGTAAAATTATAATAGGAAGAAAGAAAGAAAAGTTTTTCTGATAAGTATGAGGTAGCTTCATGAATGATTTCAGTTATGAACATTAAAGTTTTTTTAATGTTGTCTAAGTTTCAAAAAGGTTTCCAGAGTAATTTCTAAAACTCTTCATTCTAAAAGAATGCTCCTTTTCAAAAGTTTAGTTTTTTATTCACTCTTTCTAATTAATTTTTCTTCATTAATCATGATGAATGAAGAACTGATTTTTCCAAATTCAAATGAACCCATTATTTTTTCCCCTCAATGCTTCAAGTTCCAAATAGTATTTGATCATCTTTCTGTTTATTTTTGCAGAAATCTGCTTTCCTTGGAAACTTCTGGGTTAAAGAAACATATAATGCTAATCTGAAGGATTTTATGCCACAGTAAAACCAGAAAAGCTACCTACACAGAGAGGCTTATTGTTGTAGCAAGGCAGAGACAAGCAGAGTATTGTGATAGAAGGAGGGCAGGGGCTGTCTAGTTACTGTTAAGAAATTCTTCATCTGTGAGATACCTGGTGCTGTCAACTCTAAAAAGAGATAGGATGATACTTTTAAGAACACAAATTATTCTGTTGCATCGTATGTCCACATATTATAGAAAAATTCTAAGTACTTTAAAAACTGTATAGATTTTCTATGACAAAGCTTTCTCTACCTTCATAAACCCAGTCAGTTATTCCATTAAATATCACATCTTCTTTCCCATTCTGCGTAATCCTCTGACTTGGTAAGTTTGGTTCAGTTTTAACATAAATATCATTCTTCCAAACATATGCCTGTAAAGATTTGAAAAATGTTCAGATCAATAATAACATACTACAGGATACTTTTGGTCTGAATACCCTGTAGAATCATATTATCACTACACAGTAAGTTTGAGCAAGAAGAGTAAATCTTCCCTGACATTCTTAAAGGATAAAGACTCAAGTGATAGTTCTAAATAATGTGGAAAATAGCCTTAACATTTTAAAATTACCTTATTCCTACAACTACTGGATGCTAAAGTGTATTGCAGACCTCGTATACTGACTACTTGTACTGGATGGTATGTGCTTGTGAATTTCTGTTTGGGGGAATAAGTAGGAGCAATGCAGTTGCATGTTTGAAGAGGGAAATTAATTACAGGTAAGCATTCCATTTTCTATTCAAATTTCTTTGAGCTCTGACATTCTCCTAGCCTAATGGAACATGAAGACATGTGTACAGTGACTCCAAATATCACTAAACTAGTAGAAATCAAGAATGCTTCAAAAGTATCTAAGCTCAGTAGAAAACAAGAATTTAAATTTCTCAGTGAATAAACAATTTCCTACTACATGTTTAGAAGCTTTCAGGAATTATGCTTCCTATGTTAGTTTAGTAAGGTATTGTCCTGAACAATAACAGGACATTTTACAATGAATTAATTGGATTTTTAAGATGTCTGCATTCTACCAAAATTAATGCCTTTTGCCTATGAAAGATTTGAGCCAGTTTTTTTTTCTGATAACCAAACAGATTCACTAACCAATTTATGACCTTCTGAAGACCACGTGATCCACTGTGTATTATTTGGAATTCTTTCCTCTGTAATCAGCTGCCTGGAAAAAGGATAAAAGGAAGCATTACCAAAATGAATAACTCACAGTGGGATTTCCTGTAAAAATTATATTAGCAAAGCCTAATGAGGTTTGATGGGGAATTCACTGACCTTCTACTTAAGTCATAAATATCATATGAGGCCGTGTAGGAATGCCTCCATTGCTGTAAGAGAAAACAGATATTTCAGGCTTCTATGGTTCTTGACAGCTTGGCCACTTTCTCAAGATGACAGGTGTCATAATCTCAAACTTAATTGTGCAGTATAACTCCATACTTAGAATTTTAGAATTTTGAAACCTGCAGAGCATATGGAACAAACTCCTCAGGACTTCACTTATAGACTTGCTCTGATACCACGTCCTCCAAGAAGTTTTCTCAGGACTATAGAAGACAAAGTGCCATTTTTTTATGCAACAATATCCATAACAATTGGTATAGTAAGTTAAGACTTCCTATCTAAGAAAGTACATTTTCACTTTATATCTATATTACCTATATAATTTTTCAAAGATATATGACTATTGATGATGCTGATATTGAAAGATGTTTAGTTTTGTACATTGGTAAGGAAAATGTCTGGTATTTTAGATTTTTTTAAGTTACCTGGAAATATATATTAAAACACATGAATCAATTTTTAAGCAACCCTCTGCAGAGAACTAAAATTAAAGTCAAACTAAATAAAAATAAAAGGGGGAAAAGGAATAGTAAAGTTTAAAGTGGTAAGCAAATAGAAAACATACACATCAACAAAAAAAAATCCAACCAAGTAAAAAAACTGGTTCTATAGGGAGACTAGAAAAATGCAAACATAAGAAAAGTGATAGGAGCTGGGAAGTTGGCTCAGTGATAGAGTGCTTGCCTTGCATGCATGAGGCCCTGGGTTCGATTCCTGGGTACCACATAAGCAGAAAAAGCCAGAAGTGAAGCTGTGGCTCAAGTAGTAGAGCATTAGCCTTGAGTTGAAGAGCTGAGGGACAGTGCCGAGGCTGAGTTGAGCTCCCATGACCGACCAAAAAAAAAAAAAGAAAAGTGATAGGAAATACAGATCAGTATCACAAAAGGAAAATGGAAAACAAAAAGGTAGAGTCATGACAGACTCTACAATTATTAAGTGTCTAAGAGACCATTATGAACATTTCTACTGATGAATTGTAAGTTGTAGAAAAATGGAAATATGTCTTTTCAAACAACTTATTTAAAGCAAAGTCTAAATAGTCTTCATCTAATCAACATATTGAATCCTTAACTTAAAAAAAAACACCTTTTCATAAAGAACATTTCATGGGGAAATAAGTAAATGTATTGTATATTCAACTAAGTTGCAAAGGTAAGCTCACCCATAAATCTGCACACTAATCTTTACAGCACCTTCCTTCCTAATTACTAAAATTTGGAAGTAACAAAAGCTAGACTTCCATAATAGGTGAATGGGAATCCAGGAGCTGGTGGGTCATACTTTTTTTTGGGTGGGTGGGGTCCGGTTGTGAGCCACTAAACAACCACTGCCAAACACTACAACTTGCTGCTTTTATCTGAACAAGCTTAAACCATGCTTGTTTAACTACAACCATACCAATAGCATCAATAATGGGAGGTATTCATATCTAGAACTCAGGTTTGTTTTTTGTTTTGGGGAGAGGGTCCGGTCATGGGGGCTGAACTCTGGGCCTGGGCGCTGTCCCTCAGCTCTTCAGCTCAAGGCTAGTGTTCTACCACTTGAGCCACAGCGCCACTTCTGGCTTTTTTTTTTTTTTTTTTTTTTTTTTTTCTGCTTAGGTGGTGCTAAGGAATAGAAGCCAGGCCTCATGCATGCAAGACAAGTGCTCTACCACTGAGCCACCTTCCCAGGCCTCTCATACTTTTTTTTAATACTAGTTACACAAGAGGCTGAGACTTGAAAATCACAATTCTAAGCCAGCCAAAGCAGAAAAATGCCACCAAACTCTTATCACTCAACTCTAAGCAGCACAAAGCCAGAGAGAAAAGTGTGGATAAAATGGCAAAGTGCCAGCTTTCAGTGGACAAGAATGCAAGGCTTTGAATTGAAGCCCAGTACCAACACACACACACACACACACACACAAACACACACACACACACACACACACACACACATACACACATGAATGGATAAGCACACTATATTAGATCCATACAATACTATTTAGTAATACAAAGAAAAGAGCTCTCAAGCCACAAATATTAGAAGTCATCTGTACATATTGCTAAGTGAAACAAGCCAGTCTGAAAGGTTATATACTGTATTAACCATATTATTTTCTGAGAAAGACAAAACTGTGGAGATAGTAAAAAATCAATGGTTGCTTTTCAGAAGGGAAAGGGCAAATAGGTAGAGAATATAAGAAATTTTAGCACAGTGGAGAAACACTAAGGCAGTACAATAATGGATTCATGCCATACACTAAAGTCAATACTTGCATTAGTAACAATACATCAATTTGTTACCATTGAAACAAATGTGGCAAACTCAGAGCAAGATAGTGGTAAGGAAAATAGATGGGAGAGAGATGAAGGTTGCAAGAACTTTTATTTTCTGTAAAACCCAAAAGGTGCCCTAAAATATAAAGTCTACTAAGATTTTTTTTAAATGAGTTGGAGCCATGACTTGAATGGAGTTTTGTATGATATTAAGAAATGCATGTTACAAAAAAGTGTAAATATAGGACTCTACTTTTATAGAACATGCAATAACTTAAAAGACTCACTATATACTTCAACATAATATTTTCAGTTGCATTACATGAGTAAGAGAAAAACACAAAATATAGGGGAGGCATACACTACATGTCAGGGATCCAAGAGGAGAAAAGATTGAAGATACAATGTACATAGATATTATATAATCTTTGCATTTGTGAAAAATCACATGCACATGTAGATCCAGATAAAGATTAAAGCTATTTTAATATAAATTTTTGTACGTTTGTGTTCCCTGACATACTCTTACTGGTAGAATACTATCTAATTTATCATTAGATACCTAGAATCCAGTGGTACAAAACACATAGCAGGTATTTAAGAAATAAGTAAATGAAAAACAAAACTGCATTTATATGTATGCAAATGAGAGGTGAAATGGGTAACTCAAGGACCCCAGCTACATAGATAGCAGAGCTTAGATAAGGATTTAGAGTGCCTAACCTCACTACTTAATCATTTTTCACTCCAGGACACCTTCTTGTCAACAGCATTTATTAAATTCCCACTTCTTCTAAGCCATGCATTCCTTTCTTGCATCATGCATGTTTCTGACACACCCTATACTTGCTTCTGGGCAACCTCAAGCAGAATACTTGTTAAAGCCAAAAGGTGTGGTACAGGCTGGAATATTAGGGCTGAGCTCATTCAGGATGACAACACGACTGTGAGTTACAACAGGAAACCCAAGATATTTGCTAAGTTCACTTCCTCTTTTGAAACAGACTTATTTGTCTATTTTGTCTATAAATGCTGGTAGCATTGCTTCCCTTAAGTCGCCTAATTGCGTAGGCAAAAAACTACAATGACAGAATCTCAATAGCACATGTCAAAAGGTACTACAGAGGTGAGCAAGGAGAAGTAGAAACCACAAATTCACCTTAGAAGGGAGCTTGTGGAAAATGTGATCCTTGGGATGAGTTTTCTAATAGAGAGAGGTCTCACAGAGACTCGGTTAAATTGTGGCAGAGAAAGAGAGAGAGAGAGAGAGAGAGAGAGAGAGAGAGAGAGAGAGAGAGAGAGAGAGAGAGAGAGAGAGAGAGAGAGAGAGAGAGAGAGAGCGCAATTCAAACATAAGAAAGATCTTGTTTAAGAGCATGAATTCAAACTATTCTAACCTGGACTGAAGTCTCCACTGTTTAGCACCAGGAAAGCTTTTTTCTAAACTTCAATTTTCTTTGTAGGAAAGCAATGATAATTACATTTGAGATCTCAGTTGCATGAAAATGCATGAGAAGTACTTAGTATTGTTCTAGAGCATTAACAACATGTGATCAGTGATATGATTTATTATTATTTCCAGAAAATTAGGCAATGAGCAGAGATATGAGAACTAGAAGATACTCATTTTCTGTTAGAAATTGTTAGAAATAACAATGGATCATTCTTGATGCACTCAGTCATGATAGTGTCATGAATTGAGATTCTAAAGAAAATTGAACAGTGTATTGCCAAGGAAACACAATAAAAATCAGCCTTTTCTTTCTTCTTGATATACTTACTGAGCATTGGTTAGCTAAGACATTTACACTGTTTAGGAAAATATATTGGATAACCTTGGAAGTAAAAGAGATTTAGAGGGGGGAGCTATATTCCCATAGATCCAATAGCCTTGCAATTCAATGTTTGGTAAACACTGAATTATATTCATTTAGTAAGTATGCAATGAGCACCATGAGGTTTAGTGCTGCAGTGATGGAAACACGGGGCCAGTGGTCCTAAAAACAGCAGATAAGGTAAGAAATAAGCAAAGAATCATAATAAACTACCAAAAATTGCTTTGAACTAATGGACCTAGGCTAATGTCATTTATGAGGTACAGGTACTCCAGAGTGGAAGGAGACAATATTGGATAAAGTGACCAAAGACATTCAGCACTAAATTAATAGAGTGTAAGCTAGAGAAAAGGAGAAGAGGATCCCAGAAGGAAGCAATAGCAATAGAGGGTACTGTGAGTGATGTTTGAACTGTGCTCCTGAAGCTCCCTTTCCACTTGGATCATGACTCTTATGAAGGACCTTAAATCTCTACTTTTCTGGGCACCACCTACAACAATGCTGAAGTAGATTCTTTGGGTAGGAGCAGGGGCATCTGTGCTTCTCAAAATCTCCCCAGGTGATTCTAAGGTGAAACCAGGAAGAGAAGCCCTGGCCAAATAAGCAGCCTGAAGTCAAGGCCCACAGGCCACACAGATGCCTTTCTTTATGCTGGGATTTTATTTGGAGCATGATAAGATATTGTAGAGAGTTTAGAAACTTGTGTAACGTAATGTAATTCAATTTTAAAAGAAGAACTTTGGATTCTGGTTGGGGTATGGATGCTAGGGGAAGAGAAGAATAGAGTGAAAACAATTACATATACAGATTAGGTACCAGTGACATGAATAAAAATCACAAAGAATGGTTGTCTAAACTAAGATCTACCAGTGAACTACATCCAGGAGTCAACCTAGACTGAACAGCCAGAGGGGCTGTTGTTTATTCCTTTACTGCCTCTCCCTTACCAGTACATCACAGTGTTTAACAGGGACAAGGATTTAGTCAGTGCTTCCCAAGCCTGGCTGTTCATTAAAATGATCCAAAGCAGTAAAAATATCTAATATCAGCTTTACCACCAGAGGCTTCATTTTATTGAGGATTGAGAGTGGATGCTGGGATTTTTTTTTTTAAGGATGCTCAAGTGAATCTGTTTTGTGCAGAAGTAAGTACAATAAGCTCCGAGTTTTCCAATTGATTATATTAATTAATAATAGATCAAGTTGGCATAGGAGAAGGCTTTTCTTATAGTTGATGGATTTAGCAGAACCTGGTCTGAATCTTCCCGTGCAGGAAATGGAGCCCTGCAGAGTGAATCCAGGGTAAATATTATGACTGAGAGTTACCATCCTCAGACAGTCAGAGGAGGAGGGAATGCTTTGCTTGGCCTGAGTACAGCAGTTTTGGTATGTGAGATAAGGCCATTCAAGTCATTATTCCTAGAAAAACAGACAGGGTTAGGAATCCCTACTTTGTATTTTGTTTTCAATGCAGGGTATGTCTCTCTGCATTCCTTCGAACTTCCTACATTTGATAACTGTTACTGATTGTATGAAAAAAACCAAGAAGCGGCAGTTAAAATTACCAGTGAGTTGCACCCATCCTAAATATGAAAAGGCTCAATAGCAAACTTCCTGAACATGTGGGAATTCCATGTTGGGTGACTGGAGGAGGCTGGGAACTCTGGATTGGACCTCTACTATGAGAATGGAGGCTGTCCTCCTTCAAATGGCATATATACATCAAGAGCTGAAGATCAGTATGGGGTGTGGGGTATCTTACAGAGTCTCTTCTGGAGGACAGGAGCTTTAGCTGTTTCTTCTTATAGTACTAGGATTTGAACTCAAGGCCTCCTACTTGCTAAACAGGCACTCTACCACTTAAATCATAGTCCCTACACTATTTTTCCTTTATTTATTTTTTCAGATAGGGACTTGTGCTCTTTACCAGAATCAGACTAGATTGTGACTCCTCTGCCTGGTTTTCTTGTGTAGTTGGAAAATTACAGATATGTCACCACTACGGATAGATTTTTTAAAGATAATTTTTCACTAAATTGTTGCTTAAACTTGTTATTTATTTCTATCCTCCTGGTATCTATCTCCTGAGTTGCTGGAAATATAGAGATGAGCCAATGTGCCTGACTGATCTTTACCTCTTTTAAAGCAAACACTGAAGGTTTCATTATATATAAGCTGAGTGGAAAGGAAATAAAGGATTATATTGCCAGATGTACAGTCAGGTATGTACACTTAGAATAATACAATAAATATCTGTTGCAAACTTTTATTGTTATGTTATCCATATCTATAATGCAATATTAAATGGGTTTTTTTATATTTGAAGCACAAAGTAATTTTTAAACATTTGTACTTTACAAATAAGTATATATTTTTCATGCTGAATTAGTGACTTTTTGTGCCAATATTATCTTAGATACCCATATTAAATGCACATTCAGTTTAAATTAGTTATAAAATGAAACACATATAACTCCTTTAATGTCATAGTAAGAAAATACTTCTTTTACCTTCACATAGTTGTGTTCCAAGAGAATGAACAGTCTATCAGGAGATACTGAATAATCACTTATAGTGTAGCCAAGGCCATCCTGTCAATCAAATAGAAGAAAAAGAAGTTGAGCAGTGTAACTGCCATCAGTCAGCACCTGCTACCTGTTCTATGTCTACATAGCTTTTGCCTTGGGAGCACCCAGTTTAGGAGAGGAGGCATAGTCACCTATACAAGTGACCATGATATTTGAAGGTTAGTGGTTGGTCTTTGTCATCTGGGAAGGGAAAGCTGGGGTCAGAGCAGAGAAAGAGCTGTCTCCACAGGAGAAGTAGCATGAGCAAAATCTCAGCTGCATGTGGCAAAGGGCATGCAGTGTAGAGGGTTGTATATAACCCGTACACAGTTTGGGGTGCAGGAACAAGGTGACAAATGGGAGGATGTCAAATCAGTGGATTGCTGGGACTCAACTAGAAAATGTAGAGATTTGTCCTGTCTTTCCTATGAGAGTATCATGTTTATGTTTTACAAAGGCAGTCTCTGGTGACATGGTGGCTGGGATGAGAAGAGAGTGAAGGGGGCCGTATCAGCCTGGACTTGGACAGGCCCTTGGTCTGTTCTTTAACACATAGACACACAGGCTAGACTCTCACTCTGATGAGACTCACTAGGGATTTGAACCAGTCCACCCAGTGGAAGTGGAAACCTGTGAAATTCTTAGTATCCATGGGGTGACATGGTTTATTGAGTAGCTAGTGATAGCAGCAACAGGAAAGCCAAAGATGATTCTGAAGTCTCTAGCTTGAGTGACGGAAAAAAAAAAAGTGAATATTAACACTGGGAACATGATCATTTGAGCTTGTGGATAGTGAAGGGGAGTTCAGCTTGAGATAGTAACTTAAAATAGCCTGCAGGTAATCTATGTGCAGGAGACAGCATCCTGTTGGAAAGTGAAGTCTGCATGTTAGGAGAAAGTGAGTGCTAACTGCACAAACGAGGATCAAGAGCAGAAAGGGGAGCACTGGAGCGGTGAATGTATGACATTCACATGCACATAGCATGGAGAGGCCCAACCTGGAAAACACTTACATTAAAACAAGTACAGGCAGAGGAGGAGTCATCAAAGAAGAATAAGAGGTAGCCAAGGCAGGGAGCATTTCAGAGAGAGAAAGGTCCACTGTGCCGTGTGCTGCAGAGGGTCCAACAGGATGAGCAATGACAGTAGTCATGAATTTGAAAAGTAATGAAAAAAATCCCCCGAGTTTCATGCATCAGTTAATTATGTGAGGAAACATACAAATGTACTGTTCGCCAAAAAAATGGAGCTGTTTCCAGATTCAGCATTGAATAGCAAGATATTATTTTCTTGTTTGTAGAGGTATTCATGATCTAAAGAGAGAAAATGACCAAATCAGTATTTCTAATTAATATTAAACACTGTCATAAGCTAAAGGTTATGTAATAAAATCAAACTGCAAGCACATAGAAGGATGAAGTAAGCATTTCTATGTTGGGAAATCATAAATGATGAATATTGCACAAGCATTCATTCATTCTGCCATTTGTGATAAGGTTTCAATTTACATTTAACTTTTGATAGTGAATATCAAAGACATATTTTATAGCTTTTCATTCTCTTGACTTTTTTCCCTTTCCACCTCTAAATAGAAGGTAAATACTCTTCACAGTTTTGTTTTTTTAAAGCAAGACTTATGTCTTCTAAATGCCACAAAACACCTTGCAAATCAACCTAACAAGAATTAACATAAATATTTAAAAAATCATCCTGGGCACTGGTAGCTTTGGCCTATAATCCTAGCTGTTCAGGAGTCTAAAAACTGAGGATCATGATTTAAAACCTAGGAAAGTCTGTGAGACTCTAATCTGTAATTAGCCACTAAAAACCTGGAACTGGAGCAGTGGCTCAAGTAGTAAAGTACCAGTCTTGAGCAAAAATTCTTAAGAGCGACTCCCCTGCCCTAAGTTCAAACCATAGTACTAGCACAAAAATAAAACATTTGCAACACCCACTCCTGAGCACAATAACTTACCTGAAATCCACCGCAAAGAATAGGACTTCACTCGTAGAGTATTTTTTAAGTAGTCAGACAGAGAGTAAGTTCTGCGGCTGTCAGCTGCAGCATCATCTGCTGGTTGAAAAATAAAAAGAGGCAAATGTTCAGAAAGATGGAATAATGTCAGTTTGAGATAAAATAAACAAAATGGTTCTCTACAATTCAGCCTGATCACAAAATGTAGGAATACCTTTGTCAAATGCAATCTACATTTTGAAAAAAACTTTGGACCAGATAGATGTATTGAAACTGTATTTAACTACAAAGTCTGATGTGCCAGGGAATATACTGAATATCTTTCATAAGCTTCTCTGTGAACATTGAGGTGGGCCAAGTCAATAGAAGTGCAATGTAAATTCATTTGTTTTTGTTGCCATGTTTGGGGGGGTGGAAGCAAAAGTAATTATAATGGCATATTTCATTTATTCCAATATACACAAAATATGACCATTGCAACATAAAGTTGATATTTAGATGTTATTACTGAGATCTTTCATAATCTATTTCTCATACTAAATTCTGAAATATAGTGGGTAGTTTGCACATCCAGAATGTTTCCCTTTGACTAGGCATATTTCATATCAGTCATTACTTGTGTTCAGTTATGATCATGGTCTGCTCAGGGCTGGATCATCCATGTTTGAGTCCTTGAGAGTCCACTGCACTTTTGTTCCTCAGAGGCATTTCAGATATGCTGATCCCACACTGGTGAGGTGGGGCTTTGCCTCAGCACTAATTTTATTTCAGTGGCTAGAATCTGTGTAGTTCTGTCTTTTGCTTACCTGAAACCCATTCAAAGTCCGAAGTCATTTTGTTTTTAACTATCTCTTGCCTCTTTTTATTTTTCCCCAATACTTCTTTGTAATTGACCCTCCTAGCCTTGGTACCACCACTGGGATAATTTTTCTACAATGCCACTTTATTCTGGTGCTCCCTCTCTCATAAGCTCTACACAAAACAAACAAACCAATTTTTTAAAAAAAAACAGTAACACAGTTTGATGATATGGTACTAAAAAGTTTTGTTGCTGGATTTACAATTTTATCTTCTAAGCATAATCAAACCAGTGTGATTCCTTCTTCCCAACCCAAAAGTCTGTTCATTAATGACAAAGAGCTTAACATCCTTGCCCAAATTCTGTATTTTACACATACTTGGGTGTTCACAACACCCACCCACAAGGTCAGCTCCTTCAGGAATCCCTTAACTACTTTTTTCTAGCACATCCTTTTAATTAATTTTATTTGTGATGCATCACTGAGGCTTAAACTCAGGGCTTATTAGACAGGTGCTCTACCACAGCCATAAGCTCAACTCTCTTATTAACTTTCCACAATCTGTGAGAAGACAATTCTTTTACAGGAAAAACTTTTCCAAAAAAAAAAAAATGTTCCTAAGGTCTTATTCCTTTGTACCTTTATATCTGATTACAGTCTTGCATCTGCCTGTAAAACCTCCTAATTCAATAGATAAATTTGTTACATTTGCCTTTGCTACTTATTGACATTGTTTAAAGCTGGTTTGTTAAGAAGATTGAAGAAGTTTTTTTTAAAAATCTATTTGTTTTTCAATTCAATTTTCACCCTGAAAGTAAGACATTCATGTTTGTTTGTAGAAAGATAACAAGTGGATAAAATAAGCCCATGGACTAGCCAATCTTTAAGCAAAAATCTGTATTTTCTGTAGGCTTGTGCAATATTATTTGAAGGTCATACAGAGGACAGTAGCCACATACCTGTATGTGCGCCCTCAATTATTTGTGTCCATTCATCCATTCATTCATGCATTAAATCATCATTAAACAATGTTATTTGGTAGATACTACTGAGGATATAAGGAGACTTTGTTCTCAAGAACTATTGTTCTAAAGTGAACATAATATGTATCCCCCAAATAAATTGAAGTATAAATGATGATAGACATTCACATGCACAGGATATGTAATATAGCTATCTGGATCTATAAAAAAAAGAGCTAGAACATGTATGTGTATGCATGCATTGAAAATGTATAACAAAACAGATAATCAACACAGAACATCTGTCACTGGCTCTTGATTTTTTAAAGGAATTAATTGACCACCTATAATAGTCATACACAGCAGCATCTGGTTAAATCATTTAGGTGTTATCTTATAAAAATATATTTTCCAACATGTTTTCAGGGCAACATACATCTGGAGTGTTAAATTGAATCAAAATTTTCTTCATATAACCTGATACCCAATGAACTGGGTTACTTTTTCATTCATTGATGCCTTCCTCACTAAGACTTAACCTGATCTGCCCTTCTCAGACATTGCTGGTTCATTGTTTCTTCACCCTCTGGCTTTTCTAAGCATATCATCTCTACATTTAGGCTCCCTTCCACACATACTTCCGCTTACAGATCTACTTGCTGATGGCCTGGCAACCAAGATGGATGGCTTGTGAGCTATGGCCCAAGATATCTCTGAAAGGCCCATACTGATCTTGGTTTATGGGCCAATGTTCAGCTGCTTTACCCTAACTCTGTATCCCAGTTTCTACATATTGTCTACCTAGTCCCAGAGCAGCCTGGCTAAATTGGAGCAACAAATGTTCCCTAGTGGTTTTTTTTTTTTTTTTTTTTTTTTTTGCCTTGCCATTTGATAAGCAGGGCACATTGGAAGACAGTTTGGAAACATCTAGATAAGCGAGTTCTGTGAGATGTGAGTGCCAAGTCCAGGTTTTGACCTTTAGCAAATTCAAAGTTTGCTGCCAAGTTACAACCTATTCTGTCACACTCATATAGGACATGCTCATATTTCTCCTTCCTTGTCTCCTTGCTCCCTGACAGGGCACTGCTACAGCAACAGATGAAGGTCCTTGGCTGCTTGTGTGGTTTTCCTGGTGGGGCCTGGGACATGTCGTTCGTTTGACTTTATCGGTTCAAAGCATTGTGCTCGCCAAGGAAAGTGGTTAATCATATGTTACCCATCAGCTCATACAGAAACTCTTACATTCAGATGTTCTTTAATTTAGAAATTTTTAAAAGGTTAGCTGCATTTTATATTTCTTCTTTAGCCACAGCATCTCCTAGGTTAAACCATATGATAGCACATTTTCTTAGTCCTAATAGGTAGGACAGTAGCATGTTGAATGGATCAACATAATAACAAATTCTCTTCAAAGGGTTAAAGTATCCTAAGAAATCCTTACATCCACATCAAAAAAAGTAATCCCAGAATAATAAAATCCAAACAAGAAAGGAATATAATTCTATGGAATAGTCTTGCTATTGTTGCTGTTTGACTACAGTATATTTTCAATATTTTATGTCCATGGATCATAAACATTTTTTTCTATGTTAAGCTATCGTTTATAATGTTCCTACTTCAAAAAGATAAGCTTTCAGTACACAAACAGTTAATGAAATACATCTACAATGAAATATACTTATTCTAATCCACAGTTACATCTTCTTGTTAAAGACACAAAAGAGATACCTGATTTCAGTTTCTGTGCTCACTATGGTGATTAGTTAACATTCCATATTGATGTTTTTGTATTGGTGATGGGTATAAGGAAATAAATTGGTGTTACATCACAATTTGCTCTAGAAAAATAGCAGCCTTGACATGGGGAACAAAGGAAAAACAATATAGCAGGAGCAGACATTGATTGAAAGGTTTTCAGACACTGTGGATAGATTACCGAGCACACATGCAGGCTACAACCCATCTGCATCGATTAAAATAAGAACACTATGAGAGTTGAGTAGATGGTGGCTTGAAAATCAGAAAGCTTAGATTTGAGAGCAGGCCTATTTATTGCCTTGGGAAAAACTACTCAACCAACCCTTACTACAGTTTCCACAATAGTGATTCCTTCAAAATTCATATTGAACCTTAATTCCCTTGGTGAGATTTTAAGAAGTATGGATTTGGCGGGTATGTGATTGAAGAAATAAAGGTTCCACCCTCATGAATAAGTTAGTGCCTTGTAAGAATGCTGACAGAAAGTAAGTTAGATCTTTTCCCCCTCTCTGCCTACTACCATGAAAGAATGCTGAATGAGACCGTCATCAGATGTTGAAACTGCCAGAACCTTGATCTTCAACTTACCAGACTATAGAACTATGAGAAATAGTTTTTTACTCTTTATAATAACGAAACCTTGGGTATTTTGTAACAGTATAACAAAAAGACTAAGACAGACACTGGTATCAGAGAAGCAGAGTGTTGCTAAGCATGTTTGAAACTGGGCAATGAATGGGTAGTGGCTGGAATAGATGAAGCATTAAGGGTAACTTTAGTGAGGGCTCAGAAGACTAGCACTAGTGGGCACAATTGTCATCTTAGCTACCCAAGAGGCTGAGACCTGAGGATTGTGGTTCAAAGCCAACCTGGGCAGGAAAGTTCTTGAGATTCTCATCTCCAAGTAACCACAAAAAAGTCATTAGTGGAGTTGGGGTTCAAGTGGTTAGAGTACCAGTCTTGAAGAGAAAGAGCTAAGAGAAAGCACCCAGGCCCTGAGTTCAAGTCCCAGTACCAGAACACACACACACATACACATAGAGTATAATGGACAGAAGGAGCTTCTGTCTTCTTAGAAATGTTTGTAAGTTAACATGATCAGATAATGGAAGAAATATGGAGAATAAAGGTCAATCTGATGAGGGCTTAGAAATGAGGATAAGATTTTGGAAATGGAGGAAAGGCCACCTTTAGAGGAAAAGAACTTGGATGAATTGTGTCTATGCCATAGGGCTTTGTAGAAAGCAAGATTTGTGAGTCATGAATCATGATATTAGGTTAAAGAAATCTCTAAGCAGGGTTCAGGGTGGTCTATCACTTCTCTTAGCTGCTGTAGTAAAAGGGAGGCAGACTTACACTTTGGGAAAGATGACAGTTAAGTTTCATTAGAGAGATGACAAAAGAATAATTGGATAAAATACCAAAATGTGGCCAAGAAATTGTTTGATAAGGAGATTCATATACAGTACGAAGCCATATACTATTCTTCCTATTCTATTGATTAGCAATAAAAGTTTATTTTGTGTTTGGTTCTGGAGGTTGAGAAGTTCAAGATCAATAAGCCATATCTTGAAAGAGCCTTCTTGTTGGTTAATAACATAACAGAAGACACCACATGCAAGTACATAGGATAGGATCAAAGGGCACCACACTTACCCCTATCACAAACCCAGTGTTTCAGTAACATTAGTTCACTTAGGAGGATGAGGACCTAATCACCTGAGCATCTCCCATAGGCCTGTCTCTAACACTGCTGCACTAAGGGTTAAACTTCTGAGTTAACATTTAAACCATTCATTGAATGAATAGAAGAATGACCCCCAAATGCATTTCTGAGGTTGTTGGTGCTGTTCTTCCCACAGAGGCCTGGAAGATGAAACTATATCAAAGATGGACTTTGTATATCCACATGACCTCTGCATTTGCTGACCTGAGTTGGTGTAGTTTCTGTGCCCACATCCTGGTATAGTGATCTTCAACTCCCCCCTGTATGGCTCAAGCAGGCCTAGGTGTGACTCAGATGGCCATTTTGGAAGGAACAAGCCATAACTCTTGGTGGTATCCAGGTAGTGCCACCTTGACAGGTAAGCTTGGCAAATTCTATCTAGACGTCAAAGGATGGATCAGAGAGTCATAGAACTGATGCAGAAAATTGACTCAGGGGTTGGGCCATCACAGAATGGCACACCAGGGAAATGCTTAATGAAGCAGTGTGTATGTGTGGGTCGAGGTACCTGTCCATGAGACCTCAAAACCACTAGCATTTAATATCATCCTGGGAAATTCATAGGTACAAGAGTCCAACCCATGAGAACTGCTTCATGGTCTGTGGTTAGCAAAATCATAGGAGAGGGGCAATTGGATCTTGCTTGGTGTGTCTAAGGGGTGAAGGATGAATCAAAGTATTCTCAAGCTGTAATAATTGTTTTCAGTGTTGGATTTGGTACTCATCTGGGAACTGCCATTCTGTCTTTCATGCCTAGTTCTCCATTTTAAAATAGGAATTCCTATCCTATTCATGTCTCACCATTGTATGTAGGAAGCATATAGCTCACTTGATTTTATAGGTTTGCAGCTGAAGAGAATTATGTTGTGAAAAACAGTATGATAGAAGGACCCACTAGTCATTCCAGGCCTTTTCTAAAGTGCTAATCCATCTACAATGGTAGAGTTCTCGTGACTTAATCACTTCCCAAAGACCACTCAGCAGACATAGAACACTGGAGCCTTAATATGGGATTTGTCAATCTCTAACAAACTTCTGCTGTTTGTTAACTACCTAGGCTATTTTGTCATAGTAGCACAAACAATCCAAGACGAACATTTAAAGTCTCCTGTAGAAATGAAAAGAACAGCATTATTAAGCCCGTAGGGATTTGCAATGATTAAATCAGATAATGTATGCAATATGCTTAGATCAAGACTTAGAATTTAACATCCCTGAAGATATGTTACAGTACATATTGTTTCTTTGTTTCAGTTATGTGCTAGGAAGACAAGAGCACTTAGCATTGGTGCTGAGATTAAGGTTGTTGTTGGTTTTTTTTTTTTGTCGGTCATGGGGCCTGAGCACTGTCCCTCAGCTCTTCAGCTCAAGGCTAGCGCTCTACCACTTGAGCTACAGCGCCACTTCTGGTTTTCTGGTGGTTTACTGGAGATAAGAGTTTCATGGACGATTTGTTTTTCCCCTTCCCCTCCACAAATTATACCAACATGAAATACAGTGAAAGCAGGGGTTATACTGTGGGGGAGGGACATACAAAGCAACAAAGAAATAATCTTATAAATGTGTTAGAAACAATCGCATGAGAGAAAAAAAAACATTTGAATACATAGGGATACAGGTGGACCCATTGCAACAATGAGATGTACAAGTCGTTACGTCGAAAACCAACTTTACAACTTTGGTGGGGGGGGAGGGGGAGGATGGTGTGGAGGGGTAGGGGAAGGGGAAATAAAGGAGGAGGCTACAATGCTGATAGGAAATGTACTCATTATCTTGCCCATGTAATTGTAACCCCTCTGTACAGTATTTTCACAATAAAAAAAAAAAAGAGTTTCATGGATTTTCCTGCCCAGGCTAGCTTTGAACCGTGATCCTCAGATCTCAGCCTCCAGCCTCCTGAGTAGCTAGGATTACAGGCATGAGCCACTGGCACCTAGCTTTGAGATTAAGTTTTTAAATTCTATAAAGTAATAGTCAATTAAGTTTTGCTTTGATCCTAATAAGTTGTCATGAAACCATTACATTGCAATCATTTACTAAGTGCTAATGAACCTTACTTCCTTCCTCCAATATGTCTCTAACCAGTGCAGCATTCATATAGCAAGGCACATTATAGAATGAAGGAAAATCTTGAACATAATGGAATTAAAGGACTTTAATGAATGATATTTCTCTAATTACTACACAAAAGAGGCATTAGAAAATAATCACAAGCTGTAGGTTTACCTTCTTAATAAAACGTCCCAGGTACATCAAAGATATCTGAGAAATGTGCCACCATTAACCTAGAGCCAGTAGAGTGCTAGACATCTACTATAGGATCAGAATAGTAGATATTACAACTTTTGTAGGAATATGATCATTGTGCTGCAAAGGGTAACTAAGTGGTGTAGTACTTGCTTAGCATGCACAAGGTTTGATCCTTAGCATCCTCAAAAAGAAAAAAATAGAAGTGTGATTATTGTATTTCAGATGGGCATCCCAAATGGCTAGCCAACCAAATGACACAATATACATTTCCTAGGAAAAGCGGAATCCTTCATTGTGCAGTCAGGCATGGCTATCACCTCACCTCTATCTACTCTGTTATTATTCCATCTGTGTGGATGAGCCTCCAACCTGATCATCAGCCACAGCAGGGTCTCTTCTGCCAGTTACACTGTGTTTGCTATACCTTCTGCCTGAAATGCTCTTCTCTCCATAAAAGTCCAGCACTTGCTCTGTCACCTTCAGATATTATTTTTATTAGTATTATTATTATTATACTTATGTCAGTACTGGGGTTTGAATTCATGGCCTCTTGTTTTCTAGGCAGGTGCTGTGCCACTTCATCCATGTCTTCGTCCTTTTTTGCATTAGTTTTTTTTCAGATAAGGTCTTGTATTTCTGCCTGATGCCAGCCTCAGACTACAATACAGGTTTTATTTAAGTGTTGTATTCCTTCTGATGGCTGATGCCATAGGTTGCTCTCCCACAGTAAACTTTCCCAGCAGTAAACACTGCTCCAGGCTTTTCTTCCCCTACCAGTAATACAACTTAACATATCATATAATTTACATATCATCTTGCCAACCGTCTGTTTCCTTTTATTAGAGGTAAGCTCCAGTGAGGTCATTGGTTTTATTTTGCTTCATTTTATTTATTATCATAATACTCTCACCTGGGATAGTACCTAGCACATAATAGGCACTCAAGGAGTTGTTAATGAAAGGATAAAAGGCAGACAACCCAAAAACAAGAACAAAGAGTTTCAAGTTCAAGTTTGAGAGTTCAAAGTGGTTGGGTATAGGAAGAGCAATGGGTTTTGCCAGATGGCTCAAGATAGAGCACAGATAGGAGCCTTGAGTTACAGTCTGCCAATAGCCTCCATTAGGGTTAGCCACTTCTCTAAGGCTGTGCCAGTCTCTTATGTATTTTCTTTCAGCTCCAAACATTCCCTTCTTTGCTCACTAGTACTGAGAAGAGATTTATGGCTGTGTTCCCAAGACCTTGTATCTACAGGATTCCTGTTAGCTTCTGCCAATAGGGAAAAATTAAGAGCGATCAGACACCCGTAGGAGAGGAGAAGGGGCTTTCTTCCTTTTCCTTGCTGATCCTGCCATCATGTGCCCATCATAGCACCTGCCAAGCCTCCAGTTTCTTTTGTAATATCCATTTAACCTGTTTCACCTTGCTTCTCAGCAAAACCAGAAGCTGTTGGGTGCATTTCACACCCTAGAGTTTTGAGCCCAGATCATCTGGTTTTTCTTTGTTTCCGACTCTAAGACAAGATTCTTCTTGCAGATACTGATTCTGAGTTATCTTTTTTTGTTTGGTTATCTGCAATCAATTTTTATATTAAATTCCCCTGGTATAACACTTAATTTCTATATTCCCCATGCTATCCTAAGTAATATAAGACCTTTTTCATAAACAAGACCTCTATCAGTGTTAGAGTGCAACATTCAGATCTGGGGTTGACACACATTTTCTTAAGTAGCTGCATGGTAATGTTTTAGGCTTTGTGGGGTACCTGGTCTCTGGTTTCAGTCCCAGCTGCTTAAGTGAGCCCTTGGGGCTTGAAATTCATCAACCTGCAAATCAATGAGCAGCATTGTGTTTTCATAAAACTTTATTTACAAAAGCAGAAGGCTGTAGTTGGATGACCCACCTGCACATTCCTCAAAATTATGAAGAACATAATTTTAAAAATCTATTCTCAAGATTGGTTTGAAAGACAGATGTTGATGCTGAAACTCTGAAAGACCTGTAACAGTAAAACCCTGAACCTGTAGAAGAGCAAAGTGCAGATGGCAGAAAATTTGTATCTCTCCATATTCAGGTCAAGATGAAACAGTTTCTGCACCATTGGTAAAGCTGCAGGGACTGACTGAGTGGAGTCTGATCAAGGCCTTGACAGCTCAGGAGGCTCCACACACAGGAAGCCAGCACTACAGTAGGCGGAAACCCTGCTTTATTCTTTTTGGAAATGAAAGCTGAGTTGTTTTGCTTTGTTTTGTTTTGTTTTCTCTGACTGTAGTCACTCTCTCTCCCTTTGATAGGACCCCCCTGGGAATAAGCAAGACATAACAATAAAGGCTCAAAACTAATATTCACAGGATGTTTATGCCACATTTGGTTGACTATTCAATGCACCAGTAGAATCAGAAACGGTGACAAACAGTTACAAGATGGAAACTTCTTCAGTGTATAGAACCACAAACACAAATTAGTTTCCATTTTAGCTCAGGACTTAGAATAGCTGAGGAGACATCAGTGGAGGGTGTTATATGCAAGCAAAGAATTATCAGCTAATGTTCAAAAGAAAACCAATGAGAAAACATTGGCATTTAAGGAAGCTGTAAAGCTCTAAAGAACTTTCTAGAAAGATTTATAAACATAATCAACAAGGTTACTCTTTGTGACTAATATTTGTCATATCATTGGATTAAAAAAAATTCTTCCTTGACTTACCAAAGTGGAGGGATTTGAGTTTAGGGCTTCATGATTGATAGGTAACTTGGGCCACATTTCTAATCCTTTTTGCTTTAGTAATCACTCAGTCTGGGTCTCATGTTTTTGTTTTTGTTTTTATGCAACAATGAATCATGATCCTGCACATCTTCTACCTGTGTTTCCCTTGTACCAGAGTTGACAGTATATTCCACCATAATTATGGTTGAAATGAGGCCCCACAGAGTACAAAATTGCCCCTCTTCCAATAATTGTCAGATAAATCTTTCAGGAATGAGAAGCAAGTAATATTATACCACTTGCTTCTGGAACTAAGTGCAAAAATCATTTAGAAAAACATATAAAGAAAAATATGTGTACATTTTATGTACTTCTCTTAATATGTTGAGCTATTCTTGCATGTTTTTACTAATTCATTCATTCTTATTCTCATCCTTTTTGGATATAAGGAGACCAAGACACAGACCAGGCATGCCAAAGTCTTATGGTTAGTATGATCCAAAATAGGCAACATGGCTCAAAGGTCTGTGTTATAACCAGGCTTCCAAACCTCTCAGTATTTGGAAGAGTAATTGCACATGGTAAATGTTGTGCTGGCCATTTTTGTGAATTAGTGGAGACAAACAGGACTCATGGAAGTGTGAATTGAGTATCTGCAGCTAATGTAAATAGGCACTGTCGAAACGCAATTTAGCCTACTGATCTAAAGTCAAAAGGGTCCCAGCTTTCTTACAAACCTTATTATTTTCCCTCTACACTGTATCAGGATGGCAACTCTGTGACTTTCTGGGAAGGAATTTGCTATAACTAAAATCTCTTCCATGGTAGATCCAATAATTTTCATCATCTGTTCCCCAAACTCTTCAGAAAATAGTGAGGTGATCTTCAAGACAGATTTCTTTTCTTCCTTTTTTTATTCATGTTTTTCTGGATTTTAAACACTTTTAGAGAATGCTAAACAATGCAGGCCCAGAAGTTTGCATTTTGAAAAGAGTATAAATTTATCCAACAAAAGAATCAGTAATTCTTTCTTACAACAAAAGCCAACCATAAAGGGCTTATTTTCTACCATACTCATTGTCTCTGTGGTCAGTGTTTCTCTTTAGGGCTTGGAGGGCTACAGGGCTTCTTTTCCCTATTCTCTGCCTTGCACATTTAGTTTCTTGATTCCCAAAGCACTTGCTTATCTTTGTATCTTTTCCCTTTCAAGCATCTTCAGTTTCTTTTTACTGCTTACTTTTGCCTTCTGCTCCTTCCATAAGCATTCAGAGGACTTGCCTATCTTAAAAACTGGATTCACCCTGACCTTTCTGCCTCCTTGATACATCTCATTTCTCTCGTTTTGTCAAGAAATGTCTCAGGTATACAGCCCATACATGTGGCCTTCACATTCTTATCCTCTGTCCTCATAAATCTTGATCTATCCCTTATTCTGTAGACAATACCTACTTCTTCTCTCTCATCTTTTATGCATATTTCCTATACCACATATCTTGCCAATTGATCAAGAGATTTTATATCATTATTTAAGTACCTTGAAGTCTTTTGCTAAGCAAAATGTAACCCAAGACGATGACTGTATTACACTTTTGTCAAACAATAACTAGTATTGCACTTTAGACATACTATGTACAAATGATCCTGCACTAAACGGTTCCCTGTATTTTCAATATTTAAATCAGAACCACTACAACATGGAAAAGTGTTCATCAAAACTATTTCTCTTACGTGAACAATTAAGACAATTTCTTTAATTTGCTGAACATTCTTTAGCAACCCCTGTAATGGTCAGCGTTATAGATGCTAAAGATACAAGCATTACCAATACATTAGCAAAAAAAAAAAAAGCTCTTGCCCTCATGAACAAAATTAAGTAATAGCACATGTTGGGTTGTAGTAAGTGCTACTGAAAAATATAAAGCAGGCAAAGGAAGAGGAGTGACTGTCTGGGAATGTTGCTGCTTCCAATGGGATAGTTTGGAAGGCCTCATGAACGGGACAGGACTTGAGCTGAGGTCTGAGGAGGGAAGGAATGAGCCATACCCAGTTCCCAAGAAGAGAAACCTCTAAAATGATTGAACTTATGGGACGAGTGACAAAGGAAGAAAGCGGAAAAGGAGCTCCTACAAGTGGCAGGGTGTGGGGAGGCTTCATGGCTTGTCAAAGCTCTGATCTTCACTCCAGAGAGATGATAAGGCACTGTTCTGAAACAAAGGGCATGAATTGACTTGGCTGGATTCAGCTCACTGAGGTCATTCTAAATCTCCTTTGCTCAGACTGTGGCCTAGGGTGCTCTACCCCCTTAGGGGTGACCACCCACATTCCCTGCTGCATGGCCCCACTACCTCCCAAATCAGAAACAGCACATCAAATCCTCCACAGGTCTGCTGGGATTGCGTGTTGCCTTCTGTGACCAGCACACATGAAAGTCGCTTTGAATTATATAGCCCTAAGGCCCAAGCCGATAATCTCTTTTTATAACAATTGATTGTGCCATATCACAAGTGTGTCAAAATATAACTACAGAAGAAATTCCCATAAATCTCAGCATAAATTAGTGCATGAGGGAAGAGTTCAAGGAGAAAATCTTAGGAACCATCTAAGAATTCTGCCTACCACAAGCACCTTGGTGGCTGTGTGGAAAATATATTTTGGGGAGGTAAGGAAATTGATGGGGAATTGATTGCACTGATACAAGTGAAAGGTGATGGTTTCTTGGGCCACTGTGTTAGCAGGGGAGGTGGCAAGGTCTGTGCCATCTCTGAAAGCAGATGAAGACAGAGGTGATAGAACTGCCATCCGTGAGGAGTTGAGAAGAACCACAGGATACTGGTGTAACAAATACAAAACTAGAAGCACTATTTATTCAGTCTAGATATATTGTGATGGAGTATCTCTTTGGGGGAGACAAAGACATTGTGGGGTCATCATTATGAGAGGCCAGCATCCCACAAACATATAGAATAAATACACAGGCAGTTGTATATGTGTCTATGACAGAGTTTGGTTTGAAGATACAATTTTACAGGTGATACAGGAAGGTAATAGGCTGCACATGGCATTTTAGGGCATAAGAGTGAATGATAGCATATAGATAGTATATAGAGCTAAGAGGCCTTTAGGGTGAGTCCTTGGAGTAGACCATGGTTAAAAGTTAGGAACATAATGCTTGGCACCCAGATTGCTGACAGCAAGCTAGAGGCCTGAGTTCAAACTGTGATGCCAGCATTAGAAAAAAAAAACAACAAGTCAGAAACATAGAAAATCCTTAGAAGGTAGAAGGAAACTAAAAGAAGTAGAGACCCAGAAGGGAGGTAGAGAAAAGAGATGACAGACATGCAAGACAGAATGAGAACTGAGTTCTGGATTTGCCATTATAGAGACTAGAGAACCTGACAGAAGCAGATCAGTTTTTTATGGTGCAGTGGGATAACATATTCCAGAGGGTTTATAAGAGAAAAAGGAGAGGTGTTGCATATGGTAATGTGTGGGAAGTTGGCAGAGGTATGATGTAAAATTAATAAATGAAAGAAAACAGCTTTCATTTCTTTATTTTTTAAGAATGGGGGCAGAAACTGGGAGCCAGTGGCTCATACCTGTAATCCTAGCTACTCAGGAGGCTGAGACCTCATGGTTCAAAGCCAGACCAGGTAGGAAAGTCTATGAGACTCGCATCTTCAATAAACCACCAGAAAATTGGAAGTGGCTCTGTGGTTCAAGTGGTAGAATGCTAGCCTTGAGCAGAAGAGCTGAGGAACAGCACCCAGGCCCAAAGTTCAAGCCCTAGAACTGACAAAAATAAAAAGAATGGTGGCAGACACAATGAATGCATAGATTGGGATGAAAGAAGTTCTTGCCAAATGATCTTGCTTCCCTTTCTTTCATCCTTTTCTCTTTTGTTTTGTTTTCTCTCTTTTCTCTTTTTTTGGGGTATAGCTTAGGCTTTGAACTTAGGGATTGTACTGGTTCTACCACTAGAGACTTGCATGTTTGGCTTATTTTTGCAGATAGGGACATGCTTTTTGTCTGGGGATGGCATTGGCTGGCAAAATTCCTACTTCTGACTCTAGCCTAGTTGGGATTAGAGGCCTATGTCAGTATTCCACATGTGATTTCCATGTTCTTATTCAAACTGAAAGCAAGGTCGTGGGCTGAGGATGAACATGGAGAAGGAATGATGGAGGCTTGAAGAGAGAGGATATATGGAATTGTCCATCAGGAGAGTGGGCATGTGAATGGAAGGAAAACTGTACTGTTTTTGCAATACAGCCAAACAAACAATTACATGGAAGTGAAGTCATTACCACACAGCAAAATTCTGAGCCATCAATTAGCTACTTCTGTCTATGAAAATAAAATTATAGCCTCTAGATACTCTGAGGTTATTTTGTTTGTTTTTGCTTGTTTATTTCATGTTTATAACCACTAATTATTTCAAGTCTTACTTTTCTGAGTTAACGTTTTCAGATCTTTATTAACCCTTTGTCCACTTTATTTTGAGATTGTTGATTACTTTTTCTCATCATAAATTAGACAAAATACAATAGCTTATGTGTCTCTAATGAGAAAATTAAGATTACTCTTCCTCACGTTTCTGACCTCCTCCACTGCCTCAAATTTGTATCTTAAATTCAGTTCTTCCCTGCTGTTGATCATGTTGAATGCCAAGAGAAAGCAAATGCTGGGATCAAAATGTCCTTGAAATAAAAAAAAGAGACATCAAAATATGTTTCTTTGTAATAAATATAGGTAATTTGGAAAGTGAGAAAAGAAAGATCTAGGAGTAACATATGATTATCCAGAGACCAACACTAGCTTGATGCCTGTCCACTTTTGCTTGAAAATTAAACCTTCCTACTGTAACAAAGAGAGAGAGCAAGGGCAAAATGTATGTTATACCTGCAGGCCTCCTTCCTTCCTGTCTTTCAAAATTCTCAGTTTGACTTAATGCTTCCCCTACTCCTTCCATGAGCTAAGGAGGTTCTTCTTTTGTACTAGATTGGGATATTCAAATCATGATGACCTATTTCCCTTACTGATGACTAATTCAGAAATGACAAGGGTCATGAGTGTAACCAACAAGACCTGTAGGGAAGTCTACTTCAGATCAGGGGACTTTTAGAAATGTTTCCCCCACCAAGGGGGAGCAGCATTGCTGTGTGAACCAGTGGTTATGCTGAGCTACTGCAGCTAAACACAACCATAATAGGACACATGAGAACCGGTGGTACAGAGGATGGCAGATCCAAAAGATGGAAATCTCTGAGGACTTTGCCCTGTGGTTGGGTGACTGTATGAACAAATATAAAATGTGCCTTACTTCTGCATTTGCAGTTTTGTTAAGTGCTAATAACAAAACAATCACAAAACCCAGTCAGTTGAAACAACTTCTGCTACTTGCAACCTATATCCTGTTTGACATAATCATCAGGCCAATTAATCTGAGGCCTGTAAATGGTTGAGAATTAAACCTATCTGTGAATTACACACCCAGGAGCCAGTCTGATGGCTGAGAAAGATTGGAAGGATTATATCCAAGCACATTAATCATTAATCCTTTATGCCTGACCTGTTCCATACTATCTTTTCCTGGACAGTACTTGTCATATGCTTTCTGCTTTCTTAGCACTTTGATCATTTACCAGGAAGGCATTCAGCTCTTCTGATGATAGTTAATGTTTACATTTCTTTAATATTGTGAATCATTGGAGGGTAAGGCCCAGGTCTATCATTTGTAGATACCTAGGGACAATCAAAGTGCCCAGCATTTAAAAAGTGCTCAATAAGGGCTGGGAAGGTGGCTCAGTGATAGAGCACTTGCCTTTTATGCATGAGGCCCTGGGTTCGATTCCCCAGCACCAGATAAGCAAAAAAAAAAAAAAAAAAGGAAAAAAGCTGGAAGTGGCGCTATGGCTCAAGTGGTAGAGTGCTAGCCTTGAGCTGAAGAGCTGAGGGACAGCGCTAAGGCCCAGAGTTCAGGACCCACGACCGAACCCCCCCCCCAAAACTGCTCAATAAATACTTGGTGAATTGGAGACTGGCCTTCTGTTGACAAATCTGCGCTGCATGAATGTAATACAGAAGGTCCCTTAGGCCTGACCTTGGAAAGGGGAGGGTTGATTTTGTAGGCCAGATAAGGAGATTAAGCCTAAGAAACCTCTTCAGACCTGCAATTGCTGCAACAAGAGTCCAGGTCTAGAGGAGAGAAATTTCTCCCCTTTATAACTAACCAAGTGTTCAAGGAATCTTCCTTGACTTCCCTCTTCATACCCATGTGCATGGTCTTACCTTCAAAATACATCTCATTAAAAAATTTCTGCCTCCGTTATTACTTCCTTGGTCCAGGTTACCATCATCTCCTACTTGGAAAACCCCTCTTCACCAAAACCATTAACTATACAGGGGTCAAGAGTTGTATTTTGCAAGCCATGCTCCTGCTGAAACAACCCCACACACCCCCCTCACCCTCCCCATCCCTGTGCTCAAAATTAGACTTGTGATGAAAGAGGAACTCTGTTTTATGTATCTCAGCTCTTCTACTCTGCTTTCATTGTAATGTAGTCACTGTCTGAAATTACTTCAGTCTAAAGGAAAGCAGTCTCCTCACATCCTTACAGACACTGGTCAGGGCCATATTCCTTATACCTTTCACATAGTAAGCAATCACAGAGTGGTGCTGAGCTGGCAAATACTCTAGAACAAAAAGCCCTGAAAAGGTTTTAAGTATCATACTGAAAAAAAAATCTGCATGGCATAAAAAATAAAGAAATATAACAAAAAAGAAAGAAAATATAACAAAAATATAACAAAATTAAAGTCATGGTCCTTAAGTAGTTTGGATCCCTACAGAAGGAAGAGATGGATGACAGTCCCCTCTTGATACTTTGCCATTCTTATTCCCTTTTCCTGTTATCCATCCTAATCACCATAACTCCCAGAATGCCAGGAGCAAGATCCCCATTGATTTTGGTTCTTCTTTAATTCCTTCTTCTTGGATCTTAAATGCTAAATTATACTCTGTGTGTGTGTGTGTGTGTGTGTGTGTGTGTGTGTGTGTGTGTGTGTGTGTTGTGGGGCTTGAACTCTAGGCCTGGGTGCTGCCCCTCAGCTCTTCAGCTCAAGGCTATGTTCTACCACTTGAGCCACAGAACCACTTCCAGTTTTCTGGTGGTTAATTGGAGATAAGAGTTTCATGGATTTTCCTGCTCCGGCTGGCTTTGAGCCATGATCCTCAGATCTCAGCCTCCTGAGTAGCTAGGATCACAGGCATGAGGCACCAGCACCTGGCTAAAGTTATACCTTTGAAGTATAATGGAAAAGAGAAAATACAATATTCAATAACCAATAAAACAGTTATCTCAGAAGTGCTAATTTTGTGGTTTCAGCTTATTCTCAAATTGACAGGCATACTCCTTCAGAAGGTCATAATAGAGCTCTGAAGAATAAAGGTGAAAATATTTACAAGAATGAAAGGGTTAGATTCTAGCAGTAAAGCAATGATGAAACATTAACCACCACCACCACCACAACAAAAAACTACTAGCAAAGCATTTATTTGAATCTGTTATTCATGGGAACTAAGAAGCTCAGAGAAGGCTAGTAGTCAAAAGATTTCCAAGATCCAACACTTACTTACAAGTCTTGAGATTCTTCAAGTACAAAAATTGAATGCAATGTGTGTGTTGCTCTTAAACGTGTTGTTCTATGAAAATAATATGGCTTCCATCAGAAACAAAGTAAATGTAGTTTAGTGCAGGTAAATCATTCTGCATGTACTAGCCATACTACCATTATGTAATCAGTCTATTCAAGAGCATGGAAAGACAGGTTTGTGATTATATTTTGTGGTTAGCATGGCCCATAAAGCCCTTAGTTAAATCCCCAGGCCTAAAATAAATAAGCAAGCAACACATAAAAAGCATGGATGTTAGTTCTGGCCTGGAAGCTGTTGCCCTATCTAAATTTAGCTAGAAACAGAGGCCTCATCACTTTCTTATAACAATACAGGGATTAAGAGTCTTGAAATTATTATACAGTGATATAAATGAGAAGTTGTAATGATACAGACATGACTCAGTTGATTATATATTTGATCACAGTACCAAGTGTCAGCTTCAAAGTCCTATTATCCCAGAGTGACTCTTACCACTGCATTTGAAAGCTAAGCAAGTTCCTTCATTACTTGGGCAGCTATCTTCTGAGATGGTTCAGTGATAATCTCCCTCTTGGTATTTATGCTCCCTTGCTGAACCCCTCTGATTGCATCAGAGTTGCTTTACCACCAACATCACAGAGCTGAGACTCAGTTTCATTCTAAGGAAAGGCCCATGTGGGGTTAGAGGCAACAGAGATTTCTAGCTAACTGCCATATGAGTAGGATTTTTTCAGAGCCAACCAAGATTTCAGAGGACATCTTAATGGAACATCATGGGACATTCTGATTCAGAGTTCTAAGCTAAGCCATACCCAAATGTCTGATCCTTAGATCAGGAATTTTATTGTTGTTATTTTATTCAGAGATTGATAAGTAAGCTCCTTCTTAAAGTTTTATTTATTGTCTGAGTTATTTTAAGGATTAAATGAAAAATATACTAAAAGCTCTTGGCCCAATACTTGGTGAATATGCATTGAATGTGTGTTACTACATCCTCACATGTCTTATTTCCCACAAACAAGCTGCTTCTAGAAATTATTTATAGCCACCTTCTCCCAGGGCCTTAGTACTTCAAGTCATAAAATTGAAAGTACACTGAATAAGTTCCAGTCAGTCCTTTCATGTTATCTCTCTAACCATTACTGGGCAAACAATCTGCTCTTTTTTTCCTCTGTCTTTCTGTGTCTGTCTCTGTCCTTCTGTCTCTCTCTTCTCTCTTATATCTTTTTCAGGAAAACAGGCAAAGATTTTTAAGAGAGAGAAAGGTGAGGCACATGCTACAGGTAGGGAATCAAAAGCCAAAATTGCTGGTGTCTGAAAAAGACCAATCAGAGATGACAAAAATACTCACAAAGGTTGACAATAGTTAAATGAGCTAGCTGCAATCAACTCTAGCTTTTACAGAGCACACTATTTAGAAATTGTCATCGGACATATACAAAGCTTTCATTCAGCCTTATTTCAATGCTTTTCAACTGGGAATTGATCCTTGACTTTCTCAGGCAAACCTCATAGATGTTATCTTTTCTGTCTCAGGTTATTCTTGTCTCCTCACTTTTGGGTGAGCAGTCCTTACTGCTCATTTTTCTTTTATTTCTGATGGGTTGGTAAGCAGTCAAATTTCCTATGCACTGAAAAGAGGTATTGAGGAAATTTACTGCTAAACCAAAGAAACAAACAAAAAAGAAGAAAGATACTTCTATTCCATAAAAATTCAATAATAAAACTATTTGACAATCAAATAGTTCAAGCCTCAGCATATTATATCATGTAAAAGAGGTAGTGATCACAAACATTGAAGCAGAAGGTTTTATTGCCATTAAGCCATGAAAATTTTTGTAGCTTCTGATGAGTACAGCATATTTTTTAATATATTTTACTGCTGATTCTCTGACAAAATGAGACATTTCAATATGTAATATCTCTGTATAATACGTAAATATAAAACAAAACACAATCCATTGTTACATTTAAAGAAATGGTAAATTTTTAAGTTTTTCTTGGACAAATGCTGAGTTTTTATGCTAACCTTTGACTTCAAAGAGTTTTTATCTAAAAAAGTAGATAACATAAACCACTCCCTTTCTCACCATTCATGTTCTTGTGCCTCTAGCTTCGCTCAAGTCATCACTTCCATATGGAAACAATTTTCTCTTAAAGTACCCTCTAGGGGGAAAACTTGGGTTTGTTCCTTCCTGGAGTTCTGTAGTTCCTTTCAGCTGTTTTGTTCTTGTTTTCCACATAATCTAGGTCTTTGTTTTTCTATCAAACCTCCCTCCTCTTTCTTCTTCCTCTTGTTACTCCCTTTCTCCTTCCCTTTATATTTCCTCCCCCTCTCTCCATTATTTTCCTTTCTTCCTTGCCTATAATTATTTGGTGTTAACTGTAGATGGGCAATATGGATGGCATCTCTTGAGGGAAGACTATGAATTTCTTGTAAGAATTACTTATGGTAGCACAGTGCAGGAACCCAGGAATGATATAGTTGGTTTAGTGAAAATACTGCACTCATGATCTTTCATCACTCTGTGGTATCTTACAGTAAGGCAGGAATTCAAACAAAATGACTTTTCTTTTCTATCTAAACATATAAACATGAAAATTCAGAAATACCAGAAAGAGAAATGCTAAATGTAAATAAGCCCCCATGAAACCACATTTCCATCCAGTTGCCCAAGAGGCCTCCTTAGCCAACTCCTTCTTTACTTCCTTACATTGGACTAGTTACTAAAGTTTAATTGTTCAGATTTCTCACTGGTTTATCGCCAACAAATTGTGATCTGCACGATAAGTGTCTGTTCTGAACCACTGTCTTTGCTTCCTCTTCTGGCCTTCCCATATCATTCCCAACAGGCTCCCACCCATGCTCAATATTATCTAGTAACTCTACAACATCTACAGGTTATAATCTGACTCCTCCTGCTTCTCATCTTCCTCTCTGACTCCAGAGAGGAAGTCCCAGAGAATCCTTTAGATTCCCACAATAGAAGATACAGTGTTTATCATAAAAACCATTCATGTTTCATCTCATCCAGCTTCTCTGCAAAAGAACCCTCTTATGAGACTTCTTCCTTGAATTTTCCCAGTAGAGGGTCTATTCATGCCCAGGGCCCTCTGCTGAAGCTTCTCTAACTTGTATTCTGAGAAGGAAGGCCTCCTCTGAAGAACTTTCTGGCAATGATGCTGATAGAGAAATGGTCAAGACAACACCTCACCAGTGTGTATACCTACCCAACAAAATAAAATCTCTATAGCTAACTGGAGCTAATTGGACCTTCCACAGAAGTTCCATGACAGAGCCCTAGGCCATTCACTGTCTATCTCAAATGCTTCATCAAAGTTCCACATTCTTTCTAATTTCCCTTAAGGAAAGATGTGATTATTAGTTTCACCCACAACCTTCCAATGATGCAGTAGTGCCTCAAGGATGTTTTTCGCTGTCAAGGTTACTTTGGTGTGTGTATGTACATTTGTATACTTTGTTGTAGTGTACATATACACATATGTATCAAATCAGGTTTGTTTGAATATTCCCAGCAGAACTACAAACATTTTGAGAGCAAAGACCTGTCTATGTACAAGATTTGATCTTTGCATTTGCTCCAGCTACCTGGAATATAGTATATGTCTGGTAAATATTTATTGATTAGATAAATCACAAAGTTTTGCTATGGGTTGTTTAAATTTATGAAAGTATCATTTTGTGAAAAAAGTTACAATTTAACAGTTTATAAGGGAGAGTCAAGTAGAAATGGGCTGGCATCTGCCATTTAGTAGTCTAAGTGGTAGTAACTATTGTTTTCTTTAACTGAATGCCATTGACAGTATGTCATCCTGTTCAGTTATTTAATTTTTGGCACCTTTGCCCCCTCATGAAATTGCAGGGCAAACATGTTTTTGATAGCCTTACACACCAAATCTAAATTGTTGTCTTGAAATCTGGGTAAGATCCCTTGAGGATGCAGGCACTGAGTATATTTCCTGGTTGACTAACCCATCCAGAGACAATGTTTCAGTTAGCTGACTAATTTAGAGTATATGTAATACTCAGCTGAAAATGTTCCAATGAAGGGCCAGAGGACAGCCAAACTATGTATCCTAGTTTGTATCCAAGTGTGTATTCCATTATCTGAGTGCTTTATGTTAAAACATATAGGTGATTTTAAATGAAAAAATCCACTAAAACATTAAGAATCCAGATCTCTCAGTGTATTTTCACACATCAGCTTTCTAGTTTAGCTCAAATATTACTAAAGGGATCCAGTAGTGACTTCCCTGTACCTGATCCTACAACTGATGAGTTCTCATCACGCCTGAAGGAAAACAAAAATTAAAAACAAACAAAAATGGTTTGCCCATGTGTTGTATTTTCTCAAAATTACATTTGGCTGCCTTAATTTCTTGTTTTTCCTCTCCCTTTATGACATTCATCTTGCTATGTTTCAGATCTGTCAGCATTGCTTTCTTGCCTTTGAACATTACAACTATAACCTTTTTGAAAAAAAATGACTTTTTTCAGTTAAATAAGATGAAAGTAAACTTTCTCCTACTTTCAGGAAGTACGTATCTGCAATACATAGGAAGACAGCAGTTTCAAAACTCACCGCCTAAATCTCAAGCCCAGAAACTCCTTCTCAGCTCTCCCCTGGCTCCCCAACAAAACCCCTGCTCCCCTTGGTGTGGTCAGACCGCACTTGACCCAATCTCAAACCTTAAGAAATCTTGTAAACTTACTACCTTTGTTCAGCAGCACCACGGGCACGGTGATGACGGTGACCAGCGCCGCAGCCCCCAGCACTCCCAGGAGAACTTTCCATGGTGTCTGTAAGCAGGTCAGATCATGCCCAATTAGTGGGGCGCACTTGGTCCCTGTGAGTCAGAGGGTCAGGCCTGGGCTGCTCTAAAAGGAGCGGGCTGGCGTGCAGATGCCGGAGCATTGAGGGAGTGGGTGGGCTGGAAGGGTTTGGAGTTCTCCAAGGCGAGCGCCCTTGACCTTGTGGCCTCTGCCTCTCCACTTTAGTTCTTCTGAAGCCCAGCGAAAGTTCCCCTCTGCGTCTCAGGGGTGGTTCTTGGAGAGGTGACTTGAGGGCTCAGTGCCTGAGTCTCAGCAAGAAACCCCACAAGTGTGAAAGTGGAGCCAGAGCCAGGGGACGTCCCTCCACCTGTTAGTCTGGCCCTCCGGAGGGGTGGGGGTGGGGGGGGAACTTCAGACTACAGCTAGTTCCCGATCCCCTGTCGCGAAACTGTGGGCACTTTGGGAACCGTTCGACCCAGAGGCCCTCCCACCGCGGACCCCTGGGGCTGGGGAAGTGCGGGGCGCGCGCTGCACTCACCTTCATTGTGGACGCTGTTCCCTACTGAGCTTTCGGAGCCGGAGCCGAGCGCAGGCCGGCAGAAGTGGCGAGGAGCCGCGGCCACCGACGTCCTGCTCCGCCGCTCGGCGCCGCGGACTCACCCCGCGCTCGCCAAGTTTCGGCCCCGAGTTAAACATTAGTGAGCATCCCAGCCTGCTCAGTATAAAGGCGCCGCGGGCGAAGGCGCACCGGGGCTCCCGGACACTGCCATCCCCACGGGGGGCGCCCGCGAGGCCAGCGGAGTGCGGGGCTGGGCAGAATCTGGAACTCGCAGGGTGCAGGAAGTTCCAGAGACCAACCCGAGAGGGATTATGAGCCGCCCTGGGGAAGGGGAGCTGGCACCTGCGGATCTGAGTTTGGGGATGTGGGGGTGAGGGCTGGGGAAGGTTGAGAGGGACTGTGGTCCCCTCTTAACTGAAAGTACCTTGCATTTAGCTACTGTAGCCTGGGCCAAGGACTGAAGGCCCCGAGAGGACATGGAGCTTGGCACCATCTTAACAGCTCACTGCTGTCGCTGTAGGTCCCTCTCTTGCTAGCGAAAGCTGTTTTGGGGGACAAGGAGTTGGGTCTGTAAGAATGTCTGGAAGGCAAAGGGAAAGGCAAGGTGAAAGTTTGAATGGTATTTACAGACTGAATAACTGTATTTGCCCTTGCGAAATTTCCACTTATCTTGCACTTTATCTTCTCATCAAGATGCCAAAAATAATACCACCACCACCACTTATATCAAATTTGCGTTTCCTAAACACTACTCTAAGTATGTATTGTGTTTGTAGAACAGGGAGACCACCTACACAGGGAGACCGTAACTAACTGGCCCCAGTCCACCAGCTAAGATGTGGAATCTGAGCTAAGAGATCATGGCATAACTACAAGTGTGGACTTCCAGTCTCCAGAACGGCAACCAATGAATTTCTTTTTATAAATCACCCAGTCTGTGGTATACTGTTACAGCTACACAAAATGTACTAAGAGACCTACCCATTTCTTAAATCTGCTTTCTGACCAACATCTCTCAAATCCATTCTTGCCTCCCTCTTCAAACACCCGAGAAAATTGAGTCAATAGTAACTGGACCCCATGAGCTGGGTTTGTGGAGAGAGGCCATCCTGAGAGAAATACAGTGGAGAGGACCATTGCTGTCTTTTGCTGTTGGGGGTTTGGGCACTTACAATCGTGGCAGTAGTCAGCCTTATGCCCACCTTTGATCCTCAGCTCCACCCAAACCTGGAACTTCTCCCTGCCCTGGAGTTCTGCCCTACAGCTGGCCCCTCCCTCTCTCCGCTCAGACCCACCTGAACTCCCATCTACCTCACTTCCTATCCCCCAGACCCTCCCGGTACCTAGATAGCCGAGATTGCCATGTGCTCTTCTCCGGGGGAAATATGACTTCTTTAATAAACCTTGTGATAACCTTTCTCCTGTGCCTGCCTGCCTCCGCGTGGTCCCGTGGGATGGATGTGAAGGATCCTTTCAGCAGTCTTGTCTGATCTGGTGATAGAAATCCACTTAGGCCTGGACTTAACCTCCATGATTGCACTGTGTCCCTGAACATTAACCCAGCTCCTGGAGAGCTGAGAGAAGTTGGATGACAGCCATAGGACAGCTCATTGTGGTCTCTGGGCATTCCACGAGACAGAAATATCTTCACACTCTCTGCCCATTTCAAGAGGTTTTCACATGCCTCCGCTCTCACATGTCACCAGTCTTTCAATATTGATGCTTCTAAGTTCTTCAGGAACCAGATGGCCAACACATTAACCATTTCTAATGAATCAGTGAAGATGTTCCATCACACCATCTCTTTTTCCATGGAAAATGGAAAAGCAGATGTGCTACTCAAAGTTCTGTCCATGAGTAAGGTCAATAAGAATTTCTTTGTACTATATTTCCAGTTATTGGTGGGGGAGGTGTAATGCAGCAGTCATCTACTGATGATAGTGACAGTTTTCTTCACAAAAGATCTGTTCTTCACTGTTTCCTGGTGACAAGAAAGTCCTCATGAGGCTACGTGTGTGTGTGTGTGTGTGTGTGTGTGTGTGTGTGACATTAACAAAGTAGGAGAACCAACATTTCTGCCTTGTGATATCTTGAACTTGTAGACCTGGTGGGCTCATCTGATATACATATAGGTACCATTTTTCACTTAATAAGAGAATGTTCTTTCACATGCCTAACTTTTACAGTGCAGTGGATCAGGCAAAACACTATTAGTTATGAGTAGTTAGACTATGTAGTTACTTGGTGTTGTGTGTTTGAATTGTATCCTCTATAAAAAGATGCACTGGAATCTTAACTCCCAGGATGGACCTTATTTGAGGTAACCAAGTTACTTTTTAAAAAAACTTATTTATTTATTTTAATATTTAGTTTTGTTGTAAAGATGATCTATAGAGGGGTTACAGTTACATAAGTCAGGTATTGAGTTCATTTCTTTTTGAACAATATCACCCCCTCCCTCATTTTCTCCCAGGTTTTTCCCTCCCTTCCCCCAAATTGCATAGTTCACCAAGTTACAATGAGTCATTAGGATAGGCTCCAATTCCATGTGACTGGTATCCTTATTAAAAAGGGAAATATAGACATACGGAGCTATGTACCGAAGAATAGTATAAAGAGACACTAGGAAAAAAAATAGTTGTTATAAGCCAAGGAGAGACTTAGAGCACATCTTTCTTCCTCTCATAGGACCCAGCTGACTCCTTGATTTCATACTTCTAGCTTCCAGGACTTTGAAACAATAAAACTATATTATTTTAGCCATTTAGTTTGTGTTATTAGGATACAGCAGCCCTAGGCAACCAGTGGACTTTGTGTTCTATGATGAAGTCTTCAGGTTCTCCTAGAGCTCAGAAGCAGAAGGATTATTTCAATTACAATAGTAAATAGTCGATGGCTATTGTAGCCAGCCTTCAGGAATGCCCCTAAAGTTTTAGTGTCCTTATTATAACAATAGGTAATTATCAGTTAGCAAAGAGGGCATGACCTTTATTCTAAATCCCTAGGCATCTCTTTTGTGACTCTCCTTTATTGGGGCTTGCAAGAGGTTCCAGGCAGCTTCTGGATGTCACTTTTAATTCCATTGTATCTACTAGGTCATAAGATTTGAGTATCTGTGAAATTTGCATTACAGCCCAGACTTGTAGGCTTGTTTCTAAATAAGACAGTTTTATAGATAGCTGAGAAAATAGTTGGAGAATTACATCCAATTGTAATAGATAATCTCTCCAAAATCCAGAGCTCCTCTGAATTCCTGGTGGATTTGAAAGGTCTAGTGGCTTATCATTCACATTTTAAATTATTTTCTTGTATGTTGCAATTTATTGAATCCACCAAAACTTTGCGAAGTTTGCTCCATAAATCATGTTATAAAGTTGCTTTATTTTTACCAGGTAAATGTAGTATAATACCATCAGTGTAATGGACCTATGATATAAAGATAATCAACAGATATGGATGTGATCAATGTCCTGGGAGACTATACTATGATAACAAAGAGTTTCCAAAGCCATGAAATAAGATGGTGACATAATTCTGCTGCCTCTTCCAAGTGAGGGCAAATTATTTTAGATACTATTTATTAATTAAATTCAAGAATAATATGTGCAGGTTAATAGCCACAGAAGCTATTGACCACATTGCTTGATTCAGTTAAGTTACTACATCTCAAGTATCACCTCAGGTTCACAATTTGCAGTTTTACTCTCTCCTTTTTTTCCTCCTTTCTTTCTTCCTTCATCTCTTTTCCTCCTTCCCTTTCCCCTACCCTTCTTCCCTCCCTCCCTCCCTCCCTCCCTCCTTCCCTCCCTTCCTTCTTTCCTTCCTTCCTTCCTTCCTTCCCTCTTTTTTTGTAGGAGGACCCCTACTCAGGCAGGCAAGCCCACCTAGTCGTCTGGAGTGACAGAGCCCACCACAACAAAATTGTTAACAAAGAAGCAACTTTATTGAGAAGGTTCCTACACTGACTGGTCAGGGCCCAGCACAAGCTCGGGAGCTGATACTGCAGCCCCCATTCTATGGTTTTTAAAGGCAAAATCCATGAGGTCGAGCCTGGTCACATGCAGGTGACCAATGGGATCGTAACACACACAAAGGATTGTACAGTCAGGTGGCAAATGAGGTTACAGTTTGTAATGGCTGTTTAAACCAGACTATCACCTTGGTTTAAAATGGCACACAAATTTAGTGGGTAAGGCAGGGTCTACCTTTTGGTGGGCAAAAGGTGGAGTTTACCATAAGCATGTGCAAAAGGCAGGGTTTATCATAAGCAAGTGGTGTTGCCAGTTGGAGCCAGATTACAACCTATATGTTTTATGAGTCAGTTTTTAACTCAACCATCAAGGGTGGGCTAGGTTGTTCTGGGGAGGGGGACCAGATCCATTTTTTTTTTCATTCTGGGAACTAGGCCCAAACATCAAGTCTAAAATCCCTAAAACAAAGGCAAAGCTCAAAATGGAATCAGACCAGCTTGGGCCCCAACTCAGGGTCTACTCCACTTTCCCTCCCACTCTCCCTCCTTCTTTCCCTTTTTTCTCTTTTTCTACCATTCTTTTCCTTCCATGTGTTTGCTCATCTGTAATAAAAACCATACACAACAGTAACCAATAACTGTCATTCAAATAAATGGAAAGAAGATAAGTGAAGAACAGTTAACATCAAATTCATCTCTGTGTTCATGGATGGCAGGAACTAGAACCTTGTTAATGATTGGCTTTTATCTGCAGGAGAGAGGGCAGAGAGGATGAAGATCAGATTCTACCCCTGGATCTCAGCTCCAGAGGATGGATAAGATAGAACAAAGCTACTTTTTGTTGTTTGTTTTTTGTTTTAGTTTTCCTTTTTCTCATTGATCACCTGCTCTCCACCTTAGCTGGAAACTTTGATTCACTGCAGGAATGACTTTCTGCTACCCTACAGCCAAGGTCCACATATTACTTCCTTTTACTTCACATCAATGCTCACCTCTTCCAGGTTACCTTCAACATTCATTCTGTCTGCTTCTATATAATTTCTCATTTATTTACCAAATGTATATATCCTTCCTATATTCCACATAGAATTTATATCAAAACTCATTTTTACTAAAAAAAATCCACAATTACAAAATAGCTGACTAGATAATCCCAGGACTCATATATGACGCTGCAGAACTAAGGAATCACCTGTATAAAAAGGCTTGAGTAAGAAAGTTGGAGAATCCTTAGGAAACACTTATTCATACTGGGGAATGGAAATGTCACATTTATTCAGTCTTAATTTAAGTCACAATTTCTAATTTTCAGTATACACCAGAAGCCATGGGAACTTTTGCCTAAAAAGAGAGTAAAATCAGACTTGAGTTTTAAGATGTAAGACTTAGGCATTATAGTCTGATAGATAGATGATAAAGAAAAAAACAATGGTAATGAGAGTCAATGAACTCTGATTTTTCAAAATTAATTGAGCAGGTGCATCTCTTTCTGCAGCTTGGTATAAAAGAAAATCAAGCCATGAATATTTATACCTGAATAAATAAAATGCATTTCTCAGCTATGGTGGCTATTTCCCTTGCTACACAGTCCCTTGCAAATATCTAACAGAAGTCTTTCTACACTCAGGACTGAATGATGTCTGTTAGACCAGACATCAGCCACAGAATGAGAACACCTATGTGCTCTTCTTTTGATGATGTTCTTTGGATAGCATATTTGAAGAATATTATTTGAAGAATATTAATGCCTGCCTTAGGAAAAAAATTACATGATTTTATGAGAACATATATAAAGTCCTTTGAGCCTGATTCTTACAAAGTGGCTGTAGTTGTTTTCCAGGCTGTAACATGTGGAAGATGGATATTTATGAAGCAGCTGGTGTTGGATATTTATGAGACAGGATTGGGTTAGGACTAAGAGTGAAGGGGGTGGACTGTGGCTGTTATGATTTAGGGAAAGAAATAGCAAAGACCAGTAGTAGAATAGTGACAATGCTGGAGGCAGGACCCAAATGAATTTTTTTTTTTTGGGTCCGGTCGTGGGGCCTGAACTCTGGGCCTGGGCACTGTCCCTCAGCTCTTCAGCTCAAGGCTAGCACTCTACCACTTGAGCCACAGCACCACTTCCGGCTTTTTGCTTATGTGGTGCTGAGGAATCGAACCCAGGTCCTCGAGCATGCAAGACAAGTGCTCTACCACTGAGCCACCTTTCCAGCCCTCAAATGAATTTTTTTTAATTTCTAATTTATCAAATGAGAAGCCACTTGTTTAGATAATCACATCTGAGGGCTCCCTGATTTTGTTGTGTACTATTTTGTGAATAACAATGAAAAAAGAAAGAGTTCAATCATAAATATGATTGGATTAATGTGAAAAATGTCTATCATTTATTTTAATTTTCCCAATGATGGTAAAAGAACATGATGTCCTACCATTTTTAATTAAACAGTTACTTATTTTGTAAGCAGAATGATCTAGAGCTTAAAATGTAATTTTCTTTTTTCTTTTTCTTTTTTGGCTGTGGGGATTGAACTCTGGGCCTGGGCGCTATTCCTAAACTCTTCAGCTCAAGGCAAGCGCTCTACCATTTGAACCACAGCGTCACTTCTGGTTTTCTGGTGGTTAATTGGAGATAAGAGTCTCACAGACTTTCCTGCCCAGGCTGGCTTTGAACCACGAGCCTCAGATCTCAGCCTCCTGAGTAACTAAGATTAGAGATGTGAACTATGAGAACTTGGTTAAAATATAATTTTAATGTGCTAAACTTTCAAGTTAAAAATTTCCTTTAGGGCTATCCATTTCCTTTGCTAGAAAAGAAAGCTATATCACATATTCTTTAGACTAGCATCTTCTTTTTGCTACCAGTATTTCTCTCCATAAAGGAGACAGAGCAGATAATAATGACCACATGGGAAATTGGGTCTTCCTGGTGATATCACATGGCAGCATAAAGACCTCTTTTCTGGTGATATTCATTATGTTTTGAAAGGAAAAGTAATAACCACTGTAGTCCTTCAAACAAATTAAATAAGCTAAGAAGGTGTTTTAAAACCCCCAAACTACAATGTACATCAGATAGTCAGATGCTCTTTGATATAAATATTTAAACATAAGTACTAAAAAATATAGCAAACCTATGGCATGTTATATTTATGTTCTGTCCTGTATGTAATGCATTCATATTAATAACCATTTATCTACTTATAAATCTATCTATAGATAAAGATAGACATTCACAACATGACAAGGCTAAGACTTTTTGCCCTCAAGAATCAAATCCTATTCTCTGAGAGAGGATTTCTCCCTTATTGATAATGCATGCTCTGTAGGGGCACATACCTCCAACACAAACAAAACTCCGGAATATCATTACTGTTTCCAGTCTATGAAACAAATGTGGAATTCACTCTGAGAGAACAAAGCTCTGAAGTCTTCATACTGAGAGACTGAATATACTTACAATGACCAGACTATATCTGACACTTGAACTCTAAGCACAACCATTCTTGCAATCTGCCCATAGTGGTTGGGAATTAGTTAATGACTGCCAGAATTCCTTTTATTTATTATTTATTTATTATTCCTTTTATTTCCTTCTAGTTCCAAGTCTACTGGAAAAAGTTTGTATGTTCCTCACACCAATCTTGTAAGATGCCCTGCTTTTAGTTAAGATACCTCCTTTATCTCCATGTTTCAGGTTTCAAGCAGAGCATACCTAAAACCTTTTCCTTTTTACTATGAAGCTTTCATATTCCTCTGGCCTCCTTTGAGATTCTGCTAGATCCATGTGGTGGTGGATGTCTTCCTAGCTATAGTAAGCTCTGAAAAAGACTGGGTTATATATATATTGGGTAATATATATATATATATATTTTTTTTCACAATGCAGATAGGAGATAGCCATTGAAGCAGTTACACATTTTAAAGCACTATTGATTATAATTCTCTCATTTCTGTACTCAGTTTTTCACCAGAAAGCACATTCATTAATTAGTCTTTATTTACTTCAATCACCATAAAAGACTTACTAACTTTAATCTGATCTTTAACAGCCACGCTATCATATTCTGATGATATGTCTTCTGGTGTTTAATTATAATAGTCATAATAGTCAAACATGCTTGAAAATGTATAGCTAAAAAACTTAGGGAAACACTTTCAAAAAAATCTCTTAAACAAAAAGACCTTGAGTTTGTTAAATGCTTATTTGCTACCTTTATTTTGATGGGGCCTATGAAAACATCCATGGAAATAAGAGAAGAATGTCTACTCTCTTCACTCCTCTTCAATATAGTACTGGAATTCCTAGCAAGAGCAATAAGGCAAGAGGCAAACAAAAAAAGGGATCCAAATAGGTAGAGAACTAAAACTATTCCTCTTTGCAGGAGACATGATCCTGTATTTAAAGAACCCCATATATTCCTCTCTCAAGTTTCTTGAGCTGATCCAAAACTTTGGCAAAGTAGCAGGGTATAAAATTAACCCACAAAAACCAGTCACTTTTCTGTATGCCAACAATGAGAAGAGTGAGATTGAAGTCAGGAAAGCAACTCCATTTGTAATTGCCTCAAAAAAATACCTAGGAATTAACTTAACCAGTAATCTGAAGGACTTCTATGAAGAAAACTTTAAAAGCCTGAAAAAGGAAATTAAAGCAGATATAAGGAGATGGAAAAATCTTCAATGCTCCTGGATTAGAAGGATTAACATCACAAAAGTGGCCATACTGCCCAAAGCTATCTACAAATTCAATGCAATATTCAATACCTTTCAAAATCCCAACAACATTCTTCAATGATATAGAAAGAGCAACCCAAGAACTCATAGGGAATAATAGAAGACCCTGAATAGCAAAAATAATCCTTAGCAGGAGGAATAGTGCTGGAGGAATATCAATACCAAACTTCAAACTTTATTACAAAGCAATAGTAATAAAAAGAGTTTGGTAATGGCACAAGAATAGGCCTAAGGACCAATGGAATCAATTCTAAATGGATCAAAGACCTCAATGTAAAACCAGGAAGGGATAGAGGAAACACCAGGGCTCCTTGGCACAGGCTGAAACTTCCTAAGTAAAGATCTAGAATCACAACACATCAAAGAAAGATAGGATAAATGGGATTGCATCCAACTGAAGCAAAACACATAGTTAACAGATAAACAGAACACATAGTTAACAAGATAAACAGCAAGTCTATAGAATGGGAGAAGATCTTTACTAGCTATGCATCAGGCAAGGGCATTATATCCAAAATATAATTAGAGCTCAAAAAATTAGACCCCCATAAACAAATTCTCAAATAAATAAGAATCCAATTAATAAATAGAATAAAGGCTTAAAGAGAGACTTCTCAGAAGTAGAATGGCCAATACACATATGAATAGATATTCAACTCTGGCCATAAAAGAAATGTGAATCAAGACAAGATTGATATTCCACCTCACCCTAGTTAGAACGGTAATTATCAAGAAAACAAACAGTAACAGATGTTGGTGGGAATGTGGCCAAAGGAATTGATACTACACTGTTGGTGGGAATGTAAACTTATTCAGTCATTCAAAAGCACAATGGGGGTTACTCAAAAGACTAAACATAGATGATCCAGCAATCACACTCCTGGGTATTTATCCAAAGGACCACAAAACAGGCTGCACTAAAGCCACTAGCACAACCATGTTCATTGCAATATTGTTTACCAAATGGAATCAACCCAGATGCCCCTCAATGGCAAATGGGTCAAGAAAATGTGATATATATATATATATATATATATATATATATATATATATATATATATATATATATATCAGAAGTCTATGCTTCCATCAGAAATGGAAAGACTCAGAAAAAATTATGTTAAGAGAAGTAAGCCAGACCCAAAGAAACATAGTTAGCATGATTTCTCCCATTTGTAATAATTAGAATGTACCCACAAATCTACAAGTAAACCCAATGGGTAGTAAAAGATAAAAAAATTACACTTAGACAAGATAAATTAAGCAGGACTCCAAACATTCACACAGTGAGACAACTGGAAGATACTCTTAGGAGAAGATCACAAGGGCTCAACAGCTATGTGCATATGATCATATAAATTGATGCTTATCAAAATGAACTTCAAGAAATGGGAACAAGATTTTTTTTGTTATACTGTTTGCATGTTTTTTTCCTGACCCCCCCCCACCTTTTGTGCTTTGATTTCTGTGTCCTTTGTCCTGTATGTAAGTTTATCTGATTTGGGTAGGGGAAAAGGAAGCATTCACTGTATTTGATGTTGGTATAATTTGTGGAGGGGAAGGGAAAAAACAAATTGTTTAAATAGGGATACAGGTGGTCCCATTGCAACAATGAGATGTACAACTTTACAACTTTGGTGGGGGGGTGGAAGGGGATCGGGTGGGAGTGACAGGGGAGTTTGGGAAGGGATGGGAAGGGGAAACAAAGAGGAGGCAACAATGCTTGATAAGAAATGTACTCGTTATCTTGCCCATGTAATTGTAACCCCTCAGTATGGTATTCTCACAATAAAAAAATAAAAAAAAGAAATGGTGGGACAAAGAGTGAACTAATTGAGTGGTGATACTCATTAGACACTATTTTTGAAGTGAACTATACAACTTTGGAGGGAGGAGTTTCAGGAGGAGGAAAAAACTGGGAGAAAATGAGAGAATGGGTCACTGTTGAAAAAGTTCCAAAGTTGTTACCTGACTTATGTAACTGTATATCACCCTCTGTACATCACCTGTACAGTAAAATATTTTTTTAAAAAGAAAGAAAAAAGAAAAGAAAACATCACAGGTTACTTTTCAAAGAGTTTTAGAAATGTTTGTCTTTTTATGTTTAACATTTGTCCATCACATAGTAGCATTAGTATGTTAGGCTGATAAACTGAAAGTATAATGACCTCCAGAGAAGCTGATTATCCTTATTGAAAAACTACCATGCAAAGCAGTGCACTAGGAATATCAAAGTCAACAAGTCAGGCACCTCACCAGGGTCAGAGTTTACAAATCAGGCTAGAATTGTTAATCCATTTAAGATTAGTTTAGCAAAACCTAAGACCAATAGTCAAAGATAAGCACACCATATTGTCCTCTGAAAAGAAAATTTGGGCTGAGAACCGGTAGGCCATGACTGTAATTCTAGCTCTTAAAGAGGCTGAGATATAGAGATTATAGGTCAAATCTTGCTCAACAGACAAATCCAAGACTCATCTCCAATTAACCACCAAAATGTTCAAAATGAAAGTACAGTTCAAATGGTAGAGTCCATGCCAATCTTGAGTAGAAAAGCCAAGTGAAAGCACAGGGCCCTGAGAGCAAGTCCTAATAGCAGCATGCATGCACATGCACCTGTGCATGCTCACAAACACAATTGGAGGGAAGGCCAAGGTAGGAGTTTAGTATTCCAGGGGTTCACAAGTAATCTATTGAATGGGCAGCCATTCTTTTCTTCTCCCAAGTGCCTTTCCTTCTGTTTTAGTCCCATATTTTCCTATTTCATTTTCAGTATCTCTTCCAGGTCAAATATAATCTTCTATAATACTTCCTTCAGACTAATCTCAGGCAAAGACCCAATCTCTTTCTCCCTTGCTCTAATATCAAACTCCACCTACTGTGATAAACTTTAGGGGAGGTAGATAAGATTGACATATGCATTTTATCAAGACTTTTGAGGCTAGGAGAGTCTTCCTGATTCTAAAAGTTGAGCCAAGTGCACCTTGCACATACTTCCTTCCCTTCCCTGAACACGTGTTTTTGAAGAGATCTGTGGACTTCTGATATTTCTTATCTTGCTTTGAGAGTAACAGCTTTGCTTTCTTGATGCTCATAATTTTAGAAACTATACCAGTTGTGGGTTAGAGTAAACTCAAGCTAAACTGGTAACACAAAGACAACTGGTTCTTCCAACATCTTACCATGCCACCTGGAAGGCAGCAAAGAGAAGAGTGGAGGCTTTAAAGTCAGGCAAGCCTGGCTCTGCCATCTAATTATTATGTGCCCTTGGCTCTTTTATTTACAACCTAATTCCCAGAGATGTGGAGATTTAATGATATGATAAATGAGTCATCTCAGCTATTTCCAAGCCTTCCAAAGTATCTACATACAAATGATTCCACACAAGTCTCTCTTCTGGAACTTACCTCAATGTGGCTTAGAGCTCTACTTCCATGATTCCAAAGCCTCTCAAATGCCATTTAGCCACAATAAGTTAATTATTACCAGTATGAAACTCTCCCACTTACGGAAGTTGATCCTTTTCCATCATGCTTCCTATTGGCCAAAGAATATTGCACAAGACAAAATCCCAGCAAGTCTCCTTGATAGGCATCTCTCTCTGCTGTTTACTAACAACCAGTTTAGAATCTCTTTCTTTGTCTACATTCTGCTATGTTCATTCCTCCAACTTTGGTCACTTTCTTTCCTTCCAAGTCACAGCTCAGCCTCTTCTGACTAATCTGTCGTTTTGCCATTACACTCAAGGCTGCCTCTGGTTCCTTTCTGCATAAAACTAGTGGCTTTTTTCTGCTGTAAGACAAGGTTCACATCCTCACAACTCTTCCTCATCTTCCACCTCCTATATTATGCTACTTGCCTACCAGAAAACTGAAATACAGCCTCACTCTTTTCTTTTGTTGCTTTTGAATCTTCAGATGTTATGTTCCCTCATCAGGAATTTGGTTGTCTTTGTTTATCATAGGGATCTTTGTCAACATTCACGACTCAGGTTTCTTGCCCTATAAGAAGACTTACATCTACTTTTCTAGTAAAGTGTTTCACCTTTGTGTTCTCCAAGAGCCTTGTGATTCCTTTTTTATTTTTCTATTTTTTATTTTGCTTTATTTTCAGCAAAGCACTCACAATTCTGTGACATATATTTACATATATATGCATATATATGTATATAATAGTAGAGTCATGGCCATCTGAGCTTTTTTTATTTGTATTAGTTCATTGAATCCTCATTACAACCCTATGTAGTATATACCATGGTCATCTCTACTTGAAGATAAAGAAACAGAGGCACAGAAAAGTAAATATTCTTCCAATTATTACAAGATCAGCAACTGAACCTAGGAGGCCCAACTCTAGAGCTCATATAATTATCTATTATGCATTTTCATACCAAATCATGTCCAGGGATTTTTGTGGTTTATTGGTGTCCTTACGGAGCCTGGAGTAATACCTGGACATAATTGCTCTTTATTTAATGTATCCAGGTTCTGTGGATGAAGAATGCTAACTCATTTGTTTCTCTCCTTCTTAAAAGACAGGAACTAGTTTTTATTCTGTTTTTATTTCAGAATCTAGCCTACTACTTGACACAAAATGAAACTCTTCAGCTTATCTCTCTCTGCTTAGGTTCATTACCATTCAATGAGCTCAATGATTTCCATGATTCCCATTTGCACTTGTGCTCTTCTGAGACCTGACATTCACCCTACCACACCATATATACTTTACTGCATGTCAAGCTTCAGTGTGTAGAAAAAAATAGCTCTGTCAGCTGCTGCTTGACAGCTGGAAAAACAGTTGCTCTGGAGCCAAACACTTTGTACCTCAAAAAAATGGGAGGAGACCTTTTACCTCCTGTGGGTATGTGGGTGGAGGGCTGACTCATTAAGTTCTTTGAGTTCCTTAGAAAAAGATAACTCAAAGGAATATTACACAACATGGAGAAATAGCAGGATATGCAGAGACATGAAAACACTAAAATGTTGGAAATCTACAATCTACAAACTGAAAATAATTGTAGTAGAGTTTGGAGTGGATTAAGACTATGAATCAGACTTCCAGAGCCCTGTAGTGCTGTGTGTGAAAAGGCATAGGTAATAGGCCTAGATGACTATTGTTATGATGGGGAAGAGGAACAAGATAGGAACAAGACAGTTTAAGCTTCATCAAGACTTGTTAAAACAGACTTCTTAGTTTCCTGTGATGTAGACAGAAGGGGAAGGAATGCACACGTAGTGAAGGTATTTGCTGTGTGGTTGGTAGGTATGTTGTGCAGTTTTCTCTCCCAAATAAATGCTTAAAATTCCAAGTTTGTTTTGAAAATAAGTTGAAAAGTCTTTCTAGAATGCTTGGAAATTTCTGTTGAGAACATGGGTACCAGATCTGGTTAGGCAAACAAAACAATTCTCCTGTCCAGTCATTTAAGGGGCACAGTGAAGTAGCAGGTAGAGCTTTGGATTAAGGGTCCTATTGCTTGCTTTGTGACCTTCATTTACAATTTGCTTCATCATGCTATGCCTTGATATCTGTCTGAATAACACCTTAAAAGAAATATAAGGGTGGAAGAGGTAAAAAAATTATAAAAACAAAACAAAACACTAACTGCTGGATATGTAGTAGTCTCTGTGAATATAAGTGAAGTTTTCATTTGTATTATTTTACATTGGCAATATTTTCTGAATATCTAGGGATTTCCCCTGTCATTTTAAAAAAAGATTAAGATAGAGCTGAAAGGTAGAAGAGTTTCTGATAAGAATGAAAGGACTGAATGGTTCTGCAGATGGACTCAGTTGCCTAAAAGGCATCTCTGAGATGTACCAATTCAACAATTTGTGATACAGGTGTCTGAGCTATTGGAAAAGGAGATGCGATATAAGTGTGTTGTATGAAGGAATGTGCTTAGAGAGGAAGGGAACTATGTGAGATGTCTTCTCTGATTGTTTTGTGTATATTTTTCTGCCCAGTATTCTCTTAATGTCAAAGTCCATTTCTTCTGTTTGCATGGATAAAATTTCCTTTACTTCCTAAGAACTTCCATATCACCAGAACCAATCTTGATTCCAACTATTTGTATCGTCAAATATGTATAGCATTTCTTACAAACGTTATTTATAAAAGGTATAAGTGTAACTCTTGATTTTCTGCCTAGAGTGACAAGATATGACTAGCTTAGCTTCTTTGAGGCCTCCACTCTCAGCAGATCTAACCTGACAATTCTTCACTCAGAGGCTCAAGGATCCAGTGTATACTCAACCTTTGAGATCCTGCCAATCCCTCCAGGACTTCAAGCTGAATTGAGACAGCAGTGAATGAGGCTTTCTCATCTTTGAGAGAAGTGAAACAAAACAACCTGGTCCAGCTAGGTTCTCAGATTAAAGTCTATTGGTTTTATTTTCCTATGAAGAGTCTGTTTTCTTCTATACTCCATTTACTTCTGGTGGGTGTTTTTCAGTCATTTATGATCATTAAAGGCATTGATTATTAAATTGTCATTTATATTTAGCAATTTGCTTTTGAAGTTTTACTTCATTTCAAATAAACTATTTGAAAATTTGAGCAAACTTTTAATAAACTTTATTTATTAAAAAAACTTTGAAGTTTATCCAAACTGTTTTATAGCTTGTACTAGAAAGGAAACCTATCTTTAATATTTTCATGAAAACCATAAACTTAGACATATACAGAATCATGTCAGCACTGTCACCTACCCAGCCATTTCTATGTGAAGTTTGATTTTAGGGACAAGTGGATGATTTTAGAAATGTGTAGTGGGGCATATTTTATATGGATATTGTTTGCTTTAGAAACTTCACTTCATGTTTGTGTTTCCACTGCAAACCCCTCTTGATATCAGAAGAGAGTGAACAAAACTATATGAAAAGATTTTACAAAGGAAATGACTAATCCTTTACCACTTTGGTCTATGTACATGAAAAGCTAGCATATTAATATGTCTAAGATTTCTTCACAAAACAATACATATTATGGTATGAGAATAGTAAATTTTACATTGGAATAGAGGCATAGTAAAGTTCAAACTTGTTTTAATACAGCTTCTAAATGCTAATGACAAACCCATGATGAAAGAAAGAAGACCTTGTTGTATTGTTTTGTTCTCAGTAATTAAATATACACCATGTAATTATAAAAATAACGTCTAGCTTACTATGAAGCCTGACATCAAGGACATTTTATAAGATAATTTGATTATTATAATTTTTGAGCCAAAGTGAATTGTATTTAGAAGATTCAGGGAACTTCTCTTGATTTATCTCACCAAACACTATGTATTTGTCTTAGTCAATCTTGGCTGCTATAACAAAGCACCATGGATTCTGTAACTGATGAGTTGCCAGACTTCTAGAGGCTGAAAGTAAAAAACAAACAAACAAACAAAAAACAAACCAGGACATCTGCATGGTTGGGTTCTGCTGAGTAGCAGGCTCATATAATTGAGAATAAATTAGCTCTTTTGCCTTATATTGCAAGACACTAATAGCATTCATAAAGGCTCCATCTTCATGACTAAATGACCCATATCAAACTACTATCATGTTGGGTGACAGTTTCACTGTGAAAATTTTGAAAAACAAAATCATTTAGTTATTGCAATATTTCAGGAAAAATACTTTGTTTACATGAATAAAAAGAGTATACAAAACTAATGGATATGAATGGCAATCTTTTAAACTAACTGTAATGATGAGAATTCTAGGAAATATATGAAGAACTTTAGGATGGAAAAGTTATGGATGTTTTTCAAAAGTAATCCTCCTTTCCTTTATATTTTGATCCCAGGTTCAAGAATGATTCACAACTCTGAATTATCCAAAAGAGCTAAAGCTCTGTTCAGCTTGCTTATGTCAGTAAACAATCTTAATTTGGAACTAATCATTAGTTCTCTGATAGCATGGTGCAGCATATACATACAGAGGAACCTAACAGGCTTACTAATCACAGAGTAAATTTTACATCTTGGTAAGGAAAACAAAAGAAAATCATGGAATAATTGCAGAGAAAGAATGTTTTCTTCCTACTAATACCAGATGCCACATACAGTTTTTAACCTTTACAAAGATAAAGGCCTCAGAATGCTCAGCCAACTTCATTACCAGATATTTGCTCTCTGGATATTGCCAGTTTTTCAAAGAAAGAGTTATAGTTTAGGACGCATGAGAAGTCTTGGTTTTCCTCCTCTGGGATTGTTTAGAATTGTCTCCCCATGATGGCCATTCCATATGATGGGATTTTACCCGATTTAATTTCAGTGCTTTCCTTTTGGCATCCCGAGAAACAAACTTTCTGGTAACCCTACTAGTAGTCCACAGAATTCTAGCAGCTCCCACTACACATCTCAACTGCCAAGTAGGAATGGAACAATCCTTTTCTTAGCTGACCTCCCTATTCATCTCATCCATATCCTTCCATCCATTTTCCACCTTTGCTCAGAAAGCAATATTTTGAACACGTCTGTACATAATTCCGTTGCAGCAACATGACCTCTACCACTACCACTCACCACCTCTATCATCTACTACCATCACTACACCGCACTCTGTCCATTCTAGTCCTTTCTCAATGAGGATCCACATCCAAGATCCCCCCCCCTTTTTTAAATCAATTTCTTGCACTTGGATAACTACTCACCTTTTTATGTGCTAGTAAGGGGACTTGAATTCATGGCTTGGGTGTTGTCCTTTAGCTTATTAGCTGATTTGCTCTACTGCTTGAGCAACAGCTTTGCTTCTGGCTTTTATGGTTGTTAATTAAGATAAGAGGCTCAATGATTTTCTTGCTAGAATGGCTTCAAGCCACAATCTTTAGACCTCAGCTTTCTGAGTAGCTAGGATTGCAAATTGTGAACCACTGGTGCCTGGCTTTTCCCTTACATTTAAAGCTTTGGCAGAGATGACAGTTTCTCCAAGTTACCTTCTCAAGTCCAGAATCTTGAGTTTCTCTGGTACCTCCACCCTTCTTTCCCTGTAGCCCAGGCCATACTATGTTGTCACTGCCTTTTTGATTTTCTTCAAACTTCAAGCAAATTGATGGAGAGGTATCCTATCAGTTCACTATTGTATTCCCAGAGCTTAGTACACTACCTGGCTCTGAGTAGACACAAATGATTGTATGTTGGGTGAGTGAGTAAATGATTGATTATGCAGAGAGACCGGCATTGAGATACACAATAGTGTTTGGGTAGAGCCCCTTTAAAGACTTTATAGTCACTTTTACTTTTGCTACATTAGAACATTTTATGGAATAATAAAAATTACACTGTTAAGATTAGCCCCCTTAATGATGCAGCTTTACAATTTACTAACCCTGTCAATTTAATTTAGTCAGCTTTCTAAGTGTTACCGAGTGAATAAGTAGAGGAGAGAAAACATATACTGACTGCTAGTGACTCATGCCTGTAGTCCTGCCTACTCAGGAGGCTGAGATCTGAGGACTGCAGTTTGAAACAAGTCTGGGCAGAAACGTTTGTGATACTCTTTTTCCAATAACCACTATTTTTTTTCTAAACTGGAAGTGAGGCGCTGCAGGCTCACACCTGTAATGCTAGTTACTCAGAAAGCTGAGATCTGAGGATTGTGGTTTGCAGCCAGCCCAGGTGGAAAAGTCCATTAGACTTATCTCTAATAAATTACTCAGAAAAAAATGAAAATGACACTGTGGCTCAAGTGATACAGCACCTGCTTTGGGCACAAAGAAGCTCAAGGACAGCACCTAGGCCCTGAATTTAAGGCACAGGACCAGTAAAAAAAAAAAAAAAGCTGAAAGTGGAGCTGTGGTAGAGCACTAGCCTTGAACATAGAATTCAAGGACAGTAACCTGGCCTTTAGTTCAAGCCCCAGGTCTGGCACAAAAACAAAAAGCAAACCAAAACCAAAACCCCTTGTGGGATTTTCTGGGCATTAGTAATGTTAAATATGGACTATGATCAGCATTCAAAGATGCTGACATCCTTCCTCTCCAATGGACGCACTACTTCCACTTAACCCAATCTCTGCTCACCTTGACACTGGACTTGAGATGCTCATTGCTCATTTGAATGATCACAGCTTGCACTAGTTTTAAAAACTCATATCAAAAAGGGTAAGGTAATTTATACTTATAAAGGCTCAAATGAGAGTTAAAGGCCTATAATTCCAACACTTAGGGGGTTAAAGTGAGAGGATAAAGAGTTCAGGACCATATGTGCTACATAGAGTAAGACTTTCTCTTGAAAAGAAACAATACTATTTACAAATGTAATAGGTTAAAATATTCAGAGATCAATTTTTAGGTGATACTTTATATATATATATATATATATATATATATATATATATCAATTATCTTACCCCTTTTGTATGAGATGGGTAAAATTCAAATTGGATTTAGTTTTGGGAGATGTAGCTTAGAGTTAGACCATTTGTCTACAATATTTCAGGTCTTGGGTTCAAGTCCAAACATTGTAAAAAAAAAAAAGAAAAAAGAAAAAAAGAAAAGATAGATTTCATCTAGGAACTGGTAGCTCATGCCTGTAATCCTAGATACTCAAGAGGCTGAGATCGGAGGATTTCAGTCCTAATCCAGTCTAATAAGAAAGTCTATGAGACTCATATCTTCAATTAACCAGAAAAAAAAAAAACCCAAAGTAGAGAGTTCAACAGTAGAATGTTAGCCTTGGGCACAAAAGCTCAAACAAAGATAGTACCCAGGCCTTGAGTTCAAGGCCAGAAAGGCCCCCAAATAAATAAATAAATAAATATTCAATGAGTAGAAATCTATTCTATGTTATGGACTTATCCTATTGCAATTTTTATAACATTATTTTAAATATTATTTAAACAGAATAAACTTGAAAATTTACATCTAGAAAGGAAATATATATATATTTCTACACTTAATTACATAAATAATGAGATTACATTATTTTACTAGACTGTCTAACAAATTAAGGGATACATAGATAAAGATCTCATAGCTCTGTCATTGCTTTTATTTTTTCCATAAGAGCAGGTACCCTGAAGGAAGCTACCACAGAGTGTGCTGAGATACTGTTATTACCACAAAATTTTCAAGCCAAAGGGCTAGTTGTTCATGTTTTTCTTGTCTGCTGAATTGTGGCTAATCATGGCTAAGTGTTTTGATGCCGTTGGTCTGGCTCTCAAATGAAATTAGATCCTGACAAGAAAGTTCAAGAATTATTGTCGGCTTCTGTGCATAACTTAGAAGCATTTCCAAAGGCATATGTACTATTGCCCTGGCAGACATACATACACAAGTACAGTGTAACACCTCCATCCTCCATGCTTGGCAAGTTAATGTGGATGTTCATTTTTATAGCCGCTAACTTATTAGCTGTGGATTACGTTGTCACTTTGTGTGTTACATTTCCAAGCATAAGAAGTGTGAGTGAGTTCTAAGACATGTGAAATGAAGGATCAGCTCAAAAAAGCTGGTCTTGAGGCATCAGAGAGTGGGGATAAAGACTTCATCATGTGGTTCATAGAGCCTGCCAATTCCTTGATTGACAGCTCTCTGTATGGCAAATCTTGAGGGATTGGGTATTTAAATCTTAATTACAAAAAAGTGTTACAGAATACTAAAAATCATTCAAGGAAACTGGAAGGCTTATAATGTAGCATTTTTCTATTAATATATTATACAGTATAAATGTGATTGACAAGATCCATACAAATACTGTAAAGGAATTTAGGAAATCAGTACAAAACTGAAGAGAAAATTATAAACTATATGCTATAAATGTATCCTCTATTGTAAATTAAATTTCCCCTGAATTGTGGGCAATGAAATAGACTAAAGCAAACTTGCTCTAAAATATAATATTAACTGGACAAATTAAGAAAACCTCGACAGGATGCTAACAAACAAAACTAGGATATAAGTAGCTGAGTTGTTTAGGGGTAACAAAGTTCACAAGCACTTAATCCAAAGAAATGCAAAGAACTAGAGAAAGTTTTCAAAACAAATATTGAAAAACACTCAAGAACACCTGTTATGTTCTTGGTATATCAATGTCATTCCCTTATTAATTCATTAATTGAATACATACTTGCTAAGAGACTACTTTGGTTCATATCTTCCATTATGTAGAGAATATAGAGAGAATGCTGACTGCTGTCAGGGTCATATGTAGTCTAGTGGAAAGCACTCGGGAAAACATATCATAGCAATAGAATGTCATTCAAATATAAATTAGAAGCCTGGCACCATCTGCTCTTTCACACTCCAGTATTCACTTCTATCTATCCTTTTTTTTAAAAGTCTTTCTTTGGCTCTTTTGAGAAGGCTAATTTGTATGACCTCCATCAAAGTATAAGTCAGAGTTCTTCAGAAAAACAAAGCAATCTGTCTGTCTATCCTATCTATCCTATCCTATCCTATCCTATCCTATCTATCTATCTATCTATCTATCTATCTATCTATCTATCTATCTATCTATCTATCTATCTATCTATCTATCATCTTTCTATTAGCTATCAATCATCTACTTGTCTACCTATCAGGACATTGGTTAAAAAGAATTAGGTCACATAATTAGAAATTCTCATGAATTTCTGTCTGCTTATTGGAGATCTAGGAAAATCAGTGGTACTACTCTAGTCCAATTCCAAAGGCCCAAGAATCAGGGTCTTCAATGGTGTAACTCTCGTTCAGCAGGCCCAAGATCCATATATCCAAGTCCAGAAGATGGATATCTCACCTCAAGTAGGGGTATCCTTTTGTTCTATTCAGGTTCTCAACAAACTATTTTATGCTCACCTCCATTGACAAGGGTGATCTTTGCTTTTATTCAGTTTATTTCTTCCAATGGTATCTTTTATAAACACTCTTACAAACACCCTTATACATTTTTTTTACCAGCTATGTGTATCATTTACTATTGGCAAGCTGATATAGAAAATTAATAACCACAGTTTATTTCTTTGACTTCAGGTTGGCTTTAGCCAGTGGAGTCTCTAACAACAGGTAAGAGGAAATGAAAAGTGTGAATGAAAATGCTGGGTGCCGCAGCTCTGTCCTAAACCTCTACCAGTTCATTGAAAGGCATAGCTCCTTTCTAATAATGTCTTTAAATTAGCCATTCATCTGTATTGTCTGTCCCCTGTTAGATACATCATGAAAGCCCAAAATCCTATGGAGATTCCAGAAAGACTGCAGAAGGAGTGAAATTAGAGCAAGAGCCTTGAGGAGTGCTGGACATTCCTGAGGAGACAGAGAAGCAGTTCAGGGAAACTTGAGTATAAGATTAATGAATGATAGGAAGAAATCAAGATAATTTTTGGAGTGAATGGTCAAATGATGCTTCCAACAGATGTATCTGAATTTAACCCAAAGAGAGTAAGTATTAGGGTGTTTTGAGGTTCTTAAGCAAAAAGTAGATCAGCTTCTAAAACCTGATTATTATATATTTCATTTTAATGAAGAATTTTTGTGGACCTTTTCAGAATTGATTTGAATTATTTTTATTATAGTATGTATATCATCCATTTGCTCATAAATTTTATATAACTGAAGAACCAAATTAATTTCCATAATAAATAAAAACAAAACCATATGAACTGAAGTTCAAATTAATGTTAATGTAATACAAAGGTAAATGTCTTGAAACTGTGGGAAAAAATGTGTATTTCTTATTCATGAAGGTGTTCAACATACCTGTACTAACTTAAGGTTTATGATGGCTCTCTTGTTCCACTTCTTTTGGCTGCTCTAACTTCTGCACATCTTTTATCTACACACCATGCTGTGATGTCATTTGATCTTTACTGCAATAAGCCATCTTCAAAAGTTAGCTGCTTAAACAACCACTTTATTAGGTGTGTGGGATCTGTGTATAACACAGAATTCTTCCTGAGCCCAGTGGGAATGGCTTATCTTCTCATAGCCATCTGGAGCTCAGTAGGGATGATGATGCAATTGCTGCTGCTAATTAAAAGACCTCAGTTGGGCCTGTTATCATCTCTATACATACTTTTTCACGTGGCCTCCTCTTAGCATGGAACCTTGTAGCGTGTATCCTCATAGCATGGGACCATCAGGGTCGTCTTCTTATACGGTAGCTCAGAGCTTCCAAGGGTCCCAGTGTAGACTTGCCATCACATTTTCCAACCTGGAAATCATGTGATGTCACTTCCACTATCTTCTACTGGTTAGAGTGGCCGCATCTTCGCCTAGTTTCAAGGTTGTAGATCTCATCTCCCAATCTATTCATGGAAAAAAAAATCGAATAATTTCCAGTCATTTGAAAAACACACCATGAAAATTATTCATTTTAAACACAAACAAAATGTAAGACACTAAAAGTGCATGTGAGTATTGTGGAGGGAGATCATATCCTGGCCATCTGGGTGATCCAGGATATCCTTACTGACAGATAAATAATTGGAATAAATTTTTCTAGTCTCCAATACTGGCAGTTAAGTCTCCACACATGCAGACAGAAGATGTAATAGCTGCCGGGCGCTGGTGGCTCACGCCTGTAATCCTAGCTATTCAGGAGGCTGAGATCTGAGGATCGCGGTTCAAAGCCAGCCGGGGCAGGAAAGACCGTGAGACTCCTATCTCCAATAAACCACCAGAAAACCGGAAGTGGCGCTGTAACTCAAGTGGTAGAGCGCTTGCCTTGAGCTGAAGAGCTGAGGGACAGCGCCCAGGCCCAGAGTTCAAGCCCCACGACCAACACATAAAAAAAAAAAAAAAAGAAGATGTAATAGCTGACATCTTTTATTGAAGATGGCACATCGTTAAGGCATGAAACCTAGCAGGTAGGACGTAAGTGCTCAAATGACTGCTTTGCACATGGTTGGGGGAGAAGAGGCACGAGCTCCCCGTGCAGAAGCATGACATGCTCATCATGGTGAAGGTGTTTGCTCTGTGCCCTGTCACTCCACCTGACCACAGTGCTGCAGCCTACGCATCCTGATGAAAGGCCAATACTGAATTTCACTGGTGGGTTCCTTTGAAACCACTCAGGCTACCTTTTCAGGATCATTGTGGTGCCCAGTTTCACACTGCAACCTGACAGCGCGTTTCCTTGGAACTCTGTAATAAGTCCATTGTTTATGTCCCAAACAGCCTCAGGTGTCATGGCTTTGGAATCATGATTCCTTCCTTGCAATACTCTAACTTTCTACTTCTGTCTTTGGATCTCCTGCTACTCACTGTAACTATTATTATCTCTTCTATAAATCCTTGTGATTACATTGGACCTACTTGGATAAGACAAAGATGAAGATAATCTAATATCCTAGGATGCTAGTGTTAAAATTCCTTCTGTTATGTAAGAAAATTTGTTAACAAATTAGGGGCATTAAAACATAAACATTTTCAGAGGGGGGCATTATTCTGAGTACCATAGAGTACTTTAGAGGCAAGTCCTCCATCTTCTATCATACCATCAGACAATTCAGAGCATCTGTTGATAATTTGTCTGCAATCTCATGAGGGACCTAAAAACCTAGCCTAACCATTCTTAAATTGCTGATGCCCCAAAACTGTAAGAGATAGAAAAGTATTATTGTTGCTTTAAGCCACTGACTTTTGTGATATTTTTTCACCCAACAATAGATAATTGACACAAAATGAAAAGTCTCAATATTATTTAAAAGCCAATTTACATTTTCAATGAAAAATTGAGAGCTTGGTGTTGTATTACACCTGAAATTCAAGCTACCCAAGAAGCTGAGATCCAGAGCATGGTGGTTCAAGAACAGTCTGGGCAGAAAAGTCCAAGAGATTCCATCTCCAAAACATCCAGCAAAAAGCAGGGTTGGAATCATGGCCCAAGTGGTAGAGTGCCAGGCAAGCAAGCAAGCAAATTGAGTGTGCACAACACTCAGTTCAAATCTTAGTACTAGACCCCTTCCCTCCCAAATAATATTAAGGAAAAATGCCTTTGGATTCTTGATTTGTAATTTTATCAACTGCAAATATTAAGTTAATGGCTTTAAATTGGTATCTAATTAAGTGAATGAAGTTTTTTGTCAGGTTTCCAGGATATTAAGAAAATGTTTATATTTAAAACTCTTATACTAGGCTGATAGGGACAGTGAGGGAGACTAAGAAATGGTGGTAAATGAGCATGAGGCTTTCTTTGGAGTGTTGACAATGTTTCCAAATTAGATCATAGTTATGTTTACACAACTCAGTGACTACATCAATTATACAACTTAAATCAATACACTGTATGAGCATGTGAATTATATCCCGTAAACCTGTTTTAAATGTCTTAGTAAGGCATTGCTAATCTGTGGGGTTAGAAGTAAAAGGAATTTCAGGTGAAGAAGAGAGGTGGCCAGGCTGAAGCAGACACAATGCAGGCTCTGATGATTCTTTATTGAAATGGTTCATTTCAACATGGGTGTATCGGGTTCCTCTGTGAAAATGTTATACTAGAATATACTTTACCTTTTAAAAGTGCACAAAGATAAAAAGTATAGCTAGACACCAGTAGCTCATGCCTGTAATCCTAGCTTTTCAGGAGGCTGAGATCTGAGGATCATGGTTCGAAGCCAGCCAGGGCCGAAAAGTCCTCATAAGACTCTTTTTTTTTTTATTGTGAAACTACTGTACAGAAGGGTTACAATTACATGGGCAAGACAATGAGTACATTTCTCATTAGACTCTTATCTCCAATTAACCACTCAAAAACTGGAAATGGTGCTATAGCCCAAATGGTAGAGCACTAGCCTGGAGCACAAAGAAGCAGGGACAGCTCCCAGGCCCTGAGTTCAAGCCCTACAACTGACCAAAAAAGAAAAAAAGCAAAGTATTACTATGTAAACTTAAATTCACAGTGCTGTGTGTAGGACTATAACATTGCCAATGCTATCTCAAACCATGACAGATACATATTATTATTGTAACAGGGGCAATAACTTTCAACTTGCCATACTTTTTTCTTTCCAGTACTCACACTTTGTACTGTGCCCTCAGTCCTTTTTTGTGTTGATTATTTCCCAGATAAGGTCTTGCTTGATGCATTTAGTGATCTGGGTTGCAATCCTTTCTCTGTATTTCTGCATGTGTCATTGTACCCTGACACTGTGCTTCCCCTACAGCTGGGCTAACCGATACAAGCCATCACACAGTCATTAGTTGTGATGACCCAGGCTGACCTCATACTCTTATTCCCCAGTCTCTGCCTTCCAAGCACCTAGGCTTGTGGTACCTGTCCTGGATTGATTTTCAATACTTTAAGATAGAATTTGATTCACTTAACGTTCTCATAAAGTGTTCTAGTCTTTCATAATAAAATATTTTATAGAAGATATACACTAATATGACATTTACATAAATACAGGATTATAATTATTATTATTTGAACAGTGTTGTTTAAAAAGGGCATAGAGCCATGTTATTTTAAAAATCTAATAAAAAATCATGTTCAAGGAAGCATGCTCAAGTTTCTTGCTTAAAATTTGTAAATATTGTATTTAGAAGTTTTAGATAAGTTTAGTATTTAGTATTCCTTCTCATGAATTTCATTATGTGATATCACAATAAAGTGACCTAATACATAGAAAATTTAATATTTTTTCCAGCCCTTCCTTCCCAAATTCCCAGAGTACATTCATGATGTGATTATGAATAATAACTCTTTTTATGAGCTTATCAAATATTGAAAACTATCCCAAACTATGATTCTCAAAATGTGGATGTTAAGAACAATGAAGGAGCTATTATTCTATAACAATCTATTTGGCTATAATGACTACCACAGGGTCACAGGTGCATGTAGAAAACAAGAGATTTTGAGTCAAAAAAGAAAATCAATCTATTCTCAATAACCATATCAGTAGACAGAAGAGCACTAACTTTTACTAAGTTCACCAAACCTCAATTAACCTTTGGCAATATGAATTGTATCTGGTAACATCTGCATTTGCAGTGGACTATGGTACAGGAGAGAAACCCTGAGTTAGGGAATCTGAATCTTTTAGAACAAGTATTGAAGTCATTTATTATGAGCTTTACCCCCGAGAGGGACATTATCTCTATGTCTACTGACAGTAAACAAACCCACCCTTTGTTCTGGAGGAATGCACTGTATCATGTTCAGTGTTTAAAAAATCCTTAAAAATATAGTCCTGATCAAATATAGTCCTTGGTGCCTATGCTTTTAAGGCATGCATAAACTTGAAGCAATCACAAAACATTCTTTCCCAACAGTTGGTGGGGAACTCTTAGTTCTCCAAGAAATTCACATGGGGACTCTAAGCAGCCAAACTTTTTGCAATTATAACAACATTGGGGCTCTTTGCACTGTTGTTCTCTCAGTGGAGACTTCTAGAAGCTTCATGAAATGAGATGATTTCATGGTTGTCTTTGCTAATAGAATCTGTGTTCTGTTTTAAAAGTTCTTTTAGTTTCTAATACAGTAAATGTAAATATAAATGCACATGTTTTAGGTCCTCAATATTTTTAAAGAGGATAAAGGCATCCAGACAGAAAGCATATAAACCAGTACTCCATTCACCCCACTCATGTAAAAGTAAGGAGGCTGAAAGAAAGATAAGACCATACCTTTCTTGCCCTGCAGATTTTAGGTCATGTACAACCTGCAGGAACTGTGGACAGTCAAGGGAGCTCTGAGAAGGTAGTTTTCATTGGATTCAAGTGGACTGCCCTGAAAATAGTTAAAAAGTACTAGAAAGTAAGTATTATGCAGGAACAATGAAATCTAGCAATTGGTGAAAGAAAAAAAAGCTATTTCAGGTTTAAGGTCCTATCAGTTATGCACATATTAAATTGATTTGAAGTTTATCATTGAAATAAAAACCGAACTAAAAATCTCCTAGAAAGATATTCCATGAATAATATGAGGTGAGTTAGCAAAATCTAAAATGTCTAAAATTCCAAGTTGAAGATCTAACTAAAGAAATGATATGTGAAAAAAATGGGAGACACTGAAACCAGACTTAAGAGATCAAGGCAAAATTACCTTGATGATAAATTCTAGATAGTGGGTAGGGAACAAAGGACGTGAAGAATGACTCCGATTTTTTTCTTAAAAGGCTTAAAACAGTTTGATGTTTTTAGAACTAAGAGGTCTTAAATTAATCTGAAGTTAGAACACATTATGGGGAAGTTGAAAGAATCCTATCGAAATAAGCAAAAATAAAGCTGATGAATCTATCCCATAGTATTAAAAATTATCAAGCTTAACTCCAGTAGCATTATTGGGTCTGTTTTAGAGCTTTATATAAAGGGTATCATATTCTATTTAATCTTCTTGGATTTAATTATTCCAGTGATTGTTTCTAGGATTTTATCCACGCTCAGTTGTATCATTTCCAGTGATGTCTGTTCCACTGGATAAATATTTTATAATTCATACATCCATTACTTTGTTAGATGGATCTTTGTGATGTCTTCAATTTGTGTTATTACGCAGTCCTCTGTGAGCATTTCCTTTGTGCATGTTGTAGGGACACTATGAGGAATAGAAAAAGGTATTCAAATGTGTGTGTGTGTGTGTGTGTGTGTTTGTGTATGTGTGTGAGAGTGTGTGTGTGTATGTGTGTGAGAGTGTGTGTGTGTGTGTGTGTGTGTGTGTGTGTGTGTGTGTGTGTGTGTACACTTGGTCTTGAACTCAGGGTCTGTGTGCTGTCCCTTTGCTTTTATATTCAAGGATGGTACTCTACCATTTGAGTCACAGCTCCACTTCTGGCTTTTTGATGGTTAATTAAAGATAGGAGTCTTATGGACATTTTTTTGTCTGGGTTAGCTTCTAACTACAGTCTTGTGATCTCAGCCTCCTGAGGTGTAAGGAGTACAGGTACCTGGCTTCAAATATTTTAATTTACAAGTTGGCAGACTTCATAGGTGTTTATTAGTATGCTTTATACTTAACATACATACTATGCACATTCTCTGGCAAATACTTTACATTGCTTGTTTGTGGTAGTGAGGTTCAAGCTGAAGGCTTTGAGTTAATGGCAAACAACCACTAGTCCTTTAGATTAAGTGATTTTTATTTATTTATATTATCTGTTAGTCTTTGTATTTTTCAGATAACATCTTTTGATTTGCTCTTGGGTGGCCTGGAACCACAATCCTCTTACCTTTGCTGCCCAGTGTCTGGAATTACAGACATGGGCCACATAATTGGCCCTCAAATGGTACATTTCTAAAGATCATGAAATAGTGCTAAGGAAGATATAAATAGAAAGGGAGAAGAGAAAATATAAGTCTAGAAAGAGAAAAAATATATTGTTTTAGTGTTTGTTCAGAGAAGATCCAGTGACAAAGTGCTGTTTGGGAAAGGTGTGAAGGAAGTGAAGAAGTGGCCAGGTGGAGATCTAGGGAAGGAGTGTTAGATCAAAAGTGAAGAAGACTTTCACAGCTAGTGAGAGTAATGTGGGGAGAAAAGAAAGGGACAGCCTACCTGAGCTGCTCCTCTGGCTGTCCACCTGAAGGGGTATGGTCACCAAGACTTAGAGCCACTTGGAGCAAGTCTTCTGAATTTTCTTCTTCTCTTGGTTCTTGAGAAACAGACAAACACATATAGGCATAAATATGTGAGCAGGCATGCACACATGTGTGTGCAAAGAATTCTTTCTGTTACAGAATAAAAAAGTAGAATAATGAAATATAGAAATGGATCCATTTATGAAGCACATTCAACATGTCTTGAAAGCAAGTAAAACATATCCATAAATAACCTTCTGATCATTTCCGTGCAAAAAAATCAAATCTGTCTGCGAAACTGCAACCCCAAGTTTCTCTTTGTGTTTCTGGCTAATCTTCTTTGCCTTTATTTCCATTCTTCTTGTTTTTCCTCAGGCTTCAGCTCTTCAGAGGTGGGACTAGACTGCAGATCCTCTGCCTAGGTAGAGAGTTATATCATGTTTTTATGGCAGTCCTCTAAAATAGCCTGGCATCCCTCTGCATTTTCTGAAATGTCCTGCCTGTGAAAATGGTATCTTTCCCAATCAGTGTATTCTTAAAATTTTTGATTATAAAAGAATTTAAGCAGGGCTACTAAAATAATTATAGACCCCCCCCCCAAAGGCTGCAATGCTACAACTGGCACTAGTTGTTTTGTTTTGTTCTGTTCTTTTAATCTTGTAGATGTTAAACTTCCTATTACTTCTTATAGAGACAATGCTTCTTTTGATAACAAGATATAAGGAATTTCATATAGTTTGAACTTATTGTGAATAGCCAATACATTTGTTGGTAGTGGAAAGGAACTAGTGGCAAGAAAGTACTGTTGTGACAAATACAATCAGTGTTTTGTGTGAATGATATTTAAACAACTTTCTCAGACCACATCCTCCTTGGAGAGGATGGTTGTTTGCAGCACAATACAGGTATTTCAGGTTTTCCTCAGCAGCTATGGCAGCTACTATTGATGGGTAGGTAAAGCTATAGCCCAGATCTTCATTTCTTTGCAATGGCTAATATCCAGGTTGGACCACAACAAGGCACAAAAATGATGCTCCATTTTTAATTTGGCTGCGTCTTGAGTACTCTGTTGCTTGAGGCCTGCCTTATGCCTTCTGAATACTTATATATAGGATAGTTCCAACAATTATATATTATGTGTAATATATAACATAGTATAATATCTAATATAATATAAATATAATATATAATATGTTATGCCAAATTCCAAATACATATTTGCAAAGTTTATGAGTTGGATCAAGGACAAAGAAGAGGGAAGTTTCCAGAGACACACTGCTAGTGTTCTGGGTTAATTGTAGAGTCAGAAGCTGGGTTTGGGAGGGAAAAAGCCCATGGATGGATAGGGAAACCTTTGTTCAGCTAAGACCTGCAACAGGCTGGGACACTGGGTAGCAACCAAGAACAATAGTATTTTCTGGGGTTCAGTTAGGATGATGTAGCAATAAGCTCATTGGATTATACTAATGCCTATGTTCATCTGAAATGACAGGTTTCCAGGCCAGAGGTTTAAGTATTTCCCATCATGGGAGAAGGAGCCTGAAGTTGGAAGTCGATGGGAACCTAAAATGCCTTTAGCATCTTGAGTCCTGCTAGCATACATAGTAACCCAACAAATGCTTCATTGAACGAATGACCTTCCACTCACTTATTTTGTGCACTAATCACATTAGTCTAAATTACATAGCAGCAATACATTTTCCTGATATAAACAAAACAACTTCTTGCTCATGTTACATGTTCATTGTGCAATGGCTGTGGCTCAACTCTATATATTTTATTAGTGTCTAGTCTTCTACTTGTAGCCCACAAGGAAAAACAAGAGACATTCCTGAAGTTTGTATCACATTCATAGTTCAATAGTCCAAGGAAGTCATATTGCCAAGCTTGGTGCCTGGGTATAGTAAGGTCTAATTCGCCTTCCCCATGGTAGGACAGTAGTCAGTATTAGAGCACAATTATACAGCCTACCCTCAGAACTTGAGCAAGTAATTTCACCTCTCCTAGCCTCAATCTTCACCTGTGTGTGTGTGTGTATTGAAAGTGTCTGTGTCATTTACCTCTCAAGAATGCTTGGAAGACAACATGGGACCCTCTATTCAAGTGCCACACATATGTGAGCATGAAAACAATTTAAAGCACTTCCTACCATTGTTCTTCCTCAAATATTAATACTTAAAACTATGTAAATTCCTCTCTTGAACGCTTCAATGTAGAAAATAATCACAAGAAAAAGTATGCAAGGAAAAGTAAAGTTGTTAGCTTCCTTAAATTAGTAGATACTAATCACACAAAGGAATGGGCCTTATTATGACCTGTCCTGGTTGCAGTACGATTAAACTTGGCATTTCGATCCTTAGGCTCTACCACTTGACCCATGCCTCCAACCCTTTAATGCTTTAGTTTGTATTCAGATAAATTAGTCTTGGAGTTTTGCTTGGGGCCAGCTGTGGACTGTGCTTTTCTTTTCTCTGCCTTCTGTGAAGCTGAGATTATAAATAAAAACTACAACACCTCCTTGTGCTGTTGAGAGGTAGGTCTTGCTAACATTTTGCCAGGGCTGGCCTTCAATCATCATCTTCCTTATCTCTACTTCATGAGTAGCTGGAATTACAAGAGAGAGAGCTTCCAAATACATATAAGGTACTGTAATCACAACCACCACTCTGTTCCCTTTCTCTGCTTCCCTTACTCTTTCTCTGAATAATTTCATTCTAACTGTATGCCTTTTTCTTTTTAAATCTAGATTTTTGTATGCAAGAGAAAACACAATATTTATCTTTCTAAATTTAGCTTATTTTAAATAATCTGTTGATTCCTACTTTCATCCATTTTCCTGCAAATTTTTATGATTTTGTTATTACTTATGGTTGAAGGATACTCAATCATGCATATAAAACATCTTTGTATTTACCTATTCATCTGCTGATGGACACTCAGGCTGATTCCATAGGCTGACTACTGTGAGTAGTGTTATGATAAACATGGATACATCAGTGTGTGTATAATAAGCTGATTTCATAGTTTTGAGTATATATCCATAAATGGTATATTTATATTATATAGTAATTTTACTACGTTTAGCATTTTGAGTATTCTCCATACTCATTTCCATTGCGGGGATAAAATAACTTACACCCACTGTGTGAATGTTTAGAATCCTGTTTAGTTTATCATATCCAAGTGTAATTTTTGTCTTTTACCATTAGGAGAGGATCACAAAGACTCAATAGCTTTGTGTGTATGGTCATATAAAATGATGTTCATCGAAACATCATAGGGAAACAAGAGGGTTTTTTTTGTTATTTTGTTTTTTATTTTTGTTTTCGTTTTCTCCTTTGTTGCTGTTTTTGATTTCTGTAACTTTTGTCGCATATGTAAGTTTACCTCTCTGGCGAGTCTTAAGGGGGAGCACAGAAATGGTGGGACAGAGGGTGAAGATAAAGCAGCAATGATACTCACTAGACACTATGTTGAAAATGAATTATAAAATGGGGAGGGGGCAGGTCAGGAGGGAGAAAATCTGGGTCAAAACAAGGAAAGAAGTGACATTGTTCAAAAGAAATGTACTCATTCCCTGACTTGTATAACTTCAAACCTGCTGTATATCACCTTTACAACAAAAATAAATAAACAACAACAATAACAACAAAAATAACTTACATTCCTGCCAATAGGTTTCTTCTAGCCAGGGTTCTCATCAATGGCTGTTGTTTTTATTTCATTGATGAGAGCTATTATGACTGATATGAGATGGAATGTTAATGTAGTTTTGATTTTCATTTTCTTAGTAAATAGGTTGAAGTTTTAAAAACATATTTATTGGCTACATTTACTTTTTTTGAAAAAATATCTTTACTTGCCACTTTTGAGTGGGTTATTTGTTCTTTTGGTATTAAAGTTTCTGAGCTGTTTTTCTTATATATTCTGGATATTAATTTCTTATTAAGTAGCTGACAATGATTTTTCTCCCATTCTGTAGACTGTTTTTTCACTCTATTGATTTGCTTCATTTTCTGTGTGAAAACTTTTAAATTTGATGTAATCTCATTTGTCAATTCTGGAAATTATTGCCCAAACCATTGGAATTCTATTCAGATAGTCATTGCCTATGTCGATATTTTGGTATTTCTCTGTAATGTTTGTTCTAGTGATTTCAAAGATTCAAGTCAGGACTCGATTAATGGTCTTTGGTCTATTTTGAGTTGATTCTGTATAGGCTAAGAAACAGAGATCTAATTTCAGTCTTCAACATGCATGTATCCAGTTTTTCTCTAGCATATGTTTTTGGTTCCTTTGCTGAGAATCAGATGGCTATAGCTGCCTGAGTTTATTTCTGGATCCTTTATTCTATTCCCTTAGTCTAAATCCTCATTTGGTGTTATATGTGTGTGTGTGTGTGTGTGTGTGTGTGTGTGTGTGTGTGTGTGTGTGTGTGTGTGTGTGTGTGTGTGTGTGTGTGTGTGTGTGTGTGTGTGTGTGTGTGTGTGTGTACATGTATACCAGCACCATGCACTTTGTGTTACAAGGGCTCTGGGATATAATTAAAAATCAACTGTGATACCTTGACGTTCCTCAGCATTACTTTATTTATTTGGATTGTTTATTCTCATTCCATTATTAAAATTTTGATAAGAAGTATATTGAATTTGTAGATCACTTTTGGTAATATAGATATTTTCACAATATTAATTCTTCTGATCCATGAACATAAGGAGGTTTTTTTCATCTTTCAGTGTCATTTTTAATTTCTGTCATCAGTGTACTATAGTTTTCATTTTAGAGCTGTCTCACTCATCATCTTGGTTAGATTTATTCCAAGATCCCTGTGTTAATCTGATGCTATTGTGAATGAGATTGTTTTCCTAATTTTTTTCAGCAAGCTAATTATTGGTGCATAATAAAGATACTGATATTTTTGTAAGTTGATTGTGTACCCTGCTATATTGTTGAAGGTGGTTCTCATATTTAAGAGTTTTCTGGTGGAGTCTTTAGGGTCTTTACAATATAGGATCATGTTGTCTACAAGGAGAGACAATTCATTATATACTTTTGCTATTTGTAGTTCTGTTTTATTTTTTCTTTCTATTATTATCTTGAATAAATGTAGAAGGGAATTGCTATTTAACACAGCAGCTTATGGATAGGATGTATCTTGATCAATCTCATCCCTTCAACATTCTCACCTATCCCTTCCATCCCCACCCCTTCCCTTACTCTTCTTAATTTTGTAGGATATACATTGGATTCCTGAGTGCTTCCTTTCTTCTCTTCAGTTGCTAACTCCTTTCTCCTTGATCCCACTCCACCCATTTCTAGTGCCTACTCTCTGGCCTTTTACTTTGCTGAACTTTGATTTTGCCTTTCTAATCAGGAAAGCAGTGTGGAGGTTTTTCAAAAAATATAAGCATAGAGATACCATATGATCCAGCAATTCCACCCCTGGGCATTTACCCAAAAGATTACAAACCAGGATACAGTAAAGCCACAAGCAAAACCATGTTTATTGCAGTACTATTCACCATAACCAAGGTATAAAATCAGCCCAGATGCACCCCAATGGACAAATGGATCAAGAAAATATGGTATATATACACAACAGAATTTTACTTATCCATTAGAAACAATGATATTGTACCATCAGTAAGGAAAAGGAAAGACTTGAAAAATAATAGGTTAAGGGAAGTAAGTCAGGACCAGAGAGACAAGGGATGAATATTTTCTTTTATATGTGGAAGCTAGTAGTAGCTTATAAATTTATAAGTAAATATGTTGAGTGGCTTGTAGGTACATACAAATGTACTACCTTATATACGCTAGATTCAAGGAACATCTCAAGTGGTGTTTTACTTTTATTTCTTTCTCTTTCCTATTTCTCTGGCTAAGAATTCTAGCACTGTATCAAATAAGAGTGGAGAGTGGACCTCTTATTCTAGATTTTAGAAGAACATAAGACTAATTTTATTTTTCCATATTCAGCACAGTATTGTCTATGGGTTAATTCTCTATGGCCCTTATTAAGTTGAGGCAGCAATGTGAATTCTTAGTTTCTTTGAGCTTTTTATCATGAAGGAAAGTTTGTTAAATTTTGTCATTTTTTTCTACACCCATTGAGATGATCATGGAATTTTTGTTCTTGATCCTATTTATTTGTTCTCTTTAGTGGTTTGTGTTTTTGAAACATTATTGTACACCTGAAATGAAACCAACTTGGCTGTATTACATAATCTTTTCAGTGTATTTCTTTATTAGGTTTACAAGGATTTTACTGAGAACCTTGTCTACATTCTTTAAGGAAATTCATATATAATTTTCACTTAGAAAGAAAGAGAATGCTTATGAAGTTTGGTATCAGAGTAATACTGGCTTCATGGAATGGGTTTGGAAGTTTGGAAGTACTCCTTCCCTTTCTATTTTATGGAACAGTTTGTAGAGCATTTGTGTTAGTACTTCTTTAAAGATCTGGCAGAATTCAGTAGCAAATCCATCTGGCCATGGACTTTGTTGTGGTTGTTGTTGTTGCTATTGAGGAGCTTTTCATTACTGCTTTAATTTCATTGCTTGTTTTTGATCTGTTTAGGTTTCTTTTATGCCTTGGCTCAATTTTTGGTCATATATGTCCAGAAATTTATCTCTTTCTTCTAGATTTTCTAATCTATTCTCCTGTAAGGTTTCAAAATTTTCCCCAATGGATGTTCCCCCCCTCCCCACCTCCAGTTTCCAATGAGATTTAAAAAAATCCTGTTTTCATTCTCTCTAATATTGATTTGAATTTGAGGTTTGTCTGTGTTTTGATTATTTTGGCAAAGAGTTTGTCAGTCTATGAAAGTCAAACACTTTGTTTCACTGACCTTTTGTATTGTTTAAATAACCACAGTATTAATTTCTGCCTGATGTTTTACTTTTTAATTTCTACTACTGATTTTGGATTTAGTTTGCTGTTCTTTTTCTAAGATATTCAGGTGCACAATTAGATATTTATTTGAGATCTTTCTAGCTTTTTTTTAATGTTGCCACTCATAGTTTTGAATTTCATTTACTTTATGTCCTAAAAGTTCTGGAAAATCTGTTTATTTTATTTTTAATCTAGAAAGTTTTACCCTCTCCCCTAATTTCATTCTCTCTCTCTCTGTCTTTCCATCTCTCTTTCTTTCCTTCCTTCCTTCCTTCCTTCCTTCCTTCCTTCCTTCCTTCCTTCCTTCCTTCCTTCCTTCCTTCCTTCCTTCCTTCCTTCCTTCCTTCCTTCCTTCCTTCCTTCCTTCCTTCCTCCCTTCCTTCTTGTTTGACAGTCCTGGGGATTTAACTAAGGGTCTATTCTTGACAGGCAAGTACTTTACCAATTGAGCAACTTGAGTCCTTTTGCTGTTAATTTACTTTACTTCTTTGAATAAGATCTTTCACTTTTGCTTAGGCTGGCATTATTCCATATTCCTTCTACCTCCCCCTCCTGCATAGGTGGGGTCACAAGCATGCACTACTACAACTGATCCCTTCTTCTGATTTCTTCAATGACTCATAGATTATTCAAAGCATATAATTCAATCTCCATGCATTTATGGAGCTTATTATTGCTAGTTTTATTCCAGTATGGTCTGATAAGACACAAGAAATTTTTTCTTCAAAAACTATGATGAGTTATTTCTAAAATGTGATATATTATGGATAAAGATTTTTTGGCTGTTTGGAAAAAAATTATTCCTGTTGAATAGAACACTTTGCAGATATTTGTTAAGTTCTTCTTATCTCTGGTATAGTTTAACTCTGAGTTTTCTTCATTGATATTTTTTGCCTGGAGGTCTATTCGTTGGAGTAAAGTAAGGTATTGAAGTCATTCACTATTACTATAACTGGGCATATCTCTCCTTTTTACATAGTGTTTGTTATATGAAATTTGGTATAGTTTATGTATTTATAATTGTCACATATTCTCAATTGATTGTTCAGTTTATTAATATGTAGTGACCTTTATTTCTTCTCTTTGGCTTGAAGTCTGCTTTGTAGGATGAAGGTATAGCTACTTCTACTTATAATTGAATGATGTTTGCTTTGGATATCATTTTCACTCTTTCAATCTATGTGGACTTTGCGTGAGGAAAATTTCTTGCAGATGTATAACAGTACCTTATTTTATTAGTCCACTCAACCAATTTGTGTCTTTTAATTGGAGAATTATGACTATTTGTAGTTAGAGTTATTACTGAAAAGTGTACATTAATTTCTCTATTTTTCTTTTAGAGGTTTTTTTCACTTACTGAGTTAGTAATGTTTCTTTCCTGAATCACATCTTTAATCTATTTTCATAGTGAGATTTATTCTTTCCTGAGTTCTCATACTTGTGTCTTTCTTTTTCTATTTTATGTAGTACTCCTGTAAGTTTCCTCTCCAATGTTGGCTGAGTAGGCATAAATTATTTTCGTTTATGCCTGTCATGAGACTTCTTTATTTTTCTTTAAATTTTAAAGAGTGATTTTCACAATAAAAAATAAATTAAACCATGGTTTCCCTTATTTGCAATATCTAGTATATGTATGAGTCAAGCGGAAAAGGTCAGATAATGTGATGTTAGAAAAATGAACCCTTAAGATATGTATTTTAATGTTTTTTTCTTTCATGCATGTGTTTCTAACGCATTTATAAGATTATTTCTTTGTTGCTTTGTATGTCCCTCCCCCACAGTATAACCCCTGCTTTCACTATATTTGATGTCAGTATAACTTGTGGAGGAGATGGGGAAAAACAAGTTGTTTAAGGATACAGGTGGACCTGTTGCAACAATGAGAAGTACAAGTTGTCATGTCAAAAACGAGCTTTACAACGTCGGTGGGGGGGGGGAGAAGGATTGGGATGGGGGGAGGGGGGAGGCTGGGAAGGGATGTAAAGGGTAAACAAAGGAGGAGGCTGTAATGCTTGGTAAGAAATGTACGCATTATCCTGGCCATGTAATTGTAACCCCTCTGTACAGTATGTTCACAAATAAAATAAAATAAAATTAAAAAAAATTAAAAAAATAAATTTTAAAGAGTGACTTTGCTTCCTATAGTTATCTTGATTGGCAATTATTTACTCCCATGAATTTAAATTAATTAATTAATTCATGTTTTCTTGGTCTTTAGAGTTTCTACTGAAAGGTTTGGTATTAGTCTGAGAGATTTTCCTATGGAAATAATGTGACACTTTTCCCTGTAGCTTTCAGTAGTCTTTATTAGTTATATAGTCTTATATTTCCATTTACGTATTTATGCATTTATTTGTTCAGCCTTTCAAAAAGCGTTTAATAAAAACCAATTCAAGTATAACAGAATATTTGTTAAGGACAGAATTGGTGTTAAAAACAGTTGAGGAAAATAAATTGCTATGTCATGGCAAATTTCTCTCCAAAGGTAATTATACTAGACATATTTATCAGTACTTTCTATTTTAATATACTTACCAGACCATGCATCTTGGCTCTTCCTTATCTCTGCCTTTATGGTGAAACTGTCTGCCTTGAAGGCCTCAGTCTCCTGAGAGATGTGGAAGTCGATACCTTCCACATCTCTCTGAAACAATGCAAAGCTACCCATTCATTGAAGAAAAAGAGTGAAAGTTGATTCCACATCTCTCTGAAACAATGCAAAGCTACCCATTCATTGAAGAAAAAGAGTGAAAGTTGATTTTCTGGAATTATCTCTCTCCAATATGAAAATTATTTAGGGGTGTTTTTAGGAAAGTGTGGAGATACCCACTCTTAGCTTGGCCTAAGGAATTCACTTTTCATTCTTAGTACAATAACTTTGGAAGTATTTGCAAATCCAAGGGACTTAAAAATTCTCACTCACTCTTGTGGATCTGGAGTCTTTATAGTCTTCTGAATGTATAGGGTTTTCAGGGCTTCTCGGGCGTCTCTAATTTTCTGTACCTGACTTGATTGGCAAGGTGGGAGCTATTCTAATCCCTGGCCTCTTGAAGACAGTTTGCCATTCTCACAGAAAGTGCAGAACCTACATCAACTCTTTGCTTTGCCTAGGTGGCACCGACTCTTCTCTCTCTTTAAAATCTCCTAATTGGAAACTAGATTCCTCATAGAGTTTGTTCTACTAGTGATTTTTCCTATAGTTCTTCTATAGTGATTCTTTCTATTGATTTAAAAAAATAGTTTAATAAGCTTATCATTTTCAAGTTTTCTCTTTGAGTTTCTTGAAGATTTCTCATTAAAAAATTTTGAAATTTTACTCAAGACTAGAATTGATTGCTTTACATAATTTATCAGTTTATTTAGGTTCTCTATTAGGCCATTAATCATTTTTGAAATTAGATTTTAAATTGGTTGCTTGATATTCTAATTTTTAAATACCTTTGGATTCAGTTACTAAAGACTTAGGAATTTATTGACTTGTTTTTTTCATCCCTTATTTTTCTATGTTGAAATATGGACATCTCCTGGTTTTCTATAAGGGTTTTCTTAATGAATAACCTTTTTTAAAGTATTTAAACCACAGTTCTGCTCAGAAGGGAGAAAAAAAGACCACTGAACAGAAGCAATACAAAAACAAATCAGATACAATAATAAAAATCAAAACCAACTACTTCACCATCAATAAAACATAGAAAAAAGAATACAAATAATGTGAAATAAACCATGAAGTTAAAATTAATAAGGGTAAAGTAATTATAATAAAAGAATAAGGTAAGAAACTCTATCTCTCTTCTGTTAATTAATAGAAAGAGAAGAGGAAAGGAAAAAAGATGAGGAAGTAGATGAGATAAAAGGAAGAGATGTACAAAATCCAACATTTTTGAAAATTGTGTAGGTAATACTAGATAAAGGTGAGAATGGTGATAAAAATAAAACTGTTAACTATTCTTAAAAATAAAATAAAAATAGTGCTAAAACATAGTAAACTGATAGCATTTAAATGAAAAGAAGACCAAGAATTAGAGAAGGTTTTATCTGGATCTTCAAATATTAGAAACCTCTAGGTTGGAAGGGTACAGTCAATCATAGCTAGAATATCCTGAAGTTAGTTCTCATCTGTATCTACATTATTGGGTGGACCTATATGCAGGTGGAGAGCTGAGGGTATGTTGTCAGCATCAGAGCTGTTGTCACATTCAAAGCTTCTCTTCTTTTGAGAAGCAGGAGCTATTGCTGGTCTTAATGCACTGTGAGGCTTGATGGCCTTGAAGGTCCACACTAACTCCAGAGGACCCTGAGTCTGTGCATTCCGTGGCAGAAACTACCTAAGCTGAGAAGTGCCCCAGAGTGAATCTGAGCGTTGAGTTCTTTACTGGAGAGGGAAACCCAAGGAAACTGGGTCTTTGGCCTGCAGGTCAAAATATTTTCAGTCCTTCAAGCCATACACAGCAAGGAGGTAAGTTCAGAGACCAGAAACCCACTAGCCCTGGGCTCTAAACTCTAAATCTCCACAGGAATGTGGAGTCATATGGAATCCCTCCTCACCCCAGAGGGTAAGGCCACAGGCCTACCTTGTCGTCTAAAGGGGCCATGATCACTTGCTTGCTTCTCATTGTGCCTTCCAAAGCAGCCCATCATGACCCACCAATTCTATAGACTGTGTGATGTAGAACTTGGAGAATGAACACAGGTACTTAGAGGCTACGGGTGGGGAGAAAAGGAACGCATACTAGCAAGAACCCTACCTTTGAGAAGTAATCATTATTGTTCTCTGTCTCTCTTAGAAATGAAAGAAAAGAAAAAGAATTTTTTTTCTCTCTCTCTCTCAGAAATGAAAGCAGTGGTATTTGCCTAGAGGTGTCAAGTAGGGAGTTTTTCTAGGGGGTGTTAAAAAAGGGGATATATGTTTGAGTATAGGATATAAGGGCTTTTTGAGCCAAGTGATATTGTTTAGCTTCAAACTCCAGAAAACTTCCAAGTAATAGTAAATGACCTAAACAGATTTATTTTTTCTGCATGGCATAAAAAAGTTCTTACAAGAGTACTTGATTGTTAAGGAGATTTCATGATCAACAAGCATTTGAAATCCTCTCTCTTTTATCACTATGAACAGGCTCTTTTATAGTCCAAAGTGAGACTCTAGCCAAATCTTTTATATTATTGCTTTGTGAATAGAGAGGCAAAGAAGGCATACAACTTTGAGACACTCTCAGGAGTTATTGCAATACTTAAACTCATTGCTCTGGATTTATTCATATGGCCATACCTGGAAAATGTTTTATTCTATTCCAGCTTGGTTTCTGGCCTAGTCAGGAGGGTTCTACTTCTGAGGAAGAAGGCGGGGGATGGATCTAGGGTAAATGACAAGCAGATGTCCTAAAGAAAGGAAAACATAATTTAAAGGTGGTAGTGTAAACTAAGTTCTTAAATATTTTCAACACTCTTTAAGAAGTGAATTGAAACTTTTGTGTTGAAATCTTGCCTCCTGTACTACATTTCACTGCTTATAACATAGATTTTAGGCTAAGCTATAGAAGCCATTACCATGACCACTAATCTTATTATCACCCAGGAACTTTATCTGTGAGACAAAAATTAACATTCTTTCTTGATCTCTTACAGACACAGGCTGATGAGATAGATAGATAGATAGATAGATAGATAGATAGATAGATAGATAGATAGATAGATAGATTTAAATTTGTTATTTCACTTACTTTTACTTTTGTACCATCCTTTGGAAATGGAACAACTTTCAGAACTAGATTAAGTGGAATCATGAGACTATCAATACTGGAAAGCCTTCACCTCCCCAAATCAGATAAACTTACCTACCAGACAAAAGGTACAGAAATCAAAAACAGCAGCAAAGGAGAAAATAAATAAGCCAAAAAGCAAACTAACTAAAACCCTCTTGTTTGAAAGCCTTTATATTTCAAGGTCATTATTATTCCAGGGACCTGGGACTCTTTCTTATCTCAAAGCATGGTTTTCACAAAAATAAACATTTAGGAAATACCCCTTTTACTTTACTCTTTATTTACTGATCTCTGAACCTTACCTTCAGATACCTGAAGTCTTCATTTTCATTTGTTATCAAGTTTTCATATTAGAATTTTATTCTAATTTGCCATTCTCTTATGGTAGTTTTGGAAACTGTCAGTTCTTGAAATAAGTGTAATGATTAACTGTTCATTTTCTTTTCTTCACAAGATGTTAGTTATACATGTTAACTATATGCTATGTTACAATTTTTGTTATATAAAAATCTATATTTATTGCAGTACATTTGGAAAAGTATAAAAAAGGAAAATCTTACTGATATTTTGATCATTTTAACTATGTTTTTGAGATTCTTATTTCCATGAATATGTGCCTGTGTGTATAAGAAAAATTGGGACTATTCTACAAACATGCTCTGTTATGTGCTTTGCTTTCCACTTAATTGAATACTTCCTTTAAAATAGTTACCCAAAAGCATAGTTTTTATTTACTGCATAATATTTAAGTATGTACACCATTAAAAATCTTTGTCAAGCCAGGAACTGATGTCTTATGCCTGTGATCCTAGCTATTAAAGGGACTGAGATCTGAGGATCTTGGTTTAATACCAGTCCACACAGAAAAGGCTGTGAGATTCTTTTTTTTTTTCTTTTTTATGTCAGTCGTGGGACTTGAACTCTGGGCCTGGGCGCTGTCCCTCAGCTCTTCAGCTCAAGGCGAGCGCTCTACCACTTGAGCTACAGCACCACTTCCGGTTTTCTGGTGGTTTATTGGAGATAGGAGTCTCATGGTTTCTCCTGCCTGGGCTGGCTTTGAACCGCGATCCTCAGATCTCAGCCTCCTGAGTAGCTAGGATTACAGGTGTGATCCACCAGCGCCCGGCTGGTTGTGAGATTATTATCTCTTGTTAACTACCAAAAAGCCAGAAATTGAGCTGTTGCTCAGTGGTAGAGTGGTAGCCTTTAGCAAAACAGCTCAGAGACAGCATCCAAGTCCTGAATTCCAATTCGAGGATGGGCATGAACAAGCAAGCAAACAAGCAAGCAAGCAACCAACCAACCAATCAATTCTCTTCAATATTAATCTCGTAATCTCTGTTAAGATTTTTGTGATTTAGAGGTGGACTAGCTTTGACAATCAGGTAGTAAAACCAGAATTTAGTAGTGAGAATTACAATTCTTTTTTTTTTTTTTTTGGTCATGGGGCTTGAACTCTGGGCCTGAGCGCTGTCTCTCAGCTCTTCAGCTCAAGGCTAGCGCTCTACAACTTGAGCTACAATACCATTTCAGGTTTTCTGGTGGTTAATTGGAGATAAGAGTCTCATGGACTTTCCTGCCTGGACTGGCTATGAACCGCGATCATCAGATCTCGGCCTCCTGAGTAGCTAGGATTACAGGTGTGAGCCACCAGTGCCTGGCTTGGTTCATTTCTTACTGGATGGTTTCAGTAACGCTTGTGTTTGTATTACAAAACAGTAAAAAATATACATAGCTAAAACTTTTCCTTTCAAAGTTATTTGAATTATTTTTTATTTTTATTTATTTATTTATTGTAAAGGTGATGTACAGAGGGGTTACCATTACATAAGTCAGGTAGTGAGCATATTTCTTTTTGAACAGTGTTACCCCTTCCTTCATTTCCTCCCAGTTTGCCACCTCCTGATCCCATTCCCTCCAAGTTCATTTCCAGCATAGTGTCTAGTGAGTATCATTGCTGAATTAGTTCAACCTTTGTTCCACCCTTTCTGTGCTTCCTTTCCTCTTCCCAAATCAGATAAACTTATGTACAAGACAAAGGGTACAGAAATAAAAAACAGACAAAAAGGGGGAAAACAGAAACAAAGAAGAGGAAAAAAGAACTACAAATGGTACAATTTAAAAAACTTGTTTGCCTTCTAAAAGTATAAAAACTACGTATAATTTTGCTCTATTATGAAACTCTAATATTTTTAAAAGGGTTTTCATTGGCAAGTTTCTGGAATAACATTGGACCCTAGTCCACGTTTCTGCAGTAGTACCAGAGGCTAGTGAAGGTGTGCTGGTGGAGGTGTTCTGGAGCCATTGTTTCTGTAGCAGATGTCTAGGAGGAGTGAACTGAGTTTGGGAGAAGAGTACTTTTGTACAGTTTCTGGGACTTGAAGTAAGAAGAGAAGCCATTAGAATTTTTGTCAAACGTTCTTTGCCAATGCCTATTCTTTACTCTCTTGAGGAACAAGAGTTAGAATTTCGAACAGAAGCCAATAAAATAAAAGTAAAGAAGAAAAGCTGACAAAAGAGGAAGAAGGTGGTTTTCTTATAGTTGTATTTTCTCCAGGGAAGAACGTGGCACAGTCATCATAAGAAGCAAGGCACTGTTTTCTCTGTTCCTTCCTTTCTTTTTTTGTAACTATTAGACTAAGCCCACCAAAAGTGTGCATAGGCAGAATAATAGAAAGAATATTGACCTTCCTGGGAGATGCGGAAGAGAGTGAAGACTCCAGCTGAAGCAAAGTAGCATGTTCTGTCTCTGTCCTGTGTTGAAAGCCCAAAGTGACTTGTTGTAGAGGACTTATAACCTTAGAATCAAGAGTTCGGATGCTGTGCCAGAACAGTTCTTGATACAAAGGCCCAACATGTATCGATTATTTTCATTGCTCAGTCTTGTTGCTGGAACCTCACCATTAACAGTCACATGACACCGTGCCTCAGGAGTCATGTTGAACATATGAAGTGTGATCTAAAATAAGGAGAATCCTATGCTGTTTAATATCAAAGCCCCTGTAGATGTCAGAGTAGGCTCCAGACTGGTCCTGTCATGATGGCAAGGCCACCCTCCCCTCAAACGTATTCTTATTCTGAACACCTAAAAACATGGCAAGTAGAAACAACGTAGAACTCTCAGGAAGAATTGTTGGGACCACACATTTTCTCCTGAGGAATAATTTTAGTAGAAATTGCACACATCAATTTGAGATTTCCATAAAAGAGAGGCACAAAATTCAGTGAACAAACGGTGGATCTGTGTAGGTGGTAGTCAAATATCCAGTCCACAAAGGGTGGCTTGGCTTTTCCCATGGTTGCTATGAAGTGCTGGTTGCTTACTGTGGGCCATACGCGGTACCTGGGGAGGAGCCTTTTTGCTTCAGTTCTTACCTGACCCAAATCTGATGGCAGCTTTCAACATTTCTCATTTCAGATTCCTCCACTTTAAACAGGCAACCCACTGATTCTCTTCTCTGTTCTTCCAGAAACTGTGGGAGCTGAGAAACTTTCCACAGTGAGTGCTGCTTGGACTCACCTTGGAAGGGATATGATTTTACCTTGTACAACTAACTTCAAAAGGCCCTTTATGTTGGTCTTGGTTTCTTACTTAAATATGGAGTGGTCTAGCTTATTATCACTTCTAGTTTGTTTTTAAAAGTGAATTATTTTTTCATTAATCACACCCACAAAATCTATTCAAATAATGTCTGCCTTCTCTAAATCACCTAAAGAGAAGCCAGTCACTGTATGAGATATCATAGGCGTGGTGCAATGATTAGAGACTCCTCTACTCCAGAGTCTTGTCCTTTGGCCCAACAAGCAGCTATGAGGCCACTTGTGAGGTCTTATGACATGCATAAGCCAAGTCATGATAGGCCAGTTCTGAGGGACCAAACACAGCAGTTTTGATGCTGAAACTGTGATCCAACCTAAATTTCTGATAGTGAATCAAGTACAGAACAACTGATATAATTTGGGATACTCTATCATCTTTAGAATACTTGGCCATTTTAAGCACGTTGTGATTGTTTCTTGGAGGGTAGTTTGAGGATTATTGATTTGAACAAAACCTGGAACAATTACAATTACTGGAACAATTGGTCTCAGCTTCAGCTAAGTTTCATCTGTATCAAGAATACAGAAGAGGGCTGGGAAGGTGGCTCAGTGGTAGAAGGCTTGCCTCTCATATATGAGGCCCTGGGTTTGATTCCTCAGCACCACATAAGCAGAAAAAGCCAGAAGTAGTGTTGTGGCTCAAGTGGTAGAGTGCTAGCCTTGAGTTGAAGAGCTGAGGAACAGTGACCAGGCCCAGAGTTCAGGCCCCATGACTGAAAAAATAAAAGAATACAGAAAAGCTGGGAACCGGTGGCTCACACCTGTAATCCTAGCTACTCAGGAGGCTGAGATCTGAGGATCTCGATTCAAAGCCAGCCCGGGCAGGAAAGTCTGTGAGACTCTTATCTCCAATAAACCACCAGAAAACCAGAGTGGCACTGTGGCTCAAGTGGTAGTGCACTAGCCTTGAGCTGAGGAGTGCAGGGATAGCACCCAGGCCCAGAGTTCAAGCCCCATGACTGGCAAAAAAAAAAAAAAGAATACAGAAGATAGTGATTTCATAGCAGTTTATCTCTATTACAACATAAGGTTAACTTCTTTCTTCCCCACTGGCTGCTTTCTTTAAATATGTTTCCCACAAACTTACCTTTGAAGAATTCATGAATAAGTAAATGAATGAACGCAGTGTCAAATGTGTAAAACTGGAAGAGCACTGGACACAGGACACAGGGGTAGCTGTATCACTCCAGAATTTCCCTTGAGTAATAGTGATAGTATTTTTCATCTTGAAATTTTACAAAGGAGAAGGAACTTGAGGTAGTGATCGATGTAACAAATGTAACTGAGTATGTGGAGGTTAAGTACTGTGAAAACATTCCAAAGTGCTTTGAAGTTGTTTCTGTTCATTTCATAGCAGAAATTGATAGACCAGTATTTCCAAAGGTACAGTACTGGGGTGGGCAGCATTCTGTTGCTTTCTGGTATTTTGGTTTTGGATTTTCTAGCTAGGAATTACATTTCCCAAAAACTCACTTGTATTCCTATTTTCCAGTACTGTACCAATGTGAATGAATTGTCCCTTAGGAAACCTGAAATCTATTTTGATGACCGTTCTTTATGATTATGCTTGATTTAATTTGGACCTGGTTCAGGAAATACAACAGAGAGAGGGGGATTATAAAAAAAAAAAAACCTTGGAGATTTTTTTAAATGATTCAGTATAATCCCTTGGGGATACAATGTGGGTTTATTTAAAATTTTCATTTTCCTTTTGCTTGGTGTGCTTCAAATAATCAATGCTATGGAAAACAAATGGGACTGAAGCCTGAGTGTAAGTTTGTTTGGCAACTGGAAACCAAAGAGAAATGCAAGAAATATTCTAACGATTTCAGAATGTTTAGATTGTGTAAGAGGGTGTATAAAGTAAGCTAATGTTTACATGGCTTTGAAAAGGTCAATACAGTTACATATGATGAAAAATAAAAGTCGAAGAAAGAGGTGATTTTACTTGATGAACTTGAGTACTAACGAAAGTTGAACAGATAATGCAAGTTGCTACATAGAATAGATTCATGCTGGTAAGGAAACTGTTTAGCTTGAGAACATTCCTACATTTTCAAAATAACTCATAACATCATTTTGTATAATGGATGAGTTTCTTTCAGTGGTCATGGTTTCATAATGTGTAAAACCTAAAAAAAAAAGATATCCTAACCTTCTAGTTAGAGTTTTTATTTTTGTACTTCTTTTCTAGAGTGCTGTGGCATATTAAATTGCTTCGGGCTGAGCGTTTTAAATTCCACGAGATACGGTTCCCAAAGGCACTTGAATAAGCAGACAAAAAGGACAATCATGGATTTCTAACAAATATTGAAGTCAAATGCTTTGTATGCTAGCACAGAATGTGCTTCTTCAATCAAGGAAAGACTGGATTTGAAAAGTTGGAGGTTTGTCTTCCAGGCTCTCATTTTCATAGAAATGTAAATGATGCATACATTGTGAATCCAACCCCCCAGGCCCAAAGTCTTGGGTGTGGTTACTGAAAAGGTAACCCCAAATATACAAAGAGGTGGGGCTTGTTTCACCGGTAACTGGACCTCAAAGATTATCTCTGGTTTCAAGGCTGTGTAATCTCAGTGGTCCTTGTGTCCTGGGCTTAAGCACAGGGACTTGCAGGGAGGACCGCTGAGAGATTTTTGTTTTGTTTTGTTTTGTTGCTGATGATAGTCAAAGGTGATGGCTGTTTCACACAGAAGCATGTAGAAGTCCAGGTCTGGGCTCTGTGGTTGTATGTTGTGGTGGCTGGAGTGCAGAGATTTGCAACATTTTCAGGAGCACCAGGGAGGACTCAGATGTGACTGGACGATGCTGGCAGGCAGGGACCCCCTCAGCTGAGAGAAGGAAGGTGAAACTGGGTCATATATCTAAGTCATATCTGAAGTCATGCCATTCTGGTTACTATGGTTATGAACAACCCCCAACCAGCAGAACTAAACAAATTCGATAGATTCTTGGGTTCTTTGTTCAGATTTTTTGATTTTCTCTGAAGTAGATCTTAAGACTCTCACATGAGACATGTCACCGCAATGTCTGAGGAAAAGAGCACCCTTATCTCTGAAGATAAAAGATCACAGGGGGCTGGGAAGGTGGCTCAGTAGTAGAGCACTTGCCTTGCATGCCTGAGGCCCTGGGTTCGATTCCTCAGCACCACATAAGCAAAAAGAAAAAAGCCGGAAGTGGCGCTGTGGCTCAAGTGGTAGAGTGCTAGCCTTGAGCTGAAGAGCTGAAGGACAGTGCCCAGGCCCAGAGTTCAGGCCCCACGACCGGACCCCCCCCCCAAAAAAAAAAAAGATCACAGAGATGACTAGAAAAATTGGGAGGTGGATGATGGCGTTCTAAGTCATTGCCTAATTTAATTCATTCAATCATACTCTCCCCTGCCATATTGCTCGGTAACTCTTCAGTGAGGGTGTTTTGTTTCTGGGATTTCTGAGGCCTCATGAATTCTGGAAGGCCAGGGCCCAGAACCCTCTAAATGTTTGCTTACTCACATGTTGGGAGTTGATATAGGTTAATTCTAGAGCTGTTGCTGTGGACTGAATGTTTATACCCCTAGTCCTTTATCCTCATTAAAATCTATTTCCCAATGTCTTGGTGGGAGCTTTAGGAGAGAATCTGATCATAAAGTAAACATGCATGAATGGGATTCGAAGAAGGCTCTAGAAGAAGATCAGAGAGGGAGTTGATCCTTGGGCCTGAGAGCAAAGAAGAATGGCTGTCTGTAATGTAGGAATAGGGCATTAGCTAGAACCTAACAAATACTCTGGCATTTGGATCTGGAGCACTGAGAGAAGTAAATGCTAATTGTTTGAGTCACCTAGTTTGTGACATTTTGTGGTTATATATCAGCCTTAGCTGATAAGAGAACTACCAATCTGAATAGCTGCAGCTATTCTTCTCCAATTGGCCAGATTTGCTCTCAGCGGGGAGACCGCAGGGTCAGTGTTTTTAGCAGGGCTGATTTCATGATCTGGTGCCCTGTGCAGGTCCACAGGGCTCACTATGCAGAGGAGCCCTTAGCTCCCTTGATTGGTTTGGAAGGCTTTAGTTTGAGTAGATGGCTTCTCACTTTCAGTTTGTACTGAGTCTCACTAATTATGTAATTGAGAAAGAGTGTGGGCATAGGAGAGCGTAAGGGAGAGGGAGAGACTAACCAGAAGCTATATTATAGTTTTGGGTTGTTTTTTTTTATAACCTGATCTAGGAAGTCATGCAGCATTACTTCAAGTGTATGATAATTTGCTAGAAGCTAGTAGCTGTGGTGTTCCATATTCAAAGGGAAGAGAATAGATTCCATTGCTTGATGGAAGGATGTCAAGGTTCTGGGAGAGTATGTGGGAACATAAATATTGCTATGGCCATTTTTGGAAAATACAATCTGCCACACATGCTCTGCATGTATTTCTGCAGGTGCCACCTACTGGGTTAGTTTTTATTTTGTTTCTTGTGTAATAGAGTGTTAAAATTAAAGTTAAAGACTGAAACACTAAGATAGATATGATGAGAGATTCCATAGCTAGATCACGGGATGCAAAATTTTCTTTCCATGACTTAAATGTTTCAGCCACTTTCAGAATGGCCTTTCCATTGATGTGAAGGAGAATTTCACAATTATTTCTTTGGAATGATCAGTTGCTCTATCCTAGTCCACGCCAAGTTTAGTAAGAAGATGCCTATGCATCCACTGAACCCTGTTTCGCCCAGTTGAGATTCTCAGAGAACTAGAACCCAATCTATAGATGAGGAGGATAATAATAACCAGATAAGGGTAAATTATTAGTTTTTGTTTTAAAAGATCTTGTTTTATTAAACTCTAATACTTAGTCTCTTATTTAAATACATAGTTTTATTTAATTATAATTATTAGGGTGTGTGTGTGTGTGTGTGTGTGTGTGTGTGTGTGTGTGTGTGTGTGTGTGCCAGTCCTGGGTTTGAACTCAGAGTACCATCCCTGAGCTTTTGAATTCAACGTTAGTGTTTGACCAATTGAGCCACAATTCCTCTTCCAGCTTTTATGGTAGTTAATTGGTGATAGCAGTCTCATCCACTTTCTTGCCCAGGCTGGCTTTGAACCACAGTACTCAACTCTCAGCTTCCTTTGTAGCTAGGATGATACGTGTGAGCCACCAGCACCCAGAAATTATTAGCTTTATTGAAAGCCATTTTTTATCAAAGCCGGCAACTCCATGGCTAGGGCCATTGTAGGCTCACCCTATATATCATAAGGGTTTCAGAGAACTGACCAAGTCCATGAGATATGCATCTTCTCCCCAAAGTGGACATTCCTAGAGGCCTTATTGTCATTGTTGAGCCTTCACAGAAGGAGTCAGTTCTAAAGAACCAGAGACACTCTGATATCTTCAGGAATAAGCAAAGGATGGATGCCATAGGACTACTTTTTCTGTGCATATGGTGTTAATTGCATTACATTCTGAATCAGGTGGAGTAGATTGCTTCTGTCTCTAGAATTTGAAGGCAGAAGAGACCATTTCTGTCATCAAGGTATACATGGGACTTGCTGAATGAGTCATTATGAGTTTATCCAATAAGATCCTAGAAAAGCTAAAGGATAAGAATGCAGAGATTGAGGTTGTTAGAAGGTGACTGGAGATATTGAAGGATTCTCAGGTCTCAGTCTCCAACCTGGGGACTCGTCAGCGAGCAAGGCACCAGCAGAGAAGAAGAAAATATAGGGTACATAAATAGAGAACACACCATCCTCGGTGAAGCAGTCCTTCACAGGGCAGAAGAGTTGGTACTGACTCACTTTCTCTTTCCTACTTGTATAAGATCTGTAACATTTTTATATACAAAAGTGATGTTTGGACCTTATACAAACCTAGATATCTGCTTGACAAGACAATTCCTGGGACATGCTTGGACGTCCTGGGAAAGGCAATGCTAACTCTACCGAATGTGCACGAAAGAGGAATGGCTCATAGAAACAGATGTTGTTTCATTACCCATCGTGCTTGTTCAACACCTGCCACCCTTGAAATATCAGTGTATTCCGTTCCACCAGGAAGTGACAAATGAGCCAAGCACTAGTGGTTTATGCCTGTCATCTACCTACTCAAAAGACTGAGATCTGAGGACTGAGGTTTGAAGCCAGCCTAGGCAGGAATGTCTGTGAAACTCTTATTTCCCCCCAAACCCAGAGTGGAGCTATAACTCAAGTGGTAGAACATCAGACTTGAACAACAAGAGCAACAATGACAACAAAAAACAAATGGGTAAGTTCAAGTTCCAATATTGGCATATATGCACAAAAAGAGTGAATGGCACACCAAAGCTTATTTTTCTATTTTTTTACTTTACCTTTAACAAATTCCATACTTTCCACAAGTTACATAAAACCTTTTAGATGATGATGTGTTTAAAGAAAGGACATAATCCTCTCTTGCCATCCTTCACCCAGCCCTGAATGGAAATGGCAATGTTCAGTATTTTTCTTTTCTCTAGGCTGGAAATAAAAGGAGTTATTATATAAACATAATATCATCCACAGAGAACTGTGGGTTCACTTAGTTCTGAGACGGTTGTCAGAAATTACCCAGCTTCCTTCAATTCCATTCCAGTCATATGACCCACCTGCTTCCTCTTTATTCTCAGCTTGGCTTATGTGGGTTTTTTTCTTTTTCTTTTTCATCAAATGCGCCTTCCATAGACACCAGCTTGTTGGGATTGCCACTTATTCCCAAGTAGCCTTTTCTTCACTCATGCTTCACACCTGGTTCTGAGTTCTGGTGTTAATTCCTTGGTCTTTCTGAGCCATGCCATCTGATACATGTTACTCAAGGGTTCTGGTGGTCACTTAAGGCACTGATGGTCACTGTCTTGCTAAGTACTGCTTCTTAACTTTTATGGATCTAGTTCCTAGTCTCAACTTTCTTTCAGAGTTCTGTATTATCCTAGACAATTGTCTTCATCTCTGAGCACCTCAGTTTCTTCATGCATTAAAAATAACTACCCTTTTCAGAAATATGGTGAAGAAACTAATAGATGGGAAGGCATTTCATGAAAGTTAAGGAATATATGTGTCATATTAGTATAATAGAATAGCAAAACAAAAGTTTGAGATTTCCAATTGTATTTCATTTAGCTTTACACTGCCTAGAATTACAAATTATAAATTATATAGCATTACTAAATTCCTTGGCTTTTGCTTGGATCCTCACAACTTGCTGTGAAAAATCCTTCTACCCTCTGAACCATCTTTCAGGAGCAGTGTCTTCCTGCTACACCTTGCAGAGGTCGGCAAGTCATTGTCTTTCAGTCTCAGGTGTGTCTTGTGAGCCTTCTCTCTGACCTAATTTCAGAGTAAACACAGAGACCTGTAAAATTCCAGCCAGGGAAAAGTCTTCTCCTTTCTTTCTTTCCTCAGAGCTGTCATTCAAAGGAAAACTAGTCCAGCAGAGTGTCAGAAATTCAGGTGAAGAACATTTGAAGGCGGGAGAGAACAGTTTTGTCAAATGCTACAGTAGCTCAAGGAAGACAACACCTGATGGTTGGCCACTAGATCTAGCATTATGGGAAGTATTCGTGATCTGGGGAAGAGCAAATTTGGGGCCCAAAGTACAGAGTCCAACAGAGAGGAGGAGGAACTGAAGTAGAGGCTCAGGAAAGTGCAGGCAAATCATTCTGAGAATTTTAGTTTTTTTTTTTTTTGGTTGTTGTTGTTAGGGCAAGAAAAGAATAGGTGGTCACTAGAGAGAAATCAGATACAAAGCCTTTGTTAACTCAGATACAGAGAAATAAAGAGAAAAAATAGTTGATGAGACAGTATACAGAAGAATTCTTGGAGGGATGGCTGAGTTGTTCTGAGCAGATGGGCTGTGGTAAGCCATTGGAGGGGTTGGCTTTTAGAAACACGAGGGGCTCCAGCATAGTGAGTGAAGGAAGAAAGGCACATGTGCATACGTGCAAGTGGGTGAAGGAGCAGACGTGGATGATTTCTTCTGATTACTTCAGACTTTAGATATATAGGAGGCAAAAACATGAGTGGAGAATGAGGTGTCGGAATCTTGGAGAGAGAAGGTAAACGTTACTCACACAGGAGTGGAGTGGTATACAATATGGGGAAATACAATGAGATTGCTGCTCAGTGCCAATCATCCTCATGACAGTCATGATCATGAGTGTAAGTGATATCAGTGGGTATTTCTTTCCATAGGTGCAGAGTAGACACAGGGCTGGATTTAACCAATTGCTTGTTTTCCAGATAGTTCAATGGAATGAGGGCCAGCAGAAGAAGTTGTGGGTAAATTTACACTGGATAAAAGGTGTAAGTGAGCAAGGTGATAGGGAGAACTAAGGGACTTTTGCAAGTTCAACAAATTGAAGGAGCTGTGGGGTAGAGAGAGGATTGGAAATTGGGGTACAGAACCTAATCTGAAAAAATATAGTTATTTGCAAAAAATATAAATTGTTTGAAATTAAGATTAGGGAGGATTTTTGGTTACAATCAAAGTTCTAAGATATATTCATGGAAAGAGTGGCCAATGAGTATAAATAAGGGGGAAGATATGATCATTGGGGAAAGTCTCCTTCCAAGACCTTGAGGAAGTATCCTCAAAGTTGGCAACGAGTTACAGTTTGTAGTACTGACAGTGGGTGGGGGGAGGGGAGAGTATAAATGGCTTCAACAAACCCATTCCCTCCCAGATTATCTCACAATCTCTCTTAACATGCTCACTTAGTTTCTTTGTGCTGGCCAGTAGTCTACCATGGTTTTATTCTAGTCTTCTCATTCTTACCATTATTATTTTTAATTGAATATGTTAGAAAAGAGAAAAAGGAAGAAATTGCAGAAATGGTGATTCAGTGAATTTGATCCAGTTAAACAGTTCATCTCAGTGGTTGATCTGGACTACTCTGAGGTTTCCCCATAACATTTTCCTGTTTCTCAAGATTTTCATAACACTGCTAAGATGTCATTCGCCGTTTTTTAACCTCCTTTCAACTTGTGAGGGATATCGTGAATTTTTCCAGAAGCTGCATACATATGACAGCACAGAAATAAACATGGGAATCCCACTGTCTTCTAGTAAGGAAGCAAACAGCTATTGCAAAGTACCCAGAACAATACCATTTTTGCTATAATTTAATGTTTTGAAAAGGACAGTCTTTTAAATAAAATTTATTTATGTCAGTTTGTAGTGAGACTTTTTACCTTAAATTGAAGAATTTTTATCTTCATTTTGCACATATTAAATATTCACAGACATTACCTACCTAATCAAAATATCAGATTTTGACACCAGAAATTTGAAGGACTTCTGACTCCTGTCACTCACTGGAAGGGAAGGGTTTTTCACAGGGAAAAGCAGAGAGTTTGGTCATATTAAAAGAAATGTAAGTGCAGGTCTTCTACAAGTACTTTGACTACAGTGACCACTGTGTAAGTCATGTGGCCTTTTCGGATGTAATTGCAGACAAAGTATATACAACACTATTTAGAAGGTTCTTCTTTTGAACACAGTAAAAGCTATTTAATAACTAATTGTTCTGAACAAAACCTCACAACAAATTGATCTATAAAAATGATAAACCTGTGTAATCATAAAAGATTCTGAATATTAATCAATAAAATATGAATTATATAATAGTGCTTCCTAGAATGAATGAGCTAATGTAATTGTCTATTCCTTATGTTTCTGTATTTTTATTTCATGTTATATATTTATGTAGGCCAGGCCTAGAACTCATCTCCCTAACGTTAGGATTACAGGCATGATCTACCATGCCAAGTCTATTTCTTTAAACAAAATTGTTATCATGTATGATTTTACTTCTACTGTACATATGTAATTTTTTGTTATGAGTATTTTTTCTCATTTGATAATAATCAAACATCATATTTTAGATAATTTTAGATATTTTAAATAATTTTAGATTGTAGGAATATATATAGCCAAAGTTATAAATGATTCTGCCCATTTTCCTCTTCTATAATGAATGATTCATATTTATCCTCCTTATATATTTATTATACACACACATACAAACTCTATATACACATGGTTCAAAATGATGCATCCTACCAAAAGATGCAAAGTCTTCCAAAATTAATTTAGACATTTCTCATTGCTGTTATCAAGTATATCGATTATTCTTTAAAAGTGCCCATGTGTTTTCCCCTAGGCAACAATGCTTGATAAGAAATGTTGGAAGTGGCGCTGTAGCTCAAGTGGTAGAGTGCTCGCCTTGAGCTGAAGAGCTGAGGGACAGCGCCCAGGCCCAGAGTTCAAGCCCCACGACCGACAAAAAAAAAAAAAAAAAAAAAAGACATGTACTCATTACCTTGCTCATGTAACTGTAACCCCTCTGTACAGCATTTTTATAATAAAAAACTTTTTAAAAAGTGTTCATGTGTGTTTCCTTTCTTTTTAAAACATAAATAAAAGAGCTTGAATTTTGTTTGAAAAAATTAGTGGATAAGACAACTTTTAAAAATGGAGACATTATTGAGGAGGAATAGCAGTGGTTGAAGGCATTAAAATGTATTGTAAAACAAGAAAAATTAAAACATTGTGGTTTTGTAATAAAGACTAACAGATAAAGGAATACATTTCCAGGGAAATATAGTCTAGCATCTATAAAGTTTTAGTATATGATTAAAAATAGTTATCATGAGCAAATAGTGACATTTAATGAATATTCAATAAATGGAGAAAAATAGCATGAATTCTTTGGAAAACAACAAATGAAAACAAATTATTTTTTGGAAAAAGCTAGGTAAATGGGGAGAAAAGATATATGGTGCCATCTAGTGGTCAAACAGATAAGTGTACATATTCAATATGCTGTCCACCCCCAGAAATGAAAACCCGTTGAAGAATTCCAGAGGCAAATTAACCACTAATAAAATTAGCTCAACACTGATGTAATGAAAGATCCATTAATCCTTGCAATACAACTTTTCCTTTTTCAGAGATTAAAGGTGGCCTCGGTAGCGATCTCAAGTTACCATACAAGAAATTGCAATTCCAGACATTCACATAAACAAGCATTCCAACCTGTCATACTTTTTTTTAGTAACACAATGAAACAAAAGAACAATTTGAATAAATGCATGCTGATTGAAAATTCATATATAAGAGTAGAACCTGCCAGCAGTTATAGTTTTGAATAAAGAACACATTTGGAGAAACCTGTTCTCTGGATTTTGTAGCCTGATGGAGGGACAGAACTTTTCTTAGGTTGTGGCTAGTGTGGCTGTACAACTCCCTGGCTTGGTCTCGAGGACAGCGCTTCTTACTGACCCCTATGGACAAGCTCCACAGGTTCCCTGCCTTCAGCCTTCTCATGAAGCAGAAAAAGCATTGCCAGGAAGACACAAGGGCAAATCTGTAGACCAGCCCTTCCTCTCCAGCCACGTGGCTGCAGCATCACCAGCAGCAGTTGTAGTAAAGCACTCTGTTGTAAAGCACTTTGGCTCCCTAACCATGGCTTGTTCATCCAGAAATGAGTTCCTAGGCTAAGGTTGTTCCTATTATGTCCTTTAATTGGTGCATTTGGACCTGAGAACAAAAGAATTAGGCCAACCTGTGTCTCTGGGTGGTAAAGAATGAAAGCTTAAAGTTCAGGAGCATGGGGGTCTTCATTAATGTAAATTGGAGAAACAAAAGATCAAGTGGAAACTTGGGCCCAAAGGAGCAGCCAAGAAAAATAAAGCAGCCTCCCAGATCTCTCCCTTACTGGGCCTGTTGTTTCCCTCTGCTGGGATTTTTAACTGTGTGTCCAATTCCTGGTATCCATTTTATAAGCCTTCCTTTTGCTAAAGCTTCTACAATTTTTTCCCCTTGCCTTTGAACTCAAAAATATTTTGAAAGGACAAACCTGGGCTGGGCCTAATGGCCTATGCCAGTAATCTCAGCGACACAGAGCTATATATGTAGGAGAATTGAAATCGGAGGTCAGCAGAGCCAACGAGATTGAAACCCTGTTCTGAAAACTAACTAAGGTAAGCCAGGTGCCAGTGGCCAGTGCCAGTGTAATCCTATCTACTCAGGAGGCTGAGATCTGAGGATCAGGCATGGCTTGAAGCCAACTTGGGCCAAAGAGTTTGTGAGACTCTTATCTTCACCTAACTAACAAAAATAGTGAAAGAGGAGATGTTGGTCAAGTGTTATTGGGCCAGCCTTGAACACCAAAGCTAAGGGAGAGCATACATCTTGACCCTGGGTTCAGCACAGGCGCGCTCACGCGCGAGCGCGCACACACAAACACACACACACACTCTCACACACACATGTGCACACACACATACACAGAATAAACAAACAAACTAACAAGCAAACCAAAGTAGAAATGAGCCAGCAGGTGGCATGGGCTCTTGTGGTTGAGTATTTGCCTAGCAAGTTGCAGTCCTGAGTTCAAATTTTCATATTGGGGGAAACAAAAAGAAGCAGACAAAGAAACCCTGCTCTGTATTGCTGCTTATTACTTTCACATCAAGTCTACCTTATTTGGCATGACCCAGGAACATTCTCAGAAACAGTATCCCTGCTTCTCCTTGCAGTCTCTATGTTTATTTGGCTTTCTTTCCATTCTTCCTACACTGTTGTTTCCCAGGAGTCCATTTGCCATGCTGTCACTTCCACCAGCCACTCAGCCGGCCTTTCTCTTTCCATGAGATTCATTTCCTCCCGTCTTCCTCCCCCAGAAGTTTATTTTCATCCTTTACATACCGTTAGGCATCGTTTCCTTCCAAATCCCCTTCAGAGTCCTAAAACTGGATTGGTTGTTCCTCCTCTCTCATCTTATAACCCAAGTCTCTATGCCACCACACCCTGGAGACTGCATGGAAAGGTCCTTGCTATTTGTGAGAGACTGATCTCTGTAAGAGGACAGGTCTACCTCACTTTGGAGGATTTTGTACTGAATCCAGCCAGCACTGACATGGCTGCTCCATGAGCTGATGAATGTACACCGAATCATGTCTGTTATCTAAGTGAGAAACACTAAGGCCAAATGAATTGTCATTAACTACACTGTGTCCAATCAGTCTCCTTTCTGCTTAGCCTTAACATTTTTCAAGAGCTGCTGTCTCGGGCTTCAGAAATCAGACAAATAATTTCCATGTGTATAACTTGCTCTTATGCAAAGTCAGAGCTAAATACACATGAATCAATGTAGGGATTATCTATATTTTGTGGACATGGGTGGTCCAGACACCCATGAGGAGATAAATAAATGTTTGAGGTGGGTCCTTCAATGAGTTTTACAATGGCTGCCAATTTGGCAAGCTTGACTGGGCCCCGCCAGTGTGAGGAACCATGATTTTGGTATGATGTTGGGGAATTTGTGGCTTCCATCTGCTGGTTATCTCACAGAATGTAGAGCTGAGAAAAATCACATACTGATTAAATCATAGAATCCCACACTTGGAAGGGACTTCATGAGATGATCGGGCCCGCCTCCTGAAGGTCACTGCATAAATCATCTTGTGCAGATGGCTGTTTATACTATTTTTAAAGCTCTTTAAGGATGGAGATTACACAGCTTCCCTTGGTAGTCTGATCTTCATGGTCAAGAACTTCCCTTTTTTAAAAGCCCAGCTTCTCACTGCAGTTTGGCTCATTTCCTCTTTTTTTTTTTTTTCTTCCAGCTCTCAGTAAATGTGTAGAGTACATGATCAACCTTCCCTGCTAATTATCTCTGGCCCACATCTCACACACTTGCGAGTCATTATTAGGATCTATGCTATTTTCCCCTTCATGTTCCATGTACTCGAAATTTCCATATTTTTTCAGAAGACTTATTCCCCCTTTTAATATTTTCCTAATTTAAATATTTTTCCCTTCGAATCTATCATATAGCTCCATATCTGTCTGGTAATAGCATCAGCTGCAAGTAAACAAGTCTTGCTGCTTATCTTATTCCAGTATCATATTTACTGTAGGAATCACAGCATTCCTTTTTATTTAACTTTTGGTTGCTGTTGTTTCTTGTATAAATGATGCCCTATAATAAATCTCTAGCCTTTTATGGTCAGAGTACTTTCTATGTGTTCTATTTGTGTAGTCTGCCTTGGGTATTTTTTCAATACACTGTATTATGCCATTCCCAGAGATGCCCACATTCTGATCTCCAGAGCTGGGAATAAGTTACCTTGCCTGGCAAAAGGGACTTTGCAGATATGATTAAGGGTCATGAGTAGAAAGGATTACTCCAGATTATGCAGGTGAGCCCGATGTGAGCACACTTTCTTTATAAAATGGATCAGGGGCAGAGAGGAGAGATAGAAGCCGATTTTGGAATAAGGCTTTGTGGATTGAGAAAGGCACCCAGGCCAAGGTCTACAGATTACCCAAAGGAAGCACTGTCCTATCCATACCATGGGCTGGAAATGTGGCTAGGTGATAGAGTGCTTTCCTCACATGCATGAAGCCCTGGGTTCAATTTCTCAGTACCACATGAACAGAAAAACCTGGAAGTGGCGCTGTGGCTCAAATGGGAGAGTGCTAGCCTTGAGCAAAGAAGCCCAGGGACAGTGTCCAGGCCCTGCGTTCAAGCCCCAGGACTGGAAAAAAATAACATGAAAATAATGTATGCAACAGAGTGTTTGCATTATACAATGGATTTTATGTGATAGGATTTGCATCCTGAATTTGAAATGTATTCTCACTAAGTGCCCCCAACAAATCCAGATACTAAGGACCGGGATATGCAGGGATTGGTACAATCTAGCAACACAGCTAATCCTGACAAAGCTAATGCTCCAGCCCTGTCTGTCTGAATTTAAAGCTCATTGCTGCATGATACCACACTGACCTGCCCTGGTACTCTGCCCATTTTCTCTAGATAACGCAGGAGATTCTGAGGAATCTTAAAAAGCATGTACTTTCAAGGAAGATGTTTCACTATCAATGTAACTTTCTTGGGGAGTTGGGGGGAAGCTGGTTTCCTAGAAATGCCATGTATTTGTTCCAGATGTCAGATGAAAATTATTTCAAACATCACAAACAAAATTATAATTGTTGGAAAAGTGAGAGAGATCACTCAAAAAACATCGTGGGAACAGGGTGAGCAAGGCTCTTTCTGTCTTGGCAGAAGCCTGTGATTTCCCTGGGGAAAATCTTTTCTATAGAGCAAAACTTCTAAATTAGTTTCCAGCAAAGTAGAGTTTGAACTTTCCTTCTGCCCTTTGAAAGTGTCTGGCATTGCTTTGTTCTTAAATAGAATTGTGTTACCTGCAAAATTTGACACGTGGGGTGAGGAAGGGGGTGCTATTTCCCGCCTGTGTCTCTTCTCTCTCACAGTTCTCTCTGCTTGGGAGAGAGGTAAATGCATTTTTATGTTTAATGCTCACCCTTTTTTCAAGCACAATGTTTTGCATGTGGCCTGCCAAGGTGATGAGGACATATACATTGGTTCTCTTCATCTTATTTTAGAGTAATCAACAAATATTCAAACAATAACAAATAACCAGCCCTTCGTTTTACTTATGAGCTCTTCCCATTTCTTTGATGTGAACCATTAGTTGAGTTTGATTTTTCCATTTCACACGAGAACCTATGCAAATGTAGCTTCAAGATGCACCACCAACTCTAACCTGACTACTATTCCTGTGACCCTCTACTGTTTTCTTCTGGCAAATCCTGAAAGGCAATAACCATACTGTTGTTGGCCGTATCCCTTGTCTCCTGTTCTCTTTATAACCTCCTACAACTCAGCTCCATTCTTTCTGACAACAAACTCACTCCCTCCCTCCCCCTCCCTCTCTCTCTCTCACACACACACAGTCACACAATAGTTGGAATAGTAATAAGTAGCAACTATGCATCCACTTTTTTGTGTCTCACACTAAATCTATGGTTTTGCCTCCAGCCTGTGAACACTTGATGTGTACATTTACATGTTATTAACTCTTCAGTGTTGGACATCATTTACTGCTGAGCCACAAACCAAAGCTATCACTGGCTGATCTCACCTATGACCTCTTCTTAACATTCTGTTCTTCCCTTACTTCCTGATCATTCTTGTTATCTTAATTCAAATCTTTATTGTCTTTCAACATTATTACCTCAATACTCCTAAGACTGCTATTTCCTTTTAATCTATAAAATTGCTTTTATTAAATTGATCATTTATTCCAGCTAACAAAAGAAAGAAGAGAGGGGATTGCTCAGGGGGAAAGATATAGATATTTGTATCCAAAGCAGAAGATACCTAGGGTATTAATTTTTTTTTAAGTTATAGGGATTGTTGGGGTATTGTGGTTCACTCCTGTAATCCCAGCTATTTGGTAGACAGATTAAAGATCAGGAGGATTGTGGTTCATGAACAGTTAGAGTAAAAGTCAGTGAGACTCCACCTCAGTAAAAGCAAGATGGATATGGTAGTTCATACTTGTAATATAGCACCCTGAAAAGCATAAATAAACGAGCGTTTTGTAGTGAAGTACTAGGGGAAAGGTATTTACTGGGGTGCAGATGCTGTATTAAGGGTGTCACATACATTTGTATAGCAGATGAGCCTGCCTAGCAAGCTCAAGGCCCTGAGTTCAAACGCCAGTATCATAGAAGGAGAAAGAAAACCGTGAGAAAAATGAAACAAGAGTGAAGACACAGATAAATGGAAGTGGTGTGCTTTTAAACGCTAAGTGATGTTTAGTATTTTCTGAACTGTTCTCCTCAGTCTGGCTTCACACTGTGATCCTCAGATTTCAGCCGCTTGAGGAGCTAGGATTACAAGTTAAGACCATTTAAAAGTTTAGACTACTGATTTTTCCAACCTGTTTGTTTCCTAGTGATACCTAAAATCTGAGCATTCCCCCCAAACACTGCTGTAGTAGCACCTGCTCATATTTATTGCACTTTTGTTATCCTAGGATTGAAAGTATTTTCTTTATTATTCTACCATGACTCATGGGTTATTTGGAAGTAATGTAGTGATACTAATCTCAAATCATTTTCAATTTTAAGATACCTGCTTGGTGGTGCTAAGATTTGAACTCATGGCTTTGAGCTTACCAAGCCAGCACTCTACCCTTTGAGCCATGTTGTCTAGGCCTTTTTGCTTTATCTATATTTCAGATAAGGTCTTGTACTGTTTTTCTGGACTGGCCTCAGACTGAAATTCTCCTACTATGTATTTGGGATTTCAGTAGGTACTCTTACAACCAGCTTGTGTGTTAAGATGGGGATCTTCTTTTTCTGGTTTCATTAATCACTGCTTCTATATTTGCAAATTTACCTATTCATTAAAGTGAATCTGTAGCCTCCATACCGATACCCATAGCACAGTCATGATTATTCGGAGAAAACACAAGAAAAGTGATTGAAAATCGGAGTCACCCAATGCACACATTCCTACTTGAGAGAAAAACAAAAGGTAACATTCTGTTTCCCTGTCTCAGCTGTCATCTGTAAATAAATGTCTTTCATGGTTTTTATTGGTTTCTTGTTTTTGTAATGGTCCCACATATAGTGCTGAAATGTTATGTAGGTTTGTCAGTGAAACAATGGCTGAATTTGCAATCTATGAGATCACTACTAGTTTAAAAAGCATTAAGGACAACAGTGCTGTGAGACTGGGCTAAAGAACAGGATCAGGTTATTTGGATCACTAAAACAACAAACTTCTCAAGCAGTGCATCCTGGCTTGCATATTTCAAAAAGGAATGCAACATAGCCAGGCACTGGTGGGTCACATTTGTAATCCTCGCTACTCATAAGGTAGAGATCTGACGATCACTTTTTGCAACTAACATGGACAGAAAAGCTGGTAGGACCCTCCCATTAACCAGCAAAAAGCCAGAAGTGGAACTGTGGCTCCAGTGGTAGAATGCTAATCAAACAGATATTGAGTTCAAGCCCTAGTAGTGGTCAGAAAAAAAAAAAAGTAATGCAACACAGTGTTGAATTTGCAGGTAAAGATGTGAGCTTCTGCTGATCAAGAGACTGCAGAATTTTTTTTTTTTTAATGCTGAGAGTAATGCAGAAAATGGGTGATATGAAAGAGATGAAATTCAATGGCTGGAAACTGGCTCATTTCTCAAGGAAATTGGCAAATAAGCTTATATAATGCAAGTGATATGGTGACTGACAAAAAAGTTACCAGAAGATTGCAGAAAATGAAATCTTAGTCCTCTGTAGGAATAAAGGATGTTATAAAACAAAACTACCAGAAGTAAGGATAATTGACTGTATCTTTGTTTCCTCAATTTCTCTTTTTCTTCAGGCTACTAATTTTGTGTTTATTTATATATCTCCTAATACACTAAATTATTTTATCATATGTAGTACTTTCCTACTGGCTTTCTTAGCTTTTCCCATAAATAGATACATTTTACTAAACTGTTTCTGATTATGCACTTTCCCTTCATTAACTGTATCTCTTAATACCTCTACAACAACATTAACCAGTAGTCACAACAACAAATATTTTTGTATCTGACTATTCAGAAATCCTCCAACATTTCCCACTAAGTAAACTGCAAAATTTTAAATTTAAGTATGAGTTTTATCGTATTTAAAGTATTTTAAGTTCCTATTTTAGCATGCATAATAATTTAATATTGCTTAGTGTCTTTTAGTATCTAGGAAATAATATTGTGTTGATCGTGCTTTTCTCTCATGGCTATTAATATGGAAAATTACATTAAAGGATTTTCTAATATGTACTTTTTGTTTATAGCATAATTCTCTGCTCATTACATATTACTTTTAATACTCTTGGATTTTCAGGATCTTAAGATATTTCTGAGTGACATTGTTGTGTAAATTTAATGCAGTTTATTTTCACCTTTTGTTCTCACCACTACACACTCATTCATTTCAGAAAAAGAATTTATAAGGGATTTTTTGGGCTATATTGGGGCTGTATTACTGAAGTCCTGCAGAAGTGTGATACAAAGATAAAGAGAAATGGTAGTTCTGTGCTCAGCATGGGCATGTTACCCAGCATCAGGGAGAATGGACCAAGATGCTGGCCAGAGACTGGAGCATAAGGCATATTGGAGGAATTTAAATATCTGATCCAAGATGGAGAGGTGTGTAAATGAAGTGGGCAGAGATAAGTACCGATGTGTGCAAATCTAGGGTGGGTGTGTGATCACGAGCCACTGTGTGGGGAGGTATGCCTGTGTGCGCAGGCGCAGCGTGAGGAGCTATGGAGCAATGTCCTGTTAGAAAGTAGCAGCTGCTACTTAGTTTTAGAAAGATTTGACTCTTGGGTCTACTATTGCCGGATGACCCATTTTTCCAAAATAAGACATAAAGTGAATACTTTTATATGGAGGAGCCTGAGTTTTCAATGTTGGCTCAAAGTATCAAAGCACAGAGTCATATTTCACAATTGTGGGTGGCTAGCTTAGGAAAATGGTGGGGGAGGGGACTGAAAAGGGGACATGTAGAGAAACAAAGAACAGACAATAGTAAAGAAGCTTGAAACCTTTATTTAAATCTGTCCTTGATACATTGAAAGATGAGCATTTTTATGGAAAGGCGACAGGAAGGAAGTTCTCTTTCCAGTTTCCCCATGATGGTTATTACTTCTTCACTCCTCCCATTACAATGCAGACATGTGTGATGATAATTATATACACTTATGAATTATATCATAGAAAAATAATGTCAGTGATACATGTAAATAGCTTGGCAAATGGCTAAGAAGATAACAGAAGACAGCACTTTTATATTTTAAGACTAAAAATGGTAGCAATGTTCTGACAATAGCTTACTTCATTTACAATCTTTTGGCTACACAATGCTAAAAATAATTACATATTGGCATGCAAAACAACATGGTTTCAAAACACATCTCTTAAGTTTTTAGAACTTGAAATTTCAGCATCTCAAGTTGCTGGCAGGTAATGTTGTGAAGATGGTCTTGAGATTAGTGATATATTTATTTCCTAGAGATAGAAAGAAAATGATGATTTAGTGTAATTATAACCAGATGATAGGGTTAACTTATTCAGAAAATTTTTCAGTGATTTTTAAATAAAAGTTGCTTATTAATCCTTTTATATATGAATCTCCAGTCTTTTGGATTAATCACACACACATACACACACATATATATACTCATATAAGCATGTATATACATGTGTGTATATATATCTATTTAGAGATGGTTTAAGCTGCCCATCAAAAATAAAAATTGATGAATAATGTAAGTGATTTTTAATTTTTATCACTATGCCTTAAAACATTAGGCATATAATACCACATATGCAGGTAATTTTTGTGTTGAAATTTTAGTATAGATTGCAATGTGACACTAATATGTGAACTAGTTCGCATCTGTTTTATTCTTATCTCTATTACTAGTTTTTTATCTCATAGACTCTAAGTAAGTGATTTTGGAATTAAGTCAATGAAAAAAAACCTATAATGATTATACATAATCATATGTATATCTATCTTAAATACTTAAATATGTATTATATATTCATAATAAGTATACTTTTCTACTGTATAAACTGAGAATGAAGACTCTCTTCCTTCATGGGGAACAGCTTGTAGCAGTATGACACACAGTACTTTAAAAAGTTTCAATGGTTTTAAGAACTGACTAAAAGGCCCTCACCGCTCAGTGATTTTGGTCTGAATCAGCCAGTTGATAAAGTCCCTGGTGGCCAGGCTGTCCAGAACTGTGCTCATCTCATCGGAGAAAGAGCCATCTGCATGTCTGCGGCGGAGTTCTTCAACGATGGTGACTTCTTCTGGGAAGCTAAGAAATGAGGGTTGAAGTTTGCAATTGGTTAGAGATTTTAAACAGTTGCCTATGGATTGCTGTCAGCTAGTAGCATGTACAAGAATTGTGGAGAACAGTAAAGTCTAAGTGCACAGCGTCTAAGATGAAAACTCATGTGAGTTTGCAGAAATGATAGGCGAAAGAAATCCTCTGAAACTTCATGTCTCTCATACTTCAGGTTGCTTCAAAGATTTTAGCATCTGGACAGCATATTGAGACTATTTTTCTTTTTGTCTATAATTCAGCAAAAAACACCACACCCTAGAAAATGTAGTAAAATCAGTCTTGCAAATTGCATCATTAAGGGTTGCAAACTTAAGTCTCTATTACATGTCCCTTTCATTAATTTTTCCATAATAGAATTTTTGTTCTTTAAAACACTACACAAAGCTGGGCGCCGGTGGCTCACGCCTGTAATCCTAACTATTCAGGAGGCTGAGATCTGAGGATCACGGTTCAAAGCCAGCCGGGGCAGGATAGTCCATGAGACTCTTATCTCCAATAAAAACCACTAGAAAACCGAAAGTGGTGCTGTGGCTAAGCAGTAGAGCGCTCAACTTGAGCTGAAGAGTGCAGGGACAGCGCCCAGACCAACCAAAACAAAAAACAACAACAAAAAAACCCCACTATACAATATCCTTAAAGAAGTGGAGGTATGGGGCTCAAGTGGTAGAGCTCCAGCCCAGAGCAAAAACACTAAACTATGTTTTTACGCATGAACAACAACTTTCCCCCTTTTTTTTTTTTTTTATAAATTTGATAATGTTTTAAAATCAGTCACAATAATTTAGCCTTATCTCCTTGAGGCCTCTTTGTAGCTCAGGAAACCCGTTTTACATCAAAATCAGAGTTGAGCATGCATCTTCTGCCTCTTCTATTACAAATGCAAATCAAAATGGCCACAAGAAACTGAGATGGCTCAGAGGTATTTTGTTTTGTGTTAAAAGACAAACACAAAACTAAGGCTCTGAGTCTCATTTGAATTTTGATTGTATAATGGATAGTTATAGATCAGCACCATGAAAGTGAATATGTGCTTAAATGAAGGGGTATTTCCACCTATTTTTACTTTGAGTACATCTTATTACTATCATGTGTGGTCATTTTTAGTTTTCATCACATCTATATCTACATTCTTGACATACATAAATATAATCACAGGTAACTTATTTCAAGTCAGAATTTAAATACTGAAAGTTTTAGTAAAATGCTTAAAGTTTTCTACACCATTCATCTTTTATCTTTAGTTTCTCTAGGACCGTTCTACTTGAGATCTGTTGTCCCAGTTATCCAAAGTGAATTATTCATTCTCAAATGTGTCCTCATTGGGATAAGTCAATGCCTAATTATAAGACAATTATAATAGGGAATAGAAGTGTTACCTGTTGCATTCTAGCATTATTACTTGCAACTAAAATCTGTATATTGTTTCCAACCAGTAAGTGTTAGTTTCTTACTTGAGACTATATTAACTTTCTATTACCAACTCTTAGATCATTATAGTTTTCAATTTTGGCATCAAGGAAAATGGTCCGATAAGAATATACAGACTTACTCTCGCCTCCCTCGGCCTTTCACTAGCCAAGCAATGAACTCCTTGGCAGCCTGGCCTTCCAAATAGGAGCTTACATCACTGGTAAAGGTCCCTTCAGCATGCCTCTCAAATTCATCATGACGTTTGGCAATGTTATTCCTGAAGGAAAGGTGAAAGTTAGGTTGAAGCTCTTATTTGCAATGTGGTGCTTACTTATAAGCAGGATTCAATGGAGAAAGAGCTTGGAAGGTTGGGAGTTGAGGATGGCAAGCGGATTGTGCAGATACATGAATGATCTGGACTGAAGACCAATGGGAGAGATAATAACCACTATGAGGGGCCAGAGCTATGCTCTCCCTTCCCAGCATATCTATTTTACCTCCCCTGTTTACCTGTGGGCTTTGCTGCTAAAGCTGTATTACTTGTTATTTATTCTCTAGAGATGTAGGGTGTCTGCTTGTCCACTGTGATGTGTTCCAAGGAAGGTAGGTGTGGTTATTTCCACGTATGGGACCAGAACTGTTTACATGAATCAACAGAAAAGCAAAGGACCATTTGAAAATGTTTTCTAAAGAACCAAATGATAATGGATGAAAGGAAATGTGTGATTTGCTTGGAGAAAAGCAAAAAAAAAAAAAAGATGATCCTGTAACAGCTGTAGGAGTATGTGAGGAGCATTCACTGTGATCCCCCTCCAACATATATTATTCCAGGAGAGTTCATCTTAAACATACAGAAGATAGTGGAGAGGGAGTATTTCATTATATTTATTTGCAAAGTTGATATGTTCCCATTCTAGAACATGGGACAGTTGTTTCCTGCCCCCCCCCCCCATGGGACAGTTCTTGTTTGAATGGATTTGTGATTTCTCACATTTCTCTGATGCCCACCTGTAGCCCTCAGTAGGGATGTGTCCACTCTGGCCATGATGGCCATCTTTTCTGCAATTGGATTCTCTTTTTTGCAGTAGATTCTCCACTTTAAGGTTCACTTTGGTCAGCTGCACTATTTCTGCCATTCCCATGCTGATTTGTGCTCTCTCCCTGATTCTCACTCTCTCTTCCTCTCCTCTCCTTCCATCCGGATACATCCATGTCCTTTCCCCTGATTTTTAGATTTCTTCACCTACTTTGTATGCATAACCCCTTCCCTTTATGGGCCACTCTCCAAAGAAATTGTGAAATCCCACCATCTATGTGAAACCCTGGTGGATAATTTTCTCCAGTAGCTTAGAAGCATCACCCCTCCCCCCACTCTGCCAAACATTTGTCAAAGAAAATTCAACATTAAAATGTATGCCTCCTGATAGGTTTGTGTTCTTATTTGCCGCCTTCTTTCTTTATACGGTGGAGCTCGCTAGGCTGTAATTTAAATGCATATTTTGGCTTTTATTCTAAAGGAAAAGGAATGCATCTGTCTCTATTTCTTAGCACGATGAACTTGACCGGAGTATAATTGTAATGTGAACAGTCATGGGTTTGAATCCTACAAGGGAATGTTAAATTTTCTCTATCTTTTAGAAGTTACATTTCTGCGGTTGCTAGTCCAGAAAAGTCAGTTTTAAACTTAAAGGTAAAATGGATGGGAGGAACTACCGCAGAGCCAATTGAGAAAATAATTTAAAGTCTGTGCCAAATTGTAATGTGGGTAAGCATTTTGGGAGGTGAAGGGAGAGGCAGGGAGCGGCATAAGATAAAGGATAGCATCCCCAATCTTGAAAATTAACACAGCGTGGTTTGGCAAAATGTTAGGAGGATTTTTAGGTCTATTTAGTACAATTGTTTAGACTTTCACCTGTTCCTCTTGGTATTCATCAACCATTGCACAAAGTCTTGGGCACGCCTGGAGTCCAGATACTTGCTGTAGTCACTGGTGAATGTGCCTTGTGAATGACGCTTGTCTTCATTCATCTCGTTGGGATCCTCCAGTGGTGCTGTCTGGGAAGCTGGGAATGATCTATGGAGAAGAGTCATTACTGTGTCATAGATCTCCCCAAGGAGAGAAGCCCCTGAAGCCCCTTCACCACAAAGTGCATGATCACATTCAGGATTAAGGTAAATATTTAAGTAAGTACTTTAGAGAAACCTTAGCTTCTTTTGGGAATCTCAGATGTAGTGTAATTGAATATACTTTATCTCTTAAATGGAAATCTGATAACAGGTTTTTGGACTAACTTCATTTTCTTTCTGGAATATGATTAAGTAAATCCTTTTCAGCCAATTAATCTACTCATGATTATGCTAATAATGACAGAAGAGAGCAGTGACTTGAATATTTTAAAAGAGTAAAGAACCCCAAATCATTTGTGTGGGCAGCAGATTTGTTCCCGTTTTTTATTTTGCATATATTCATATAAAAGCATAGCTCAATTACCTAGTTATATGATAGCTAATAGCTGAAGAAATGTGTTCTCTCTCTCTCTTTCTCTTTCTTTCTCTCTCTCTCTCTCTCTCTCTCTCTCTCTCTCTCTCTCACACACACACACACACACACACACACACACACACACACACACAGGCCACTGGTTGATTTAAAACTTTATAGTGGATAATACTTATGCTAATAATCAACAGTTGGTTGGCCTGGAAAATATTGGGAAATTATTCAAGGTGATTAATACCTAGGGATAAGGTAGTACACCTGTCAAATTAGAAAAGATTATATATTGGGGAGGAAAAAAATCTTTCTTTCTTACTAATGTAAATGTAAACGTATATGATTTTCTGGAGGCAATTCAGCAAGATATTCATTCAAACCCTCTGATTTAAATTCAATGAAGCCTTTTGATATAGTCATCCTACTAGTGGAACTTTACCCAAAGGAAATAGTGATAAATGTGGATGGAAATATACCACTTGTAGTGTTCCTCATAAGAAAATTTGTAGACTTAAGTGCCTAATAGAAAAGGAATATCTAAAACTTGTTATATAGTTATAAAATGAAACAGTATACAACTTTATTTTGTCAGTGGTGGGGATTGAACTCTGGGCTTGGGTGCTGTCCCTTCTCTCTTCAGCTTGAGGAGAATGCTCTACCACTTGAGACAGAGCATCACTTCTGGTTTTCTACTGGTTTATTGGAGATAAGAGTCTCACAGACTTTCCTGCCCAGGCTGGCTTTGAACCATGATCCTATATCTCAGCCTCCTGAGTAGCTAGGATTACAGGCATGAGCCACTGGCGCCTGGTGGTATACAACTCTTAAATATCATAGTTAGTAAACATTCTCATGACAAAAACCAAAGCTAGCTGGGTGACAGTGGCTCACACCTGTAAGCCTAGCTAGTCAAGAGACTGAAATCTGAGGATCAAGGTTCCCCAATCTGAGAAGGAAAGTTTGTAAGACTCTCATCTCTAATTAAGTATCAAAAAGCTGGAAGTGGAGGTGTAGCTCAGCTTTTAGAGCACTAGCCACAAAAAAAAATGCTAAAGGACAGAGCCCTTATTTCAAGCCCTAGTATACCCCTTGCCAAGGCTCACAGAAAAAGCATGATAAAATACTATATGAGACAAGAGCTATTTATATAGAATATATACAGATAAAAATCCAGGAAAGCAGTATACCATTTTTCTTTATTTTGAATAGTTTCTTTTGGGAAGTGGAAATTTGAATACTTAAATTTTTTTGCATATTTTCATATTTTACATCATGAACATGTATGATTTTTACAATTAGCAAAGAACAATGTTATTTTTAAGAGGAGCAAAAAGAAGACAACAGTTAGTGAGGGGAATTAAAATAATCTACTATGTAGTGTATGAATAATAAATAGATAGAGAAGTTCAGCTGGAGTACTCAAAAGGCTGTGATTTCCCATTTACATGTTGTTCAGCACTTCCCACCCCTTTAATTATGAAGCAGTAATACACTGATTTGTACTCTAGACAAGTATACCTTTATCAGTATGATATTTTAAACCTTTGAACATGGCTTAAAGTATCACCAACATATGGTATTTTTATTTTTTTAATTAAAAAAATAATCTTTAAGAAGTTGTACAAATAGGTTTCAACTCAACATGTCAATTTTGAGACCATGGTACTCTAAATATCACTAGGGACCTTATTCACTAGCATAGTGTAGTTCTCATAGGCTTTATTCTAACCATAGGACAGTGTCAGTTCAAGTCCGAAAATTTAATACCTGGGTCTCTCCTCGGTGTCTTGAAGAGAACGTTGCCAGCTTCCTTGTACCAGCATTATGAACAATCCAGCCACAAAGTAAATGCTCTTCATTTTTTTGCCTGTCAGAACACAGTGTGTGGGGGAGGGGAGTACAGGAAACTATAGTTAAATGTGTCAAGCTCAGTTTAATTTTGATAAAGTAAATATTACAGAAAGAAAGAAGAAGCTCATCCTCCTAATCTCATTCTGATTATAGTTCCAATTTAACTGCAAATAGATTATATTTTTCCCTCCCTTTTTGGAGGCAAAGGAGGCAAAGGAGAACACAAAAGATGTATTTCACTAATAAGCTTTTCATTATTGTAGGGCACTTCTGTTAATGATTAGAAGGTTCATTTGCAGATTTGAAATGGAAAAACAGTACACAATATATGTTTAAAATATCCACTGTAGATGATATGCTACATATGGTTAGCCTGAATGGCACCTTATCCATAATGCCGCCCCTTCACTATCAGTCTGGCTTTCAATTAATAGTCCTTCACTTTCAAGCATTTACATTATACTGCATTTCAACCATCTTAAAGCAGCCTCAGGCTACAACTTGGCATACCAGCTGTCGGTTCAGATGTATTATTCATTTATATTTTAAATAGTGTAACTTGGTCTAGACTTTGTAATTATAAAGCGGCCAACAGATTTGAGGTATTTTAGGGTGCTTTGACCTGTTCTAAATTAAAGGGAAAAATCATTTTGAAGACAAGCAATTTGCAACAAGAACTAATGCTTCTGGCAACTTGAACAATCACAATTAAGAAATTAGAGATGAGTATCATAAAGAAATTAGTGCTTGCTTCTGAAGTCTCAGAAGTTCTCAGGTGATTTTGCAAATTGGTTTTAATCCAAGACATGACATTTCCTCTTGGTAAAACTAAGGACCTGGTTGTGGGAGACACCTGATTTCTTGTCCTTGTGTCGCAAGTGGAAGCTAGGCCAAGCCATAGGATGCCAAGTTTGTGATGAGGTGATGTGAATGGAGATGGAGATCAATGTGAATGTGGGTCAGGATGAGTGTATTTTAAAGCAAGGTCCTCTATGTGCAGAACGGAAACCTCAAGCCTACTCTGGCACAACTGCCTCTCTGCTACTTTCAAACTCACCTACCTTTCTCCCTCTCTTTCTCTCTCTCTTTTGAGAAATAAGAATTTAATTATGTTTACCATAAATAAATTGAATGAGTATTTTTAGCAAATGACATTTGGTTTGGAATAAGGATTTTGCAAATATTATCATTTTAAACTATCAATCTTTTCTTTCACATCCAAGCCATATTTACTATCCCTGTTACTACAACACGGAGACTGTAACACCTGCAGCAGTAACATTTTCTCTTTGGAATATTAAATCCTTGCAGCTTAAATGGTCAATTAGACAAAAACCACACAACAGAAATCATATATTTACCTTCCTTATTCATTTGCAAAATGGCTATTTTTTGGTTTAGTTTAGCCAGGTGGAAAGTTTTAGAAAACTTACTAAATATTTGGAAGGCAACTTCTGATTCTAATTTTCAATGACAATATCTTTCAAGAGTGTTTAAAAGTTGAAGCAAGCACTCACATGATTATACTAACAGGATTATGCCATCACGTACAAGTTTTTTGAGGAGGATTGAAAGCTTTCAAAAATGTATTCCAAAATAATTCTGTCTGCCTAAGGTTATGCAGTACGTTCTGTTTTATTATGTCAGAGAAAATTTATAGCAGGTGGTATTCTGCCATCTGAAGCTGATGGAAAAAGAAATAACCCAAAGAAGAATGATCATGGCCCTCTAATACTGTCAAGTGAGTTCTATTAAAAGAACTAATTTTTAAAAATCTCATTTATTCACTTTTTTTGGAAAATTAACACAGTTATGAAAATTTTGATACAGTTAATTCATTGTTTCGACACCATTGCTGAAAAAGTAAATACATATGTTATTTTAGTATCAATATTTTATTAAATAGGAAAGCAGTTTCCAATTGCTTTTACCCTCTTTAGATAAAGAGATAGTTTGCTGCCATGTAAAAACCAGCTATTTCTTCTCAAATCCTAGAGGCATATATAATAATAATAGTATTAATGATGTAGGAATAATAATAGTGTAGAAAGTCTTTTAGAAAGATACATCCGAAGCTTAGCAAAGAAAACATTATATCATATCCCTAAATATATTGGTGTTGTTAAATATTTTTATTAAAGTTATTTCATAAATAGGTGCCTTTGTCTATATTGCAAAACACGCTACTTAATCATGAACTCCATTAAGAATATTTATAAATTTGCACTTTGTCTTTAGGAAATTAAATAAAACATCTGGCATTTTTTTCTTCCTAAAGAGATGTGCTAAACTTTAACTCCCAAATTCAGCTACTTTGGATTTTATTTATAACTATTGGTCTTCTACATATAGTAAAGAGTTATTAGTTTGTGAGTTTTCTCAGATCCATACCAAAAAAATCCCTAATAATCAGCGATGCCTGTTACCTATACTAAGTATGCTACATATTGCTTACAAAGAGCCGCTTTCATGGATCAAGATGTTGTGACAGGTTTATTAGAAATTTGAATATTTGGATGATGGTATTGAGTTACTCTACTGGAAAAATCAAATATGTTAATGATATAGAGAGCAATTATTGTGATTGCCTCAGTAATGGAAACATTTCTATTGAATTTAAAGGCGCCTTCTGTTCAAAGTAGTATATACATCTATCAAATCCAAGGAAAATAATTTTCCGAGTACTTACATGCATTTGAACATGCAATTCTGCAAACAGTTACGCCTTATAGAAAATGTATTGTATGAATCTTTATTATTTTTCTTTCTATTTTATCTCTTGCACTGAATTCTTTCTATGAACTATTTTTATGCCTATTGGTATAAATATATTTGATAGAGTTTTATCTCAATTCTGCCCTGGGTATTATTAGTAACTAAGTAAAAGATAAAAGGACGCTTTGATTCCTAATACTTAAATACAAATAATTAACCGCCCCCTCCCCACACAATACAATCTTTCCAATTTCACAGTCATTCAATATCATCAGTCTTACCTTCTGGTGAGGTGATGTGGGACAGAGCAGAGAGGTACAGAGCCCGTGTCTAGAGTGAGTCCTCTTTGGAACTTAGGATGTGCTCTCTGCCCTGAGCTCTTGCATTTCTGCACCAGCGCTAGGCTTTTATATACTCCTCAGCTCTGTTTAGCCTCATAGATAGTATGCTGACAATATAAATTTCTCATCTGTAAATAATGGGTTTTTGTTACAAATGATTTCACTCGCCCACTCTCTTTACTCATCTGTATTTGACATGTATATTGGGTGAGACCTCAGATCCGGAAACTTTTTGTTTACTCTTGTGGATTTTTTTCCCCTGGCGAGGACTGGGAAAAATGTTTGCAGCTTCCCTTGTGAATGGCAGTCAGGCTTGAAACTCACCTAGGTTCTGCGAAGTGAATTTTGGTGTTGAACACTGCCATATTGGACAATGTTACAAGTCCCTTGGTTTTTCTATTTAGCCATGAAGAATTTACCAGAATAATCAATCACTCATTCATCTAGCCAAATAACAAGTCATTTATTCAATACATATTTACTAAAAATGCACTCACTTGCATTCTATGGAAATAATTTGTGGGGAATTTTAAAGGCTGTCAATTAAGACCTAATGTGTCTTGATTTAATGAGTTCCATTCAGCATTCAGGATAAAGCAAACTGAGTTGCGAGAATGATGGAGCAGGTGACATAGATAAAAAACATTGTACTCATAAACTGACATGTTAAAAAAAACCTGACATGTTGAATTAAACTTCTTGGTACAATTATTTAAAGTTAACTTAAAAAAATAATAATAAAATAGCCGGGCCCCGGTGGCTCATTCCTGTAATCCTAGCTATTCAGGAGGCTGACATCTGAGGATCACAGTTCAAAGCCATCCTGGGCAGGAAAGTCCGTGAGACTCTTATCTCCAATTAACCACCAGAAAACTACAAGTGGTGCTGTGGTTCAAGTGATAGAGCACTAGCCTTGAGCTCAAGAGCTTAGGGACAGCCCACAGGCCCAGAGTTCAAGCCCCATGATAGACAAGACAAAACAAAACAAAAAGAGACTAAACATCCAAGACAGGTGATGCTAATAAGACAGGACCTAGCATTTCTTTTTCTTTCTACTGGTTATTTAAAAATTTTACTTGACTGATAAGTGTGTGGGGCAGTAGTTTACCAAAAATGAAATGAAGAGAAGTGTTAAGGTGAGACACATAATGTCATATTTCTTAACTTCTGTGACCCTCACATGGATCCTTAATAGACTTCGCCATGATCCTGGTCAGTTTAGAGAACCAGAAAGATGGTAAGTGATTTGAACAGACAGCACAGGAACTCCTATAATCAGATTTACTCCTCTGCTATCAGTGCGCAAGTTGTTTTTGTGCCTCTGCTACAGATTTGTGAAATGAGAAGGGTGGTTAAATGTCCCTTTTCAAATTAAAATTTTATTCCATAGGACAAAGTCATCATAATACTACTTAAATCAACCCCAATATTCTAATATGTTCGACTACTTCATGGTGTAAGTGATGAGATATTTGGAAGTATATCATTAACTCTACTGAAGAATTATCCCAAATGGATACTTTTGTTTGTACAATGGACCAGTTGTGACCTACAGGACACAAGTATCAGTTTCCACCACAATGGACCAGTTGTGACCTACAGGACACAAGTATCAGTTTCCACCTCAAATTTGGAAACATCGCTTAAGAGTTTTCTCCTAGTAATTATTGGTGATACAAAGCCTTGGTATTTACAGGATATCCAAGGACTATCATCATCTGGCAACATGCTACAGATGCAGAATCTCATGCCCAGCCTAGATAGACAGAAGCAGAATCTGTATTTTTAACAAGATCCACAGGAAATTCACATATATCTGAAAGTTTCGGAAGCATAGCTGTATAAAAATATCCACCTCACTGGATGCTATCTCCTCCTGATGCTCTCCTCCTCCCTGATGCTGCTAGTATCTTGATTGGCGTAATTACTTCTTGGCAATACCAGTAGAGGGGGTGAAAGAGCAGAGAAAGGTGTCAAGCCTCAGGACCATCTAGAGCAACACAAATGCAATCATGGTTTGAAAGTGTGAATTGATATATGTGATTCAATTGTCCTTCCTTCTGACTACAATGTTCACAAGCATAATAGCTACATTTGTAATTAAATGTTTTGGCAGATTCAGCTCCATATTCCTATAATCTATTTGTGGTCTTCCTTCTTTTATTATTTTCCTTCCTTCTTTCCTTCTTCCTTCCTTTTTATCACCTTATCTTCCCCCTTCTCTATCTCTTCTTCCTTCCCTCCATCTCCTTTCTCTCTCTCTCTCTTTTCTCTTAACAATCTAGATGCATGTGGGACAATCCTCAGCAGAGAGCTCTGCAGATGTGTGTGAAGCCCTTAACACAGCACTAGCACCTCAATAAAGGATTATCTCCCTAGAGTTAACAGCAAAGTGCTTCTCTTCCATTTACCCTGGTGGTTTTCTATTGTTTTACAAGTAGCTACTGATGCCAGCTTCTTTCAGAAAAATGCTCTTATTTACTCTGCCTTTATCTCCATCCCATCCACACTGATTCTTGGGATGATAAGCATTATGAGCTGCAGAATGTTTAAGAACCTTACTATCTGATGCTCTTCACTTTTGGAAGACAATTGTTGATGGGTACTGTATTATCAGAAGTTAAGTGCCAAGTTCAATGTGAATGTGCAGACCTTTCAATGACTGTCAACACCAGCCAATTCTTGCTTTTCAGTTCCCATCATTGCAGCTATCCAGTAATTTCCTAAAAGGAAGAGAACATGATACACCTGTATTTACATGGCTACTGTTTGAAAGCTTTTCTAGAAGCAGAAAGTTCTGGAAGGTGTTCCCTAGAGCTCTTTGATCAGGCAGCATGACATTAATTGTATTGCCAGGGTAGGTGCCCCTCATGGCAATGATTAACTTCTTGAAAAACCAATTTGGTTTAAGGTAAGTGATGCAAATTGTTATAATTATAGGGAACAGAACAGAAAAGTTTATAAATGTTTAGAACAAGATAAGATCTTTATTCAAAATTAATTTTGTGTTTTGTGATGCCGAGGACTAATGCCAGCTTTTTTTGGATGTGTAACCTGTGGAGTTGTCCAGGTCACATGCTTGTAGAATGGCTCCGTGATACACTCTCTTCTCACCCTCTGGAAAATCTTCTAAAATAAATCTCTGCATTTTTCATTCAGTACTTGAGCACACAAATTGTGTATCTAATCCCACTTAGGACATTACCTCACAAATCATGGAGTAAGTGGGATTGTTATACACTTGTTTTCTGCAGCTCATTAGGATATTTGGAATTAAATATCTTAAAATGGTAAAGATATATGTTCACAGTTTACTCTGGTGGCAAATGAGGAGCTTCTGTGCATTGCTGATGAAGCCCTTTTATAAAATTTACCAAAACCTAGAGTTCTTGGCCAGGTAGAGCTATTCTGAAATGTTCTCCTCTGCACACACCTATATAGGTACGTAATGATGGAGATATAGAGCTCTTTGTTGGGGGTATTGTATATAACAGTAACAAGTTAGAAATAATACAGGGAACTATCCATAGATGACTTACAAAAAGGAAAAAAAAAGAAGTTCTTTATTTATCAGTGTAGATTCCAAGGTATGTTGCTAGATGGAAAAAAGAGATGCTTGATGGATGCACAGTAGGCTAGTTTTTGTATTGGAAAGAGGAAAGGCATAAATACGCATTCGTTTACTTGTAGTGCATTAAAATTGGAAGAATACAAAAGAAACTAATGAAAGGCCTACGTGTAGGACCAATGAGGAGCAGTGGGATAGAGGGGAGTGTGCACAAGGAATATTTCTCAAATTGCATCTCTTAGATTGTTTTGATCATTTGACTGAAATATCTATCCAAAACAAAAGCAAATTGGTTTTAAAGTAAAGCCCATGTCAGAAAATGGTTAAGCTTTAGAACTCAATGTTTAATGTTCCCTTTAGCAAGACTACTCCAAGTGTCAAAATAATAAAAAGTACATGTCTGCAAAAATACTTGCACAAAAATGTTCAAAGGAGATTGCTTTTCATAATAGTAAAACTTTGGGAATAATGATACCATCCATTAAAAAGAAAAAGAATAAGCAAATTGTGTTCTGGAATTCACACCTTGGAATACTGCTCATCATGGCAAAAAGAAGGAATAACAATAGATACAGGCAGCAGAGTGTATAAATTGCAAGGACATGGTGATGCGTAAAAGAAGCTGGATATTCCAAAACTACTAGCCTACTGTGTGAATCTAGATAAATAAGTTCACAAGCAGGCAAGACTAAGGTGTAAGAAAACCACTGAACCGTGGTAGTTTCTTGTAAAAGTATAGGGGAGGACTATCTGGAATACTGTAATAAGGGTTTGTGCTTCCGGACTTATTCAAATGTCAAAATGGGAAAACTGAAATTGGTGGTTCTAACTTGTGTAAATTTTACCTAAAGTAAAAGCGAATAGATTTTAAAAGACTTGTATGAAGTACGTGTATAATTAGAACTAACACAAACAGACAAAAATATTAATGATTGTTTAAGTTAATTGATGATTTCTTGGCTTATGCTTGAAATTTTTCCATACTGAAAAGTTGGATCAAACTGTAATGAAATGATTGGAAAGAATAAGACTTTAGTATCTAACAAATCAGTTATCATTTTGGAAGCTAAAAGTTTCAGAAGCTAAGTAAGGCAAATGAAATTTAGATAAACATGTTAATTGGAGGTAAATCAAAAGCACAGGGAAGGGCCTTGGTGACCAAAAAACAGCCTGGGGAAAATGTGGGAGGTGGACCATCATTCAGAGGGTTGGTAACAAGATTATAGTTCCTTTCTCCTTAGTGTTACCTCTCAGATCTGTAAGCAAAGCTGCCATAGCGATCAGTCAAGCTGTTCTGATTGGTTTGTAATCCATATTTGATTTGTGCTCCCTTTAGGATAATTTAGTCTTCTCTAGAAAAAAAAGGTTTTCTGAAAAAACTAGGTGTACAATTTCCAAAGATTTAACAAAAAAGATTTGAGGAGAAATACATGCAGAATTTGAAAATGCATTTACATCAACTGAGTCTTTTTAGCTTAGAAGATGAAAGTTTGAAGATGACAATAACCTCTAAGGATATCAAAAATTGTATACATGAAATATAATAGTCACATGTTCCTTGCACTTCTACAAGTGACTTTGTAGGCTCAAGGATTCAAAACAATGAAGTTCTGAGTTAGCCAGAGGATGGGAGAAATACCCTTCCTGAGAGATATTTAAGAATCAGTGCATGACCCATCCATCTGGAATGATTCTGAGGAAGGCTGCTTGGGGGAGGGGAGATTTTGTAACAAGATCAGTGGACAGTCTTCCTGCCCCGAGGCTCTGAGACCCTGCAGACAGCTCGCTTACAAGTCTGTGCAGGGGACCGTGTGGCATCATGGCTTTGCATTCGTTGATTTTTATCTTTTGCAAGATCCCTGGTATAATGAGATGTTTAAAATTGTTCTAAGTTTCAGTTATTTTTATTCCCAAAGGGAACAAGAAAAAGAAAGAAAACAAAATCACATTTGTACAAAAGAATCTTATCTCATAATTTATAAGCAGAATATATATTTATATGTATAAATACATATATATCATTGAATACATGTGCTATGCTTCTATTTTTCGCATATTGTCGCTATAAAAAAACAAACCATATGTCATTACATTTATCCAACCTCTTGCTCATCTGGAAAGACTTTTTTTATTCAAGCTTCTAAGAGTCCTTAATGTGAACCAATTAAAATGTTGCAATTTTCAAAGTCTTCTCTGAAAGGGAAAAAAACCCACAAACTTTAGCTATTAGGAAATTTAAAGTTTGGAATCTGGATACCAAAAGATGCAGAAAATGTAAAATGGCATTATAAGCACTTATTTTTGTATTCATTGTGCCTCTAGGCAGACTTACCTCCTGGCTGAAACTTGTTTGCTATTTCCAAGTCATATTTAATCAGATGTATTGTGAAGATACACTCATTCTTCTGGTGACATGAAAATGTTATAGCCATTGAGGATACTTCACCGAGCAAAGCTTTATTTAATCTCTTATGCTAATTTGATTCTTTTTTCTTCAAACTTAGAAATGGGTTTTTCACATTTTAAATTTGTAATAATTTACCAAATTAATTTATTTCTGAAAGTCAACACCATTTCCAGGGTCATTACTATGTTCTAGTCCTGACTCTTCAGCACTGAAAAGTAAAGCACTTCCTGAATGCCATGTGGTCAGGGGACATAAAGATGAAAGTGACTTCTCATTCCCATTTTAATAAGAATCCTTTTTCTTTTCATAAAGCACAGTAAAGTATTTTCTGTAATCTTTTCTGAAGTCAGAAAAAAATAATCAACCTCTCTCTCTTTTTCTCTGTCTCTCACTACATACCAGCCTCTTGACACCTAGCTATCTATATACTCTGTTTTTATCTTCACTATTTTGCACATTTTACATGAATAGAACTTCTTAATATGTCAACTTTTGTGTCTGCTTTTTTTGAGGTTCATCCATGTTGTAGCAGGAGCCAATACTTTATTCCTTATTTTAATAATTGAATAATGATTGCAGAACAGGTCCATACCATACTTGCTTCACCGTTTATCAGCTGATAAACATTTAAGTTATTTCCGCTTTTTGGCTATTATGAATAATGCCGCTATGGACATAGTTGTACAAGCTTTTGTCTAGATCTATTTTCAATTCTCTTGTGTAAAATACCTAGGAGCAGAATTTCTGGGTCATATGTTTAACTTGCTGAGAAACTGCCAACTCCTTTCCAAAGTGACAGTGGAGATTTCATTTCTTTAAGAGTCAGAGCCATGAGTTTTGGACACATCACAATTGACTTTTCAGTCTTCTGACAGATGCAGATTTTGCAGAGGGCATTCCAAGAGTATAGGCTTCAGAGCCCAGTGGCAGGAAGGTCTTGGCAAGAAGAAAGCCATTCTAATTGTTGTTGTTTTTTTCTTCTAGAATGATGAGAAGACAGAGTGACAACAAGAAGGCGAGTGAGGCTGGGCCTTTGAATAGGTCTCATTGGAAGAGCTTCTCTGCCAAGTTCAGAAGAGCAGGAAGCAGGAAAATGACAGTGCATGGGTGAGAGGAGGAGGTTTCCTGAATTTGAGAGATTAAAGCACTTAAGACAGGGATTTGAAGTTCCCGAGGAGTGGATTTTAGTCACCTCTGTTCAGAATGGAAGTGTGATGATGTGAGACACAACTAGTAAAAATAAGTACATTTTAAATTGTTTTTCTTAATTGAGAATGGAAACACTCTTTTTATGGGCATGAATGGAGATATTTCTAAAACACTAAAAACCATAATATCCTGGAATATACTATTCATTTATATTAGCAACTCAACTATATTGATTCTACAATAAGTCTCATAGATTACTTATACTGAAAATTATTACAGTGATGTGAAATTTACATAAAATCTTCAATATTAATAATAACAGCTCAGTGGCATTTATTACATTCATAATATTAAGTAATCCTTCCCTATGTTAGGTATTAATACTATTCACATCCCTTCAAAATAAAAAGCCCTATTTGGCTATTAAGCAAATTTCTCCTCATCTCCTTGTTGCTTGCCTCTTTTGCTTGCTTCTTTGTCTTCTGGCAACCACTAATCAGAATTCTTTCTCCATGAATTTACCTGTTCTGAACATTTCAACAAAGAAAAATACACAGCAGCTGTTTTCTCTGGCTTCTTCTTTGCCTTCATCTATTCTGTATTATATATCAATACATAAATGCAAATATATTATATATTTATATAAAAGGTACATACAAAATATATGTATAATAAACACCAAGAGCTTTTCCAGCCAGGAGACAATGACTCACATCTGTAATCTTAACTACACAGGAGGCTGACATTTAGAGAATTAGGGTTCAGAGCTCTCCAGGACAGAGAATTCCATGAGAATATATCTTCAACTAGTCAAGAACATGCTTGAGTGGAGGTGTGGCACAGGTGGTAGAGGACCAGCCTCGAGCACGCAAGCCTAGCTAGAAGATAAAGCTTTGAGTTCAATCCTCAAAGCTGGCACAAAAGTAACAATGTTTTAAGTTGAATAAAAATTCATAAATAAAATTACACATTTTATTAAATTACACATTTTAACAATTACATTCATAGTTTCCATGACATTTTTTTTTCTGGGAAAGATGACACAAGGTTGATGTGTGTATTGAGTTGCTATTTATAAGATCTTATTATAAATCTTAACACTTGGAAAAATTCCTGATTTTGCTAAGAGGAAACACCATGTAAAAGACTCTAAAAACATCACAAATTTAATAGGATTTCCTATAGCAGGTTTCATTGGCATGGCTTTCTCAATGAAGAAGATTATGTAAACAATACTTTATGGCTTCTGATGCCATAACTTGAAAAAGTAAATAGTGCATATACTCTGATCTATTGAAGTTGCTTTGGCAACTTGGAGGCACATATGTGACTTCTTAAACACATAAATTGATAGCCACCAACTCTCAAAATGTGAGAGATACAAAAGACTTATTTTATATGGAGTCTTCTGCCTTTTACTTTTGTTCTGAATATCTAATCTGGAGGAGAAAAAAAAGAACTACTTGTTTACACATTCATTGTTCTTTTCTCTCTGGAGCCTCTGCTTTGGCAGTGTGAGTTGCTAGCATGATGTACTGATGCCAATGTGGGGACCATGCTTGTGTGATATCTTGAGAGCTTTCCTCCCACCCTGCTCCCCCCCCACCCCATATTCCAATGAGTGTGGTTGGGACTTGGCAGGAGAGCACGTGTGGGAAGATTCAGTGCAGGGGTAACAAAAGAGTAAAGACATCAAGAAGAAACTGACAAGTGGAGGAGAAATAATGGGAAGATTGGAAAGCCAGTATCATTTTTAGTCACAGGCTGTATTAACTGGATGGCTTGCTTTCACATACATATATTTTGCTACAGCCAGGACCCAGGTGTAGACCCGACAGAGGCCACTAACTATTAGAGGCACAAAACTCCATTTTCAAAGTCAAACTATAAATGCTTAAGAATCACTTAAAGATATTTCAGTATCTGTACTTAAACTGTAATGATGGCTGAGAATTGCCTGTGTTTACTTATACTTTATATTGGTCATTTGATTTATGACAATAATATAGAACAAACCATCTGTGAAACCTTCCACATTGTCCCCCCAAAACACCTGACCAGAAAAACTACCAATATTATAAGGAGACATGGTGATAAAGATCATTGTTCAGTAGATCTGAATGCATAGAATCTTAAACATACCTCACTTTCATAATCAGAAATATATATAATATACTTTTTTCTAATTTACAGAGTTTCAAAAATTAAATAGAATCATACAATCATATCCATGGAATACCTGATGTACAATTCACATTCAAAAGAAAGCAAAAAAAGATTATTAGATAAAATAAAAATTGATACGCAAAGGCCAAATAAAGCACACATGAGGATTTCTTATTGTTGTTTCCTCATATAAAATTGAGACTAGTAACCTAATCTGCTTTCTCTTGATGAAAATCAGAAAGCCTGGCAAGCAGGCCCTTACATACAGCACTTTAAACCACTAGCTCTTAGCGCCTAGATGACCCCCATCAGGTCCCAGAATCTACCATTAGTTTACAAGAGGCCTTGCTGAGACTATCTTTAAGCAGCGTCATTCATTTCAATTGCCTACTGGGTTGGTTCTTGACCTGTTTGAGATTTGGAACTCTACACTAAGATGTGGGTTACGTCACTCAATGAAAGATTTTTCAATTATCTTATTTAAATCATATAAAGGAAGTGCAATCAAAGGAGGTAGAAGATGGTGGTGGTGGAGGAAAGCCCTGAAGAATGTGTCTACCTCAGTGCCATGAAAGATGCTGATGTTCACACTGACTGCACAGGTTAGGGGAAACAGTTGCACCTCTGTGTTTCTCGTTTCTTAATGGTTTCTAGTCATCAAATGTTTCCTGCCCCAACCTATAAAGAGAACCCCAGAAAGACTCACTAGAATTCCATATTGAGAGGAAACAGTGCAATCTGTGATCCCAGAAGATGCTCAGATCCTGGAGGAAAAGAAACAAGTTCAATGAGTTCAACTCATTGTATGTAATACAGTCCTTCGATTTTGAAACATGATTTAGGGTTAAGAATTACAAGTTCCCTCAGGAGGGCACAGAAAGATGCCACAGGCTTGCAAAGTGAATTTTAAAAGTTCTAGCACTGTTCCATGGACTTTGTCCATATAACAAATACTAGAACTCAGTTGTCTTGATTTTGTCAGGAGAATTTGCAGAAATGTAAGGTTGCATTTATATGGCAGTAGGATCCTAGAAAATTAAATTCTCTCCTGTTGAATCATTAGCTACCAAAACATCCAAAATGCACAATGCTTGGAGCTATATTTCATCAATTTGCCTTTCATGTCTTCAAGTTATCATCTCACTTTAAAAGCACCACCAGTCAAACTTGATCTTATGGCCTGATCAGGAGCAAAAGACATATAAGCAATAGGATTCTTGTTTTGTAACACAAAATAAACATGTGATGCTTTAAATATATGTATTACATTTCAAAAATACTATTTTTAAAAAGGTGAGGCAATTATACACTCTGAAGAGAAACCAGAGCAAAGATGTGTTTTTAAAAGATTAAAATCCCTTAGAGTATTCAATAACACTTCAGATATTTGTTTGACGTCTTCCAGACTGAAGATTTTGTGCCAAACTACCATGGTTTTCAGTGTCCCTTTGGTGATTCATCAAGAGGCAGGAAGAATCTAAGTTAGGACAGTGCAGTAGGCTGTGTTTCCATTTCCTAATCCAAATTATTTTTGTTTCAAAGTCCAACCCATTTTACATCTGTCATAGATTCATGTCCTCCTTAACCCTGTTTTCCTGACTGGGCCACCTGCTTCTTTTGATTTTATTTCCCCTCTTTTCTTTGCTTTGTGGTGGGCAATAACCAGTTCCTGTTATGTGCTAAGTACAAGAGAGGGAAGATGTGTTTCCACTGGGAGGTAGCACCTAAGAATTCTAGCTTCAAGAGCCCTCCTACCCACAGAGCTCATGGACACATTCAGTGAGTATTCATTGAGTAGTGCTTGCCTACACTAGATGCTGTATCAGTCTTAGAGGCATAGAGGTAGAGGACAGGAGTCTCTGCTTGTAGGGGCCCATCTCTGTTCCAAAGGGAGCAATAGATAACCATGTTATGCATGAAAAGAACTTCTGATGATTCCACATACTACCAAGGAAATAACACTTGAGCTGGTATGGTGGTTCACACAAGATCAAGTCTTGAAAAACCAAACCAACAAACACAGAAATAATCCATGAGGTTCTTGTATCATCTTAGCTACTGAAAAGCTGCAAGTGGATCTTTGGTTCAAGTGACAGAGTGCCAACCATAAGCTAAAAAGCTCAAGGATAGCCAGGACATGAGTTCAAGCCCCAGGACCAGCACCAAAACTAACTAAATAAAAGTAGCTTATATTATTTATTGAACAAAAACCTATGAAATAGCACATGTCAGATATTGTGGACCCTAAAAATAATGACTCTTTTAAGCTTCTAATCAAATTCATGGGATGGGAACTATTGTCTCAATTTTACTTATAAGGAAATAGAAAGAGAATATATAAAAAATTACCAGTTTTCTACAACTAGCACATTATTGAGCTGGAATTCAAACAGATTGGCTGTGGCACCCAGGACCTTATCTACGGCAGTAGGCTGCATTTAAATTGAATATGATGAACATGTTATCTTGATATATGCAGGATCATGGGCTCATGACTGTAATCTTAGCTACTCAGGATTTGAGGATCATAGTTTGATGCTAGAACAGGTAAGAAAGTCCATGAGACTCTTATCTCCAATCAACTACGAAAAAGCTGGGAGTAGAGCTGTGGCTTGAGTGATCGAGCATTAGTGTTGACCACAAAAGCTCAAAGCTCTAAGTTCAAGCCCCAGAAAGGCACAAATTAAAAAAAGGAAAGAAAAAGAAAAGCAAGCAGATTGAAATACATTGTATTTCACTTAAGAAAGGACGCAGTAATATTGCAAAGTATTGCTTTTATCTTCTGAAGGAAATGAGAGAATATCACTTATTTCCCATAGGTATATGTAGTGTTTGTGCATATTAAGACGTCACTTTGTAATCACTTTGTAATCACCTTTTCTTAAAGTTGGAAGTTCTGCTTCGTGCCTGTGACATATAGAAAATTTTATAACAGATTTACCTTTTTCCATTGTGTCCTTGAATATCTGAAAGGATGTTTCAATAACAATCTAAAACGCACACAAATCTTTCAGTCAGGCATATATTTAAAAAAAATTACCATCTATAGCAGTGAGAAAAATTCCTGCCCCTAACAATGGTGAGCACAGCCAATTCTTTCTGCATAGGTCAGTACACAGTAATTATGCAAGCAAAGTGTGGTCAAGCTGTGGCCTTGACTTCATCTCTCATTCACAGAACGCAACCTCAAAGCTATCTATAACCTCCAAGCAAAATATGGCATGCTCTACCAAAAGGTATTTGTTAAAACATACACTGTCAAAGCACTTTTCAAAATAAGTACAGTTAATCATGAAACATTAATTAGAAGCCAATAAAATGAAATCATATTACTCTTGCTTGCCAAAGACATTACCTGTATGTCAAAAAGAAGTGTTCAGGACCAGCATGTTAGTATTACATGCCAACAATCTGAGCAGGTGGTCATAAGAGCTTTGTGCTAAATTATTTTCTTCCTGAAGAACTTGATAAGGTCCAGGCACTTATTTCTCCCTGGATTAGAAATTATTCCACTTCAAATTGCCAAGTTACCTGTCCATAATGCCAAGGAAATATTTTAACAGTTCTTTCACAGTCTGAGAATGATTTACTGCATTCAGAATTTTTCAATCTGTTTAATTGGATAGACTCAGAATATCTATTTTATTGAATACATTCAAAACCTCTATTAGGTGCCTTTTTTTCTTTATAAGTAGCATAATTGAAAGCATTGTTTTGGTAGAATCTTCTCAGAAGCCATATAATCACCATTTAAATTAGCCCTAATTCATTTTACATTTGCTTATTTTACTGTTAACTTTCCCAGAACTATTTTTTTACAATTAGAACATCTGAATTTTAATTACATTACAATCAAGAAGCTCATTAAAGTCACTTAATTGGCAACATTTCCAAAAAAACCTTAGCTGGGTTTAATATATTTTAAAGAGTTACTGTCAAAGTATAATTTCACCATTACAAACAGCTTGGCAACAACATTTGCATAAAGATCTGTCAGTTTCTGAAAAATGCTCAAATGTTGGGAAAATCAGATTCGTTAAGTAATTTCTACTGGAACAGTCTAGAAATGGAGAAATTGTCCTGTATATTCATTCTTGTAACCCCCACAATACTCTATGCCATGCCAGCATAGGGATTTAATGTTTCCTGAAAGAAATAAATAACACATTTTCTATTTCTTGTAGATGTTTTTCAAAGAATACAAAAATCCTCAGTAGAAGTTCTCTCTCATTTGTATTAAATTTAACCAGATACTCAGGTAGCTGCTGCTTCCATTTCACCCTGTGTAAGACATATAACATTGTCATTTAAAATTTGGAAAACTGGGGCTCAGACGGCGGCTCAGTGGTAGAGCGCTTGCTTTGCATGCATGAGGACCTGGGTTCGATTCCTCAGCACCACATAAGCAGAAAAAGCTGGAAGTGGTGCTGTGGACCAAGTGGTAGAGCGCTAGCCTTGAGCTGAAGAGCTGAGGGACAGCGCCTAGGTCCAGAGTTCAGGCCCCACGACTGGCAAAAAATAAAAATAAAATTTGGAAAACTTTATAAATATCATAGGGTCAGTAATATGGGTTTAAGATTGGAGATTACTTTTATTATATATATATATAATTTTATTGTTATTATTAAGGTGTTTTATAAGGGCATTACAATTTCCTGAGTTCGGTGATGAGTACATTTCTTTTTTGGACAAAGTCAGCCCTCCTTTGCTTCCTCCCAGTTTCCATCTCCCTCCCATCTCTGCCCACAAGTTACATGATCAATTTTCCAAATAATATAAACAGCATGATTGCATTTATTCACTCTTAGAAATTGATTTATGAAAAAAAGAAATTGATTTATGTCTCCTTTCCTATACATACTAAGATTTTTTTGGTTACCCATAATATGTAAAATAGTGACTTTAAACTGAATTTGTTGAATGTGTTAATGAAAATCTCTACTTTGTGATAGATGAACTATGATTATATTTGACAGCATTAATTACAGCATTGATCACCCTTCTGAAAATATAATCTGCAAGAATAAAATGTGGTTAAAATGTAATTATAATTACATGCTAGATTTTTAAAAATAGAATATTTTTGAATTATCCCTTTTAATTTGGTATTTTCTACTTAAAATGTGTCCACTTTGTACTTTGCCTACGTTTTTTGTTTCCAAGCCTAAAGAAAACTCAAGTAAAGCTGTTCAAATGGAAACATTAAAAAAATTGCTATACAAAATGTTGTCATGCTCCCCTGAAAATTATTGCAGTTTAGGATATGAAATTAGATTCAACAAATCTCAAGTAAATAAAGAGAAAGGATAAATGCCTTGAGAAAGGCCCAGATGACTCTATTTAGCAAGACAGGGAGGACTTCCTGAAGAGCAACATAGAAAACTTGAAATTCCTCCCAGAAACACTGTTCATTCAACTGTTAATGAGCTTCACTGATCTGCTATGATCTATGACATTGGCCAAAAGATTTCTTAAGGAGACTGCGGTCTGCACTGTCTGTGGCAACAGGCATGTTTTCTATCTGTATTGTTTAATATGGTTGCTGCTAGCTACATATATCTAGTGTGGCTAAAGTGCTGAACTTTGATTTTATCTCATTTAAACTGATTTAGATGGAAATGACTACATGTTGGCTACTACAGAGGGTATCCCCTACTCCCATTAGAATTTCCCATTATGTAACTACGTGGAAGAATGTGTCATATTTAAGAAAACAAAGGGCTTATAAAAATTAATGTCCCAAGAAGGGTTTAAATCCACATGAGCATTTTTGCCAAAGACTCTATGTGTATGTAGTTGGTTAAAATATTTACAGACATTGGAGAATCCCTGGAGATTTTAACGTGAGAAATGGGCTTGATTAAATTTGTCTCTTAGAAGTTGTGGGAACAACCTTTGTGGGACAGCAAAATAAAGCTTGAGGTAGAGATCACATACTGTATATTGATATTAGAAGCTGGTGGTAAATTCCACAAAGATTACCAATTGTAGCAATCATCCCATTTTTTGTCCTTAATCTTATTTGTATTTCCTTAGGGGCATAGGATATAACTGTCTCTTCTCTCTAGTTGCAGGGTTAAAGAAGAAAAAACTCTGAAGGCTCTTAGGGCAGCCCCAATAGTTGTTGAGTGGATGAAAGAGAAGATAGAAGCTTTTTCAGGGCATGAGTACTGTAAGAAGAAAAAGGAGAAGGGCCGTGGGGAGTCCAGAATCTGTGGAGATTCTGTCCAGACTCCCCAACATCTACAACACACCCTTTCTGATGTGTAAGGTGGATATCTTGTCTGATCGAGAGGCCTGGTTTTAGAAGGGAGTGATAGAATGAGGAACACATATCTGAAACTTCTGGAAAATTCTGAACTATGAGCTTTACAGTCCCCCACTCCCACTGTAAAGTTCCATGTCTGATGGGTTCTTGTGGCTATAGAAATGAGAAGGCTCAAGGGGCACTCTGCTTGCAAGTGGAGAGAAAGAACTGATCCAGGGAAGAAGAAATCATTTCCAGGGCAGATAGCGTGTGGAAGCATGGTAATAAAACATCCTCTAGATGGTTGTTTGGTGGTTACATGTGCTCCGGAATATCTTTGGGTGACCTGGTGTGGCTCTATTTAGGTCCAAGGCAATCACAGAGATGACAGGCCCTCCATGGTTTTGGATGGATGATAGTGACAGTGACAGAGTATTGCTTTTGGGATTACATGCCTTGCACCTTTTATTTTTAATTTTTCAATGAACTTAATGTAGAAGTAAAACCCCAGAAAAATCTCACTGATATAAAAATTGTCCCTCTAGCTATTATTAAAATCCATTTAGCTATGGTCTAGTAATCCACATGCAATTTTCATTACTAATTTTACAAAAGTATATAAAAGTAGGAACGTTTCCAAATTTGAAACATTTCTTAACAGGAGCCTTGATTCAAAAGTCTGACTTTATCCTTATCCAATGCTTTTGGCAATGTTGAAGAAATCTTCTGGGAGAAATTTAATAAACATTTCTTGGAGGACAGCACAGAGTGCAAACATCTCAGATTTGATTCATTGCATTTTCTGAACTATGCTTTATTCTACATTGAGCTATTTGCTTCAGCATTTAAAGTTCTTCATATAAAAATTCCAAAGTACATTTAGATTCTCTTTTTTTTCTGGTGTATTTTTTATTTTTATTTTAATTTTTTTATTGTGAAAATACCGTACAGAGGAGTTACAATTACATGGGCAAGAAAATGAGTACATTTCTTATCAAGCATTGTTGCCTCCTCTTTGTTTCTTATCTTCTATCACCACCATAATACTATTCAGGTGCTTGCTCTGCAAAACTACTTCTTTCTGTGATAGAACCTGGAACATGAAATTAATGAATACAGTAACACAGTCACATTTGAACATTTCACTTTATTTTTTTCTCCCTATGGACAGGAGATAAAATATTACTTATGTCCAAAGCAAAATGTATGGATTCCTCTTCTCTTCTTTCACAGAGAACCAGAAAATGTAAACAACAATAACCTGGAATTTCTGAGCCCTTCTAACATTTCAACAGTTCTTAGAACAATATTCATTTGCTTACACCAGTACTTCACAACATTCAGTAAAATACGCAAATGGTCTGAGGCATCCATAGGAAATTTCTGAATTGTGATGCAGGTTTGAATCTGCATCAATTTCAGTCTGATGAAGAAAAACATTGCTTTAGGAAGTGGGTCATGTGGGTGTACAAGTGGTTTGTGGACAGTCCCGACAAGCCATGGTTCTGGTCAGAGTACCACTGAAATACAAAAAGGAAAAGAGGCCTGCTGTAATTCTGAAGCCACAGATATGATAATTTTTCTAATAATATCAAACATTCCCATAAGTAAAATAGTTTACATGTAAACATTCAGAGCAGTAAGACAGAAGTAACTTGTACTAAACTCCATTAGTGGTTTAGATGTATATTTTAGCTATCACAGGCTGACTTGATCCCAGGGGTCTCATTCTTGAGGAATAAGGTCAGGAGGCATGGATGACTCTAGAACTGGGGCATTAGGTCTGGCATTCTGTATCTCTGGAGCTTGATTTCTTTATTTGAAAAACAAAAGTGTTGGATTTGATTTTTCCTAAAACTGCCTGTAGCTCAAAAATCCCATGAGGCTTGTAGTTCGTGAATCTAACTTCTGTGGTAGAAGTAATGTGTAATGTGTCACATATAATAATAAAGATCCTTTGTAGGAGTTAAAACAGCATTGTAAAAAATAAGAAAGGGGGCAGATGGTAAGATGGAAAATGACAACCTAACTCTAAGTTTTATTGTTGGAGGGATGGTAGCAAGATTGCTTTCTCTGCAGGGGTCATGATGTAATCTGATCTGAGTTGAATTTCCTTTGGAGGTCATGGTAATAAAAAAAAGTTCAGAAAAATATCACCTCATTCTACATAAGTTTTTTTTTTAATGAAACTTCAAAAGATTAAGGAGTTAACTTCCTGGGCTCTTGTTCAATATAAGCAACCAAGGGAGAATGTATACTCACTGAAGTAGGACAAACAATCATTTCTTTCTCTGATTCTGTTTCCTATTCTTTAGGCAACCTAGACTTTGCATGTAGCCCATTTATTCCCTAGACTTTGCATGTAGCTCATTTATTCATGGACTTAGTAGAAGCCTGAGTTTATGTCATGGGCCCAGCTAGGCACCTGCCAGGTGCTAAGCAGGCATAGATTAAAGGACCCACTGAATGAAATTGCATGACTATGGGGAAGCCTTTGAGGTCCAGATAACATTTTGCAGCTGGTGCTTACTAAACAGTATCTTCTAGTTGCTCAGGGACTCCTCTAAGCTTTGTAGGAATGCTAAGCATGTAGCTCCACTTACACACATAGGATTGCATAACTATTAAATATTTGAATTAGAGGATCCTTTAATCTGGGGAAGTGCCTTGTTTTATATGACTCAAGTGGTGATCTCAGAGGTGAGCTGGCTTGCCTAGAATCCTGCAGGGAGTTCATGAAAGATCCAAGATTCATTCGCTCATGTTCTGCGTATTCTACTCAGCAGCTTCTTTGTCAGGTTTGAATGAAATTAAAAACAAAGACCTTCTTCTTTTAGGTTGAGGGTGTAAGGCCATGAACACAAGTAAAACAAAATTATGTACCATTGCCTGGAAATCCACTTGTGCATTAACAAGAGCTTTAGCAATCTGCGCTGAGTTTTGAAAGTGCACATTATCTGCAACAAAGAAAGAGAGAGAAAAAAAGAGAGATAGAGAGTGAAAAGTGCTGCTAAATCCCAGAAAGCATAGAGTGACAATGTACTGCCTGGAAATGAACACCAACAATTATCTAGTCATGCATTTGACATTGTCAGCAGTGAGTAATCACACTGTGATATGGAAATGTCCCTGACTCTTAGGTACTGACCCTGAGCATAGGCATAGGAGGATGCTTAAGGTTTCTTAAACAAAGTGATGCTGGCTCAGTATTTTTATGTGTAAGAGTCTTGCTTAAACCTCACCATCTGCTGTTCCGTGGATGAGAAGATAGTCTACATTTCTGAAATATTCTGCTCTTGCCATCACAGTTGAATTCTGGAAAAGAGGAAAAATTAACATTTTAGTTGCTGCAAGTTCTAATAGAAAACTAGCTAAATCATTGTGCAATGGACTTAGCACCAATACTGAAATTATGTATTGCTTTGGTTGATAAATATTTAAGAGTCAGAGCAACACATTTTCATCATCATTTGCATTACTTCCATCTGATTCTTAGTTTGAAAAACTGAAAGTTTATGTGTCATATGTTACATATGAGTGAGACCTTAGGCATAAATGATGCCCGCTCAAGCTGTGTCTGGTTGGGGGTGGGGAGAGGATTGGGAAAAGGGAGGTTAGGGAAAGGAGGATAGGGGAAAAAAGAATAGAATTCAAAAGGAGTAAAATCCTCAGTAGTGATGGGTTCTGCAATTAACAAATAGCATCATTTTGCCTGGGGACCTCTGAATTATTGCTTTAAAGTTATTTAACACATTTCAAAAAAGTTAATGATCTAAATAACATGAAAAAAGAACTCACTTTATAGTGTTCCAGATTATCCTCCTTTGTTGGGAGACCCATGAATCTCTCTGTGTAGATAGATGCTATAAAATATATAAGAATATGTTGGTTGCATTTAATGCAGGCCACTTTATCACCTCTAATAGCTGTGTATTTTAATAACTGTTCCTCAATTCTCTCATGTGGAGATCTTGAGGTTGAAACCTTGTTTTGCTTTTTATAATAGTCTCAGTGAAGGTGTGTCACCTGCAATTTACATTGAAAAGACTAGACAATAAGGGAGGTAAATATTATGGAAACAGAAGCATCTACGGCTTTTAAGCTTTATCAATTCTTTGGTCTTAGGGAGAGATGTTGAGGTGGAAAAGACCTGTAGAATGACCTCATTCTATTTAAGAAGAAATAATGAAAGCAGTGACTTCTATTGCTTTTACTGGTATCTTATTTTCTTATTTCATCTTGGATAATATATATATATATATATATATATATATATATATATATATATATATCCCCCAGATTCACTCTTGTTAACACCAGAGACACATACATAAACACACATATAAGTATACAACTTTTCCCCAGGTAAAAAGATAATCTGTAAGTCCTGTCTCATTTTATTGGATACAGGGACAAGTCTGTAAATCCTGTCTCATTTTATTGAATACAGGGACGATTATTAGAATTACTGACAGATTATCATTCTGCATGATTTTAATCATAAAAACATCACATATAAGAAAGGGTATACCTGAAACATGTTTATTTATTTATCTGATTGCAAAGGCACTGCACTTTGCAAACTATGTGTGAAGGTGGATTGTTTGGCCCTTGGCCTGACTTTGTACAAAATATGTTTCAGAGTCAGCTGTACTGAGGCTGTGTGACTGTCTTCACAAGCACAATGTCAGCTCTGATTTTTAAGATTTGGTTCAGGATAGGCTCAAGGCTTCAGAGAGAAAATAAGTTATACTGGATTTCTGAAGACTCCTTCACCATTATTAACTTCCTTTGATTATCATGAATCCCTCTGAATCACCTCATTTATAGATTTTTTTTGTTTCCCCCAGAGTTGCTGGGGGTGAATTCTTCTGCATGCTTGTTTTCCTAGCGAACTCAATCATGAAGTAATTATTTGTTCAACATTTTCACAGCAACATTGATGAAGCTTTTCCATACCATAATATTCCCAGCTGGAAACTGGAGCCACTGCTATTCCACATTTGAAAAGACCGGTTCCCGATGCAAGAGCCAAGGATGAAACATAACCTCCATAGGACTGTGGAGACATTTACATGAGTCAACCTAAATTGACCTTCAGAAGCTTCTTTATGTTTTGTTTTTTTTTAAATAGCAATTTAAATCTATTCAAATCTATGCCTAAAGAGAGCTGGAGAATATGCATAAGGGAAGCTTAATGTCTCCATCAAGCATCTCCATCAAGCAGCAAGCTCCACCAGTAATTTCATCCCTAGACCAGAAATAATGTGTGTGCTAATCAGAATAGACTCTCTTTAAAGATGGTGTAATCAGTTTACGACAGAGATATCATCGTAATCCCCCCTTTCCCCTAAGATTCACACAGCAAAAAGAGAATTATTCCTAATATGTAAATGTAAAATAATTTCCAAAATATGCAAAAGCGCCATGGGACACAATGTCTATCTAGGTTTACTCATAAAAGAACACCAAAAGAAAGATAGAAGAACCTTTTGGAGAGTTTGAGTTATGACTAGTGTTTGTGTATTTTGTATTCACATATTCTGTTTTGAACATTTCTGACATGGTACCTTTAGCAAGCTTATATGTCTTCACACAAATCTAATAGAAAAGCAAAGAACAACGAATGGAGACACAGAGTCACAAGGAGGCTTGGCTCTCATAGCATTCTTGTCCAGAGTAATCAGTGGATGATTCAGAAATGTGTCTCGGGTAGCAGAATTTCTATATTACTTGGATATTTGGACATTTTTCCTAAGTAAGAATAAAATGAACGGGGAATCACAAGAAGGCTGAGTGTCCTTCTAGAAAGTGCCTTGGGTCTGTCCAGATGTGCTGGGGAGAGATGCTACTGCTAGAAATATGGACTGAGTCTTCTGAAACTTGAGCCAGAACCAACTGACATGTGCAGTAGAAAAGAAGGCAATACTCAGTGTTTATTCTTAATCTTGATACAGAGACATATGTAGATATTGTAAAGGAATAGCATGACTCTTCTACAGCTATGCCTTATTCTAATTAGGTCCTAACACATATTTTTCAGGTCACAACAGATCCTATCCCTCTATAACACAGAAGAGCAGAGAGAGAGAGAGAGAGAGAGAGGGGGGGGGTCTATTCTTCTATTCTTAATCCACCAAAAATCAGTAAGTAGGAGATGAGCCAAGAAATCTTGTTGAATTCAACAGTTAAATGAAGAATCCTCTAAGTAGTTTACAGTTTTGTTTCCAGCTCTGAGGAATTTTATTGAGGGCCGTTGGCTGCAAAACACAGAATAAAAGAGGCCGCTCCAATTATACCATGGCCTCTTTTTATTATAGTTGGAGGAGAACTAAGCTGTGTTTTAATAGGGGAAAATATATTTAAAAAACAGAAGGAACATTTGGGTTTGAAAATCATTTTTGTAAGTAAAAATTCTTTATCTGATTCAAAGTTTCATATAAAAATAATTTGCTTTGATTAGGAGGATGGGAAGAACTCTTCCCAAAATGGATGGGTTTTCCTTATTTTAAAATGTTAGGCTCAAATGAGAACAGAGTAATTCCATGACTTTTAGAAAAAAATATTGCTTATATATTATTACAAAAGAATATTTAGCAAAATAAAACACTGGATGCTGCTTCTCCTTCACCATACCCCAAAGAAGGAAATAGCATGAAGTGAAAGTTGACATAGAAAAATCTTTGCAGGAAGTGGAGGTGTGGCTCAAGTGGCAGAGTGCTAAGCTTGAACAGAAAAGCTAAGCAACAGAGCACAGGAAAACACTGGCCCAAGAAAGCAAGCAAGAAGGAAAGAAAAAAGAAAGAAGGAAAGAGAGAAAGAAAGACCGAAGAGAAGAAGAAAAGGGAGAAAAAAGAAAGAAAAAGACAGGAAGGAAGAAAGGGAAAGGGGGAGGGAGGCAGGAAATCTTTGTACATAGTAAAAAGCTTCTTGAAAATTTCTGTTCAAAATCTTAGGAATTATGTATGAACTGAGAGATTAGGTGATAATGGTCTATTTAAATACATGTTTCCTACTTTCAGAACAAATACAAGTTTTCTCTAGGATTTTTCAGAGATAAGGCAACTATAATCCACAGCACAACAAAAGAAGGTTATGCTTTAAATTCACAGGCAGCTTGGAAAATCTATTCCTATTGTAGCAATGAAGGGGGGAGAAAAACCCGCATTGACTTTTTTCTGCTCCCTCATGAGTAGGGCTCCAGGCAGAGTGGGTGGCTGTTTAAGAAAAGAACCCACAGAGCAGATTGGCCACGAAAATTCTAGAATTGTGTCCTTTGCACTTAGATGACTTGCCATTTTGTTTAAATGAAAGATGTCTTTTAAAACATTCTTTTAAAAATTTCTTAGAAGGGCACAGAATTTTAAAAGAGGGCTCATGGAATAATCGTACTTGAGCCACAATGCACATTGGGATATTTTACCTACAAGCATTGTAGTGACTGGCCAAAATGTGTCCAGTCAGGCTCATTACAGAGGTCTTTGCTGCTCTACCCACCCTGTCTTTCTTCTTCTACCTTATACCTTCATCTTCTTTCTCTCCAAGAGGGATCAGAATTTCCTGTCCTTCAAATCTTAACACAAATGTCAACCCAAAGGAGACTTCTCTGACCTTCTACTTCAAAATTGTACCACCAACAGAACGCCATCCTTTCTTCTCGCTTTGTATTAGATTTCGCGATAGAGAGCTCACCATTATTCGGCAGTTTGTTTTGTCTTCCTGATTGTTGTCATCCCTGACCACTCTGAAGTCTACAAGAACAGAGACCTTTTCCTGGCTTAACAATGAGCATTTCACCAGCACTGACACAAATTAAGGATTTGTTGAGGAGATAACTTTTCTATTCACTCCTCATGTAAACCTCTCAGGAACAGGGTGAAGAAACTACGGAAGCATGTCAAAGTCAGGAAACTGAGGCTCAGAATGAACTTTCAGTAGCTATTTTTGGAGGCAGTAAATATCAGAGCTCTGACTCACATCCAGGACAGCAGCCTCTGTAACCCATGCCATTTCTTCTATACTTTACACCAGAGCAACTTTTCTTTTTTAAAATTATTTTATTGTAAAAGTGCTGTACAGAGGGGTTACAGTTACATGAGTAAGGTAATGAGTACATTTCTTGTCGAGCATTGTTACCCCCTCCTTTGCTGTGCTCCCACTATCCCTTCCCTCTCCCACCTCCCTTACTCCTCCCCCTCCTTGAAGCTGTAAAGTTCATTTCCAACCAAGTGTGTGGTGAATATCACTGTTGCATTGGTTCACCCTGTATTCTTGTTTTAGTGTTTTGTTATTCCCCTTCCTCTCCCCAAATTAGGCACACACACACACACACACACACACACACACACACACACACACACACACACACATAAGATGCAGGGTATCAAAATCAAGTACAGTGACAACAGTGGGAAGAACATAAAAAGGAAACAAAAATCACATAGTACATTAAAAACAACAACAACAAAGAAAGACATCCTGTGTCCATATCAAGGTCATACTAAAACTACCAGCACAACTATGTTTATGGCAGCATTATTCACCATAGCTAAGATATGGAACCAACCCAGATGCCCCTCAGTAGATGAATGGATCAAGAAAATGTGGTAATATAATATATAACATATTATATATAATGGAATTCTATGCTTCCATCAGAAAGAATGACACTGACCCATTTGTTAGGAAATGGAAAGACTTGGGGAAAAAATCATACTAAGTGAAGTAAGCCAGGCCCAAAGAAATATAGGTCCCATGGTTTCCATCATTTGCAACTATTAGTGTACATCTAGGATAATTTTATCAGATGAGCAGAAAAGCTCAAAAGCTATGTACATATGACCATGTAAGATGATGCTAAGTGAAATGAACTTTTCTTTTTTAAAGGAGAAATAGTAGTCTAATATAGTCTCATTAGAAGTGCATTTGTCCTATTTTACATAGTGGATCACACATAGCAATTCGAATCTCTTATAATTAGTCACTGAAAAAGAAAGGAACTAAGATTAAATAATGAACTAATGCTTATTCAACACCACCTGGCTAGGTGTATATTAACAAAGAAAAGCCCATAAATGAGGCTGTTATTTTAATGGCTTAGGAAAAACCTTCAGTTTTTTTTAATTTTCAGAATAATTGCTTCAATTTCTTATTGCACCCAGGATTTTAACACTATCAGTGTGTTCATCCATGTAATTCTTGGTTATAGGGGGCTATCTTAGCATCTCTGGCCACTTTCTTGTAAACCCCAGTAGCCCTCTCCAGTGGAACAACCAAAATGTCTGGAGACATTGCCAAATATCCAGAGGTCAAAGTCATCTAGGTTTAGGACCCACTGTAATAAACAGATACCTTGTGTTGGGCACATGGTAGATTTTAGTAATCATCTTAAACCAGAGCAAGAAAAATTAAAAGGGAAGTTAAAGATATTTCTTCTCCTTTCTTTATCTGGATAATGGAGAAAAATTTAAGATACACAGCCTATTAACCAACTAGCTAAAAAGTTTTGTTTGAGTAGGAATGATATATTTCACAGGCCACAAAAGGTTTAACACTGTGGAAAAGTTTCTCTTCTCTTACATGGAACAATTGCAAAGATAAATCGCCTGCATCGCCATGTGCAATGTCTCCCTTCCTCCCATTTCCAAGTTCCAAGACTCTGGCTTTCAGCTCTGAGTGGGCAAAAATAATATGCAGAGCTATGATCTCTCTCTTCCCAATCCTCACTTCACTGACTAACCCCAGGATTTTGGTATGTGTCCTCAGTATTAACGCTCTTTGAGCCCCTTGGTACAGCCTGCATCTGTCTTGGGACACCCTCCCTTCTGCTTCTGGGACACCGAAGCTACTCCTTACTGGATTCAGCAGCACTTCTCATAGAGAGGTCAATGGAAATAGTGTTATTATGTGTTTGGTAATGGAGAAAGAATAAAGAAACGTGCAATCACATATTTGTTGGTAATATTGTGTTAAAGTTTAACACCTTCCTTCACTAGTTGCTCTAGATAGATAGATAGAACACTAAACAAATACTATACAAGCCTATATATACTCTTATATAGAGGTACCCATATAGTATTACAAATAATAATTTCCAAAATTATTAGTCCCCATAATACCTTTTCCTGAAAATTTTCTGCTAGCAGTGGAACATATTTTGGAATAAATTCTGTTACAAAAGCATCATAAATGCTTAACTTTGCCGAATATTGTGCTAAATATTTGACAATCAAAGCTACAAAGTGATATAGTTCATTCCTTTGATAAGCCTATATTCTTGTGGAAGAAAGCAACAGGTAGTTAAGACATGATAATTCTTATGAGAAAAGTATAAAGAGCTGTTGGAATATAATGAAAGCCATGTTGAACTGGGTCTGTGAGAACAAGGAGGAGTTTCCCATTTTGGAGTGAGGAAAAGAGTGGGGATGGAATGAAGTGAATCAAAGTGGATAGACATTACAGAAAAGGAACTGCATGTACAAAATCATGGGAACAAGATCACAGCTATAACCTAACTTACTTAAAAGATGTGGAAAGAAATGAAAAGAGGTAAGATTTGCAAAGTAAGCTACAGGCAGATTGCCAAGGACCTTTCACACAGGAAGTGTATTTAGGCTTTATGTTGTGGGCAACGTACAATCCTAGAGCATACATAAACAAAGAAGCATCATGATAAATATATGATTTGGAATGAAAACTCACAAGAACATTGGTGCTGGTGAGGCCACAACATGATAACTTAAGAAGCATCAGGATTACCTGGAATCTTGTCCAAAATATGAACACCTGAGTGCTGTCCTAGAGTGCTACTACATGGCTGGATGTCTGGGCTCTAGCAGTTGTGTGTGAACAAGTGTTTGGGTGATGTGTGTGCATCTAAAGTTGAAGAAATACTCATCTGAATGCCATATGGAGAAACTCAATGGGGGTAGGTGAGAACTTATTTAGATGTCTTATGGCAGAAAAGAGTTTACAATCAACCATAATTTGTAGTTAAGGTAGAGAGAAGGGTAGAAAATTAATTTTGAGCTTTCTAATTTAGATGACTCTGTATGTGGTGTGTGTGTGTGTGTGTGTGTGTGTGTGTGTGTGTGTGTGTGTGTGTGTGTGTGTTAAGGTATCTAATGAAGATGAAGACTTACTTTAAAGTAGAGGAAATTAAACTAAAGGCCACAAAAGACATTAGGAGAGAGAAACGTTTGAAATACATGGCTCAGAAAGTAGGTAGATGTGAATGACAGGGATCTAGCAGACCACTCCTCTCTGAAGCCACAAGGTTTTGCCCAAGAGAATGGAGAGATACATATGCACACTAACATTTAAGCAAATTATAGAGTTCAATGACCTGAGAGACAGGATGAAAAGAGAATGGTGCCAAAGAGCTGTTCAAGGCTGATTCTGCTTTATGTGGCCTCAAAGGCCCATTTCCTATGCTCACCTATCTCATATTCTACATCTTCTTCATGATTCTTTATATTGAAGTTTTGTATATTCTTGAGTAACTCACACATACCTTGCTCTTTGCTGCCTTGGGAACTGGACAATACAGTCTTTACTCTGCTTGGAATTCTGTAAGCTACCTTTGCCTATCTCCAGTGTGGATTCATTCTTAAATCCTCCTTTAGCTCTTATAGCCATATTACATCTTTGTTTAACACCTGGAATATTGATAGACCAGCATTTTTTTGCTATTTTCTCCCAGAAGCAATAAGAAGTTACAAGATTGAAAAAAATAAATGAATGAATCACAAACCATACAGAGGTCTTAGTAAAGGTGGACTGGTATAGAAACCCCAGACCCATAGAAACAGAATTTTTCTTTTTATTTACTTCTTTTTATCCCTTACTGCTTCATCCTACTGATTTGGAGTCTGCTGAGGTATTGTATTCATTGTCAGTCCACTGATTACTTTCTTCTCTCAAACAAGTTGTGAAGTCTGTTTTATGATCCTTGCCACATTGTAAAGTAACTTAGGAAGCCAATATACTATTTCTATTAGATGTGATAGGGACCTCTTATTGAAGAATTCCAAGTTGATAGAGGGTACTTTAAGGTGGTGAGCTGTATCTTTAAGTCATTCTATATGCATGACTCTCTATGACACTAATGCTTAGGATGTTCTAAACGTGAAATTAAAAGTTTTACTTCATGTTTATTTCAAAGCCTTCAGTAAAAGCAAAGAACAGCTCTAAGAGAAATGTTAAGTGTTTAGCGTGAAATAAAAATCCTTTCAAAGAGTGACTTTCGAAAATTTCATGAAAGCGGATGGTAGAAAAGGTCTTATCTGAAATATTCCACTATAAAATATTTCATTTATTTCTACCCATTTAAATTCCATTCTGTTTAGATAGCTAACATTTGATGGGTTTAAGAACGACCAAATGGCTTGAAATAACAACTTTCTCCAAATTCCTAACAGCCCTTCATCTGGTCACCACTGAGCTGAGAGTTGAGCTGAATCCTGCAGATTCCTTTCAATATTGGGTTTCATTCCCTCCATCTTGTGCAGGCCGCTCTTAGAGAAAACAGCCAAGAAAAACAACCCAAGCACAACAGGCTGCAAATTGACTTGCAAATGTACAAACTCAGACCAAAAAGTGAAGCAGGAAATCATCTTTGAAGAGTAATCATAATTTATAATGGGCAAGCCTAAACTCTTTCCAGTATTTCCCTAAACTTTCCAGTGATTTCATTGCCCGTGACTGATAAGTTTTGTCACTTCCTTTTATATTCAAGCAGCTCCTCAAACATAGGAAACTTCCTGCATCATCTATGTCTTGGAAATTAAACAATAGTTCTCTCCACTGACTACAATTAATATTAGGTCTAGTAAAGGAATTTGACTGCTGAAAAGGAGAAAGAAATTGAACAATCTGAGTATGACTATATTAGGCTAGGTACTAAGGAACTCATGTTCTAATATTTCCTATCATTTCAAACTTCTACTAAACTTCTTAGAACAATGAGATACAAAAAAAGGAGTTATATCTGTCTTAATAACAAAAGAAATTAAACCTCTGATGAGTATAGTTCAGTTCAATATACTATAATTTTATGTCCATAATTAAATAAGAAATGTTGATTTAATTTTTTGTTTGAGGAACTAGCTAAATGATTGAGGGAAAAAAGAAACAAATACTTAAACCCACCACTTTTGAAGCTCATATTACCCAAATTGACTGTTTCCATTGACAGATTAAATTATGTTACAACATTAACATTTCATGAGAAACCTTATAAGCGAACACTTTAGAAAATGATGATTGCTGAACTGAATAACAGGCATAAAACAGATAAAACAACTCACCCAGCCCCATATGGCTATTCTTTTTTCATCAATGAAACCCATTTCTATGAATTTTCTAAAGTAAAAGAAACAAATTTTTAGAATTTTAAATGTGTACACATGACATTTACTTCATTACACAAGCATATTTAATCCAAAGATTTAATAGAAATGCTGCATTTTCTTTGTTTAAACACATGCATAATAAGGCTGCATTTACAAATAATTAAAATAATATTACCATGCCTTCTGCAAAGGATAAAAGGTCCTCTTAGGTATACAACTATACATTCATAAAGTTGTGATTTCAACACTGTAAGACTGAGTCTGCTAATCATGTGGCTGAGTTGCTCAACATTCACTAGGTGAAGAGATGGACTCAGAAACACAAACTGTAGCTGTACTTAGTTGTACCAACTTGGAAAGAAAATTTTTCCTGCTGTTGTCTTACATTTTATTGATTTCTTATCATCTTGTTTGTTTAGTTGTCAAAAACTATGATTTCATTTTAGGTCATACATAAGTAAAATATTCATTCTTTTAACGTTTGATTGCTTAGACATCTTGACTTATCATGGTATGGATATTACACATCTCTTAAAATCTAGAAATTATTAGTTTTAGGTCTATCACAAAAAAGCCTCCGTTTGAACATCATTTTGGAGCTAGACTTTTTCCTTAGGACTAAGGGATCATGAGTAAAACAACCTTTATAAAAGTCTTGGTTGTAGGTGGCTCAAAGTCTTGGATGTGGGTAGCTGATGCTGGTAATCCTAACTACTCAGTAAGCTAAGATCTGAAGATAAAGGTTTGAAATTAACCCTGACAGGAAAAATCTTTAAGACTCTTATTTACAGTAAAAGTGGTTCAAGTGGTAGTGTCAGCTTTGAGTACAAAAATGCCTAGGTACAGCAGTGGAGTTCAAGCTTCAGTATATTCAGCCCCCCCCCCTTCCCCCAGCCCAGATCACAGTCTTGGGAAGCCTTCAGAGTTGATATAAACGAGTGCTTCAGTTAATTTGTACCATGATCCCTATCATTGGTTTTCTAGAGCCAATGTGACTTACTTGGGGAACTGGGTAATAAGAACTCAAGGAAAACCTCAGAGAATCAGAGCAGTGGAGGGCAGAAGTAGCAGAAGTGAGTGGGTTGCTACAAAGCCACAATGTGCAGCAGGAGGAAGGAATAAAGCCTCCAAGGAAAAGCACTAGTCTATTAGTGCCCTTCCTCATTAGTTCTTCCCTAGAGGTAGATTTGAGTGATTTTTCATTAGATCAATAATGGAGTTTTTCTTTGTTTTTGTTTTCTTTCAGTGCTGGTTAACACGTGAACCCAAGGTCTTGCACATGGTAGAAGTACTGAGTTGTACCTTGAGGCCCATGGAGTTTCTTAAAGGGATTTTATAGCAACCATTACACTCATTGCATGAATTCAACATGCACGTTTTGAATGCAGAGAGAAATTGGGCAAATGCCCGGGACAAACAGATGGGAAGAGGCCCCGTTAGTCACAGCTTACCCGACACTGATTCTGAAGGACATTGAGGAGTGTACAGGAAGAAATGCAGTAGCAAATGGAAAGATGCTACCTGTGTGATGCTGCTCCTGACACCACAAAGCCAATAAAGGTACAGCAAATTGTGGCCTTTTGGCCAGGTTTTCTTAAACTTTAAAAACCAAATAAAGGAGAGAAGAAGGCTCAATTTCTGGTTTTAAAAATAGTCTTCTTTTTAGTGCTGGAAGACAGTTCTGAGCCATAAAAATTGATCGTGATTTTATGATCTCCCAGAAGCTAGCAATCATACTGCCTTGCATCTGGGTTAAAAAGCAAATAACAGGTGATCACTGGGAACAGGAAATTCTTAACAGCTCTCTTCCTAGGTTTATTCTGAAAGGATGACATTTGCAGGAAATGATAGTGCAATAGTTAACATGGAAATGAAACATTAACACTTAATGTGGTAGGCCTAGGTTAAAGGTTAGCTAGATAATCTGAGCACTTTGAGATCAACAAGGCTCTATAAAATTCACCTCCAAATTCTGAAAAGCTTCCAGGAAGATTATCACAAATGCTATTGATAATATGGTTAAATCAACAATCTCAGTAACCAATGAATAGGATATTCTCCTAATCTTAGAGGCTACCTTGAATATTTTTCTCTTATAAAAATGGCTGTAGTCTAAAATCAACCTGGAATCCCAGTGATCAATTATTATGAATTTGGAAATGTTCTTTTATTGATAACATCTATTATAGTAAGCACTTTTGTCTCACATAATTCTTCACCATTAACTCACGAATTGTTTGAAAATTAAACTATGGGAATGTCAAAAATATCAAATATATGCCAAATGAGCAAGGTTGACCATAGAATCACTACATTTTTTATTCTCTTATATATGTCATTTTTAGAGAAGCTTAAAGGAAGCAGGTCCTACTTCCCCTAATGTTAGTGACCTCACAAGAATCTCCATATATACAATCTCTTACACAACTTGTGAGATTGTATTACTTTTTTGTTTCTCCCTCGATTTGCTGTGTTAAAATCTATGTGCTTCATTTGACAAGTATGTGCTATTGTTTCCAAATATATACATACAAGTTTCATTTGGTATGTAGAAAATTTAGCCAGATTTTTTTTTTATTGTGAAAATACTGTACAGAGGGGTTACAATTACATGGGCAAGATAATGAGTACATTTCTTATCAAGCATTGTAGCCTCCTCCTTTGTTTCCCCTTTGGAGATTCAAAGGGATCAATTCATTTCCTTGAGAGATGTTTAAGAGTTACAAAGGAAAGGTTACAATCCCAGTTCCCTGAATAGGTATTCAGAGATAAATGATTGAATCATTCCCAGGACTATCATTATAAGACTATCATTTTTAGTATTTGTTTTCCCAAAGTATAGCGTAATAGTGACTTCAAGCACCGCCAGGGCTTGCCCTGGAATTATCTTCTCGGTTTCACGTTTACCATGAATGGGCCAGCAGCCTCTTTATGTTCACTGAGTATTTACTAAAAGTTCTTTTGAACAGCAATGCCATCCCTCCAGAGTGCAGATGGCTTAGCACTTTTACAAGATTGTAATTACATGGAAACAGAGTTTGTAAATTGTGTAAGGACATACAGAGACTACTACAATGGCATGTATTCATGTTGGCTGGTTGTCAAATGGTTGAGAAAGTGAGCAAATATATATTTTATCTATCGATTGTAAGAAAACTTTCTTTAGATTCTATCCTAAAAATAACTCAAGGAAGGCAATAATATTCAATTTGCACCTCTGGTGTATCTTCGATTCAAATGCCAAAGAAAAATTGTTATTATTGCAATGAATCCATTGAAGGTAGAATTTGTGGTTTTGTGTCTTATGTACTGAGCCACAGACATAACAATTTTCATTAAGGTCACTACATGGGTTTCATGTTTAAATTTTCACCCAAGGAAGGAATTAGGAAGGTATTTCTTCTTAAGTGGAGTACTACACTTCTGGTAAATCAATGCACAAAAATATGACATATGTTGTTGTTATTGGTGGAATCTGTGATGATAGCAATATGCTGACCATAAAGCAGTGAGGCCCAAGAAACCATGTTTTAGCTTTAGTAATTCTGAATGACATAATTTAATTAGAAATGAAACATCATTTATATCTGTATAATTTCATGTACTGTTGGGATTACATTTCCTTGTCTGATGGTTTAAATAGATATGACCCAAAACATACCTACTCCAAAAAATAATCTAAGGAATTAGGATAAAATGTTGAAAATTATGCTATTATTCTTACCAGACACAACAACCTTTATATAAGAATGTGGGCTGGTGACATAGCTCAATGGTAGATTACTTGACTAGTACAGGCAAGACACTGGGTTCAATCACCAGCACAACAACAACAACAAAAATATATTTTTAAAAAAGAATTAAAAAAAAGAAAACAACAAAAAAACTCCTGTCTTGATAGAGTCTTTTCTTTATTTAACTATCTGTATATAGCCAAAATTTCTCCAAACCAAAAAATAGAGACAACAATAGCAACAGAAAAGGCAGGAAAACCTCCAAAAATCTTAAGCAAAGGAATTATTAAGTATTAAGAATGGCTAAAAAATTGATTCATTTGCAGTATTTTATTAAAACAGATTTTTAATTAAACATTTCATATATATAGGTAAGTATTCACAAAACTGAAGAAACATGAAATATATGTTATGATACATTTCTATTTTTAAAAATAATTACTGTGAATCTAAACTCTTCTGCTTGGGTTAGAGACAAAAAAAAACAGCAGAAAAATGTTATCTGGACCTGAATCCTAGCCATTAAATAAAATCTTTGTTGTGTTTGGTACATTGAAAAAAAATCACAACTACTAATGGCATTGATATGATGAAAGAAATGGATTGAATTTTCTAGTTGCTCTTTACTCTGGATCAGCATTTACCCATTAATGGTCACCATATAACATAATCAAGGACTGACAGCATGATTAGCCTGTAGCTCTTGGTCTTGAAAATTACTCTTCTCGAACTTATACTATATTCATAGAAATCCAACTCAAAAATAGCTATATGAATCTTGCACAGTATTTCCAGTGTGACAACAATTTTGGTGACAATATTCTGTTTCAGGAAAAGATCATTGGACTATGGACTGTGATTAAAAATACAGATTGGAAGAAGAAATCAGATCTGTCATGCTTTTAATTGTGTTAATAATATTACTTTACTATGTAAAACAAGTCTGTTTCTGTCCATTGAAAACAGGAAAACTTTCTTGTGTTAGCACAGTTGAACTTGACAGGGAGTTTAACCACATGTGAATGTCCAATACCTAAAATATGTAGAGCTGATGAAGTTTGACCCACTTTTAAACCTAAAGAGAGAGAATTCAAAATGTTTGACAAATTCAGATATTTGGTTTCATATTATTGCTAGTCACAGGAATTCTTCTACCAATTGTGAGCCATAACTGAAAGGATACTGGAAGGGCTGACATGGTTTTAAAAAAAGGTGTTATCATTTAATATTTGTCTATATATTTACTAGCTTTCTTACAGGAGTATTTTCTCATACTGTGCAAAAAATGTTTCTGTAAGATTAATAATCATTTTATACCAAATAAGAGAAATAGACCAAAAAGAATTAAATCGTTAAGAATGGAGAGATAGGCCCAAAGTGTAGATCAGTGGTACAATGTGTGAGACTCTAGGCTTTACCTCCAGAAAACAAGACAAACAAAACACAACACAATAAAACAACAAGTAAACGATTAGAGAAACAGGAGTGATACATATTGTTTCCTGAATGTGGAAAGTTTGAATGCGAAGATGCTCACCTGACAGCTGTAATCTGGTCCTCAACTTCGTATACCCCCAGCTTTCGATACACTGCGTACAGGAGTTTGTCACCTTGGAAAGCTGTGCCTCGGCCATCCACCAAGGCAATGACCATCCCTTCCTTGCTTGCAAGATAAGATATCCAACTAATAGCAAATACAGACCTTACACTCTGACTGCAGGGACCACCATACCTAAAAAATAAAAATAAATAATCATAAAAAGAATCTCTGAATTCTTTATAAAACTTGACTTTCCATATTGGCATCAGCCTGGCTTCAGTAATTCCCAGTACACTTTCGTGATAAAATTTCAATAACAATAGCATTAGAACTGGCTCAAAATCAAGAGGAGACCAGGCTTTTCCCAGAGGTTTGCTACAAGGAAGTTGTTTTGGGACACAGCCTCTCTTATTCCCCAAAACGGATACATCTAGGGTTGGCATTTCAAGGAATATGTGTGGGTTTTTCGTCATTTCTGCCACCTGCCACTTGCTAAAAGCAGACATAAGATATACTAAAAAAAATCCATGGTGTTTAAAGCAAATTGTGTGTAGGTCAGCACTGATTTTGGGTGTGATTCCACTAAATGTATTCCATTCCTTTATTTCATTTCTAACGCAATTACATAAGATGTTAAGAAGATTTACAATATTTTTTGGCTGCAATTTCTCTATCTCAAAGGTATTCTGACACATTAGGCAATTTGCCACACAAAGGAAATTCAACACAGCAAATTCAAGTCCATCTAAAAATTTCAAAACTTCCTCCATCTATTTTAAATAGCCATATTTTATTTACTCTGATTAGTTGAGGAATATATAAAAACAGCATCAATAGGAACTGTTACCAAGGAGAATGGTTCATTCTATTTCATAAATGTGTATTTCATCCAACATATTTTCAGTAAATAGTTTTTACACCAAAGAAAATATTACATACACTTGAATTAGCAAAGGATACTTTTTTGCTCTGTCAAATTGAGGGGGAAGAATCATCTTGTACCATAAAGCTTTGGGGGAAAAAAAGAAACACAAAAAAGAATCTTTATTCCACAATATGCATGATATCACTTATTTTCTTTTTATAACACTCCATACCAAAAAACCCCACATACCTAGTAATTTAAGTATTGACTGTATTTTAAGTTGGTCTAATACAAATTTTATATTTAATTTACAAGTGGCTAGAAATCTTGAATTACTGGTTGTTCTACAAGCACATACTCTGAAATTAAAATTAGACAAGATCTTTTTTAAAATGTCAGTGTTAAAAGAAAGCTATGAAAAAGTTTAAGCTCAGCCATGTTCACAATCATATTAAAATGTTTAGCTAAATTCAATATTGTTGCAGTAAGAATATGAATATTTTAAATAAGAGCCTATAATATATCACAAGGTTTGAACTATCACATTTACTCTGTAATTTTTTAAAGCAAAAGGAGTGCTCAGCTTCACACTTATGGCTGAGAAGTTTTTAAAAGATCTTACTAATTTCATCCACTTCAAGTTTTTTAATTTCTTCTTTAGGCAGCTGGACATTTTTCAAAGCATTTTCCAATTCCTTGTTTTCTTCCAGGATCTTAATTTCTTAAAAAAAAATGTTCATTTTAATTAATAATATTCCCATAAAGAATTTCACTCTGAAAGTCTCTTGGCCTAAGGCCTCCCTCAAGTATATCATATTAACCAACAGTTTTAACCTAGCCTTTAGCACCAGTAAACATTCATTATGGACATCACATTTCAATCACTGTCTCCTAAACGGATCCTTTAAGCCGTCAAACATTTCTGATGTTTTGAGCAGAATCCCAGAAACAAGACTGTTAATATGATCACACTTTCTGTTCTCCAACAATTTTTTTTTTCAATTTAAAGCCATGACCTGAGGGATGACATTTCTTTTATTATATATATATATATATATATATATATATATATATATATATATAATAAGTAGCAGATAGGAAGTTCTAGATTGCTAAGCACTCAATTTTATATCAATCAATTGTGCAGTTATACAACTTTTTAAAATTTCAGTATATGAAGTGAAATATTATTTCTGTGAGTCTATATTCATTTCTTAACCTTTTATTGTTGTAGCTGATTAATATAGGCAATTCTAGTTTCTTCAATTGAATAATTGGGTATACAACTCCTTCAAATCCATTTTCACAAGATTATTATGTATTCCAGTAAAATCAACGACAAATGTGTGTATGTGTTTGTCTGCCTGTATATGCCATGCTATTTTTCTGTATTATACCTTACCAAATCTTCTAAAATCTGATGTTTACACTTGAGATTAGTTTTTCTTTTCATATTTGAAATAAATTAATCCATTGATTTCCTGAATGCTATAGGTTGGTAATACTTGCATATGTGTTTTTAGCAAGAAAGTTTCATTTAAAAAAAAAAAAAGCTTTATTTTGAACTGGGATTGATACCAGGATCTTTAAGTAAAAAGTTAGTCATTCATATAACATATAATAATGAAGACTTGGGCTGAGAAGGTGGCTCAGTGGTAGAGTGCTTGCCTTGCATGCCTGAGGCATGCAAAAAGAAAAAAGCCGGAAGTGGCGCTGTGGCTCAAGTGGTAGAGCGCTAGCCTTGCGCTGAAGAGCTGAGGGACAGCGTCCAGGCCCAGAGTTCAGGCCCCACGACCGGACCCAAAAAAAATAAAATAAAATAAAGACTTGTAGCTTTGTTTTATTAAAGATTACTTGTGAGATATGGTGATTGCCACAAAGGAAATTCTGAGGTCTTCATGTTTGTCTTTTTGAAAGGAAGTGGTCTTTGGATGCAGTGAACTGGAGACTTGCGACAACACTAAGTTTGCCAAGCCACTTCGCTGTGACTCTCAGTTTTCATCTATTCATGGCATTTTGCTCCAGTGTGTTATATTTAATCTTAGCACAAGTATGGATGTTGGGAGTATGGTTTATATATGATGCATAATAAATTTCATATTAGGTTTGGGTAATCTATTAAGAAAGAGCTATCTGCAACACCTTAGGAGTTAAAACAAAAAACAACAAGCATATAAATAATGGATAGACAATTCTAAATAGAGCCAGCTCTTTGCTTTCCTTGTATAAATTCTAAGTGGAGCTGTCTAAATAAAGGAAATAATATGTGGAGCCATCACCTAGAATACTTGATTGATGGCTATTTTTAGAGAGATATTTATTTATCTCTTCAAACCTCAGTGGGATTTAATGTGTCGAGAGTGAGGGTGAGAAGTCACACTGCCCTTCCCTATGGGACTTTCTTTAAAAAGCCTACATACTCACTACCTTATGTATGGAACTGTAATCCATCTCTACTTTGCCTTGACAATAAAATTAATTTTAAAAACTAAAATATCATATAATAAAATTAAGAAATAAAATCACTTGGTCATGAAGTTAAAAATATGAAATAAAAGCCTAGTACCTGTAAAGGGTGATATAACCCAGACTAGAATCTTCACTGTTTCTCACTCATTGTTCACGAGTACCCAGCTCACTGAATTCCTTCTATACGACATACAGTATGTGCTATATATGTATTTGTAGACTCTATTAAAATGAAGTTAAGTTGTATGAGTGGAAGATCTCATTTTGATGTTAGTTTAATGCTGTTTTGCTCATTAGCTACATTATGTAAAGATTCTGTGGGAAAGCGGACGAATGAGGTCATTCATTCAGTAAGTTAATTTTAATGAGAACCTTCTGTGCCCAAAGCAACTCAACCTCAACTGAACTCTCCATGTCAAATGCCAACTCTTCTGGGTTTCCACAGAATCTAGTTGAAGAACAACTCCAATTTCCAAATGCACTTCATCTTTGCAAGAAAGCAAAACCATTATAATGTCTGTAGAAGTGCCTATAAACTTTCATACAAATATCCCAATACTTTTTCAATTCCACCATACATAATTGACCTCTTTGCATCTCCATCCTTCCCCAACATTTCAGGCATCTCATTCCTTGACTTAGGTCTACTAAATTTTTTCACCAGCTTAACTGTACCCAAATATGTATCATCTTTCAAAAACAAAAGAAAATCCCATTATTAGATCACAGTCATCATCATATCTCTCCCTTTCTCCTGTCACAGTAAGACTCACTGAAAACACTGTAGTATTAAGTAAAAATACTTTTTGCTTATTGTTTATGCATGCCTAACCTCACTTCAATCTGGCTTGTACCTTCACTCCTCCACCAAAGAAGGTTAATCTACTTCTTGCTAAAGCCATTGTTTTATAGCAGGACTTTCTTTACTTCCTACAGCATTGAATAGAGCTGTGTACTCCTTGTTCTTGAGGTCCCTACAGCTCTGCTTTTCACAACACCAAATTGTTCCTTCTTGGTTTCCTTCACAGACTCATTTTGTGTGTGTGTGTGTGTGTGTGTGTGTGTGTGTGTGTGTGTGTGTGTGTGTGCATGGGCACACACACCCGTGCACACATGCACATTTCTTTAATGTTGATGACTCACAGCATTTTGTTGTACGCTCACTTTCCACTAACTCATTTATCCTCATTATTCCCACTGCTGATTTTATTCTTTCAAGGCCTTAGACATCATCTGTTCCATAAATGAATGACTTCTTGATGATCATCTTCAGTACAAACTGATGCTTTGACATCTGACCTGAAGTCATGCCACTGCAGGAAATCTCAACATGAAAAAAGAATCATTTTCTCCTCAAAGGCTTTCTCCCCACAGTGAGTCAATCTCTCTTTTAGTAAAAGCATAGATATCAATTCACTTGAACCACTCCAACAGTAGCAATCTCTTTATCCTATTTAAGAATCTCAGGTTTATATAGCTATCATTTCCTAAGTCAAATTAAAGAACAGATGAGGTTATCTGCTTATGTGTGTTCAAGTTTTCTCTATTTCCCCATCTTAGAAATTTATCTTCTACTGACTGCCCATTATTTCCTGGCTGATCCATAATCTTGAGGAAGATTAACCCATTATCTATTATTTTATATAGCTAATACCTAGCACAGTATCTGGCTTAATTTGGTAAGCACCCAATAAATATTTGTTGAATGAAAATTACTGGTTCCAAATGCAATAGAAAGTAGATAGATAAACCATAAATAAAAGACACAGCATCTGCTATAAATAGAAGTTGGGCATTATGAAAAGTACGGATGGTCCGGCACAATCCAAGATCTAATGGATTGGAATACCTGGCCTGAGAATCTGTATTTGTGATAATTGTATCTGAAGAATTTCACCATTAGACAAGTTTCCAGAACTGTGCTCTAGAAGAATTTGAATTATGTTTCTTGATTTAGAAAATATAAAAATACATCTGATGTACATGAAGAGTGGCATAATACTTCAGAGCAGTACAGAGATTAGAAAAAGCCAGGAATAGAACAAGGACATTAAGGAAAATTCTATGTTATAGATACATTTCTTTATTTTGTTAGGGGAAATAAGGAAGCTGACTTGTTTATCATAGTCATTATAAAATGGGAATTGTTTTTATGGTGATGTCCATTAAAACAACTTTAGGTGGGCTTGAAGGCAGTACTGCTTTAAGACTCTTCTCAGTGAACGTTGGGATGAGCCAAATAATATATTATAACCTGCTATTCTTTGAATTATTAGACACAAGATTGAAGCTATCTTAAAACTAAAACTAAATTCAAAGTCCCACATGAAGAGCTGCACAGAGCTCCTGGGTTGATTTTTTTTCCTCTTATTTTCACCTATTTTTGAGCCATTGAGCTGACACAAAAATTAATCCCATAGCAGAATCCCAACTTGTCACCGAAGCTGTCCAAAATTGCAGGCAAGAGTGCTGAAGGAAGTGGTATCTGCTTGTCCTACAGTACCCTTGTTCTCCAACAACTCAACTCTTATAGTTCTGCTTAAGAATAAATCAGAAGATGTTGGAGAACCATCAGAAGAAGAGAGCAATGATGCTCTGTTGAGAGCAAACATGGTCGTCTTTGAGCTGTGAACCATTTTAAACTTATATCACAAATTCAGGGTAGAGGAGGACAGCCTTCATAGCAGTTGAAAATGAACAGAGCTTCCAAATTTCCTGGCTCCCACATATGACAATAAAGTGATACAATTGTTAAAGAAAAGATAGCTGGCAAGATAGCCACTCCCTGTTCTGATCTGAACTGGAAAAGTTATACCTTGACCAAAATAAATAAACAAAAGCTTCTGCCCCAAACAGAGTTTTTAGGGGGGAAGGAGGGTGTGGGAGAAAAAATATACTGAATAATATGTGGCATCTTTTCAATTCTTATGTTCTATGCTTTTAATTAGGGAAAGTTGGGAAAGTTAGAATTAATCCCTATAATTTAATCATCTGTGTTAGACAAGATTTTGGCTATAAATAATCCTTAAATTTTATATGATCAGGGCTGACATCCAAATCTGTGTAAAAATAATAATAATAACAACAACAACAACAATCTTGTGTGATAACAGGATTGCGCCACGATTCTTGTATTCAGTGTGGGACAACTGTCCTATACTTTCTAGTGGAGCATTACAGAACATTTAAGGTGCTTTTAGACAATACAAGCAGACAAAAGAGAATACCTTGATCAGTGCGGCCATCATGGAGGGTAGAAATGGGGAGGCCTGGACCTGAGCACACGATGAAAGCAAAAACATAGTTTGGGGTTAAAACAACAGTTTCAACAAGGCTTGCTACTAATATTTGTGGTGCCAAATCCAAGTACATCTTTAATTCTGTAGTATTATTTTCCCATAGAGAAGTAACCACCATTATTTAAATTACATTTAAACCACACAGGAGACCAGAGCCCAATCAAAGAACAGATGCAAGAGAAGCTTTTCCTTTACACTTTTCAATGAGGATGCTGAATAATTAAGTCTGTTTACACCAAGAAACGTCAGAAGCTGCTCTGGCAAATGGCCTTCTCAGAAGGCCATATTTTTGTGTTTTTATTATCAAATTACCTATCTGGATTGTCTTTTCATTCTGGCTTTTTGGTTTAATGTTCAGCTTATTCTGGTGGGTAAAATATAGCATCTTTTTTGGGGGGGATGTATTGTATGCAGTAATTGATATGGAATAAATACCTTTTTGAAATATTTTGGATAGGATCATGTTCCCTAAGAAACAGACAGAAGGTTTGTGGACCAGGAGTTTAAAGGAGGACGAAGGGAGGGTACCAAGACTCATATTTGTTGGGTTAGAGGAGGAAGAATGGGCAGGAAAGAAGGTGAATTTCAGCACTGTCACATGTTCAAGTCAATCCCTCAGGGAGCTCTGAAGCTAGATGGGCTGCAGAGTTGTGCCAGTGGGCCCATTGAAAAGCTTTCATTCCCAGTGTGTGGCACAGTCACTGGACATGGACAAAATCTAGAACAATCTCCAGAGGGAGACACAGCTATAAGCTGCCAAGTGCCAGCATCCTCAGCCACTGGAATAATGAGTCAGTCCTAGAGATAGCAGTCTGGTTGGCACATCAATGTCCCCTGTGTATTTCACCATGGAATTCAGCTTCTCTGTGCACAGATTCACAAATAATTAACACAAATCACCACTTATTTGAACATACTAAAGAATAGATTTGATCAGGCAATCAACAAGTTGAGAAGCAGTGTATATAGAGGTTTTGCTTGGTCTCACCATCACAATGTTTCCTTCTCTGTGGAGGGAGAGCCATTAGAATACAGCTATTGGCTCCAAGCAAATCAGAGGACAGATGATTTTTCTGATACACTCTGAGAAGAAATAGTTCCTTCTGGCTTGCGCCTGGCAGCTTCTTGCCACAGAGAACATGCTTTGGATTTATTCCTCAGAGCCGGAAGCACATCAGTGCCAAGCCCCATGGGGGAGCCCTGTAGCTTCACAATTGTACTCAAATTTGTCTAACTGCAATTTCAGGGACAATGTAAGGGATTCAAACACCTTTCAGTCAAATTTTTAAGCGGGCCTTACAAATGATAAAGCTAAGGCTTGGATTTCTTACCTAAATTCTGTCTAACTTGGGAAAGAAGAAAGGGGATGTTATTGGGCTTTTACAAAAATCAACAGTTCTTTGGAGTCTAAGAATGTTAGGGGATGGGAATGTAGAAATTTTCATTTGAGTCAGTATTTTTTCAACATTCGTAAAAGGGACAGCCCAACATATTCCATATTGGGCCATGGAATGAGATGTGGATCAAAATCTCCAGATTTCACTCTATCAGCATTTATCTTGTGGGATTTGTATGGATATGTGGTTCTTTTAATAAAAACTTGTATGTCTGTTGTTGCTTCAACTTTGAGACAAACTAATGACTGGTGGCTCTTGACATAGACCCTGGAAGATGTGGTTCTCAACAATCCCCTTTAAACCTAGAATTCCTACTTTGAATTGTTCTTGTCTTAGCAGAACCATCAGCATGATTTTACCTGTCCAAATCCTGATATCAAGGACTTAGTATCTCGTTAGAGAGTTTGAAGTTACATAATAAGGCTTTACTCTTCATCCTAAAGGGAAAGATTTCAAGGTTTTTCCTATGATGGCGCAGTGACTCATTTTACTGGAGCTTCAAAAACACCAGACGATGTGATGCTTCCCACACAGTATATTTTTTGCTAAATGGGAAATTACCATACTGCCAAGGAAGAGTGAGTGGTGGAAAAGTCAGGCGATTCAAATTCTAGAAAGGACTCTTCCACCAACTTTTGATGAGAACTAAGTCTTGGATTCCTTATATCTTCAGAAGGCTCTTAGTCTCATGTAGATTTTAGGACAACATGATAGAAAATGAATGTTTTCTCAAATGGTTCAAGTGTTATTCAAATGCAACGTGTATGTCACTACAGAGGGATGTATGTCAGCTTAGTGACACTGATATCTTTATCGGAGGATATATCAACAGAGATCACATTTCTTCCAAGGCTTTGCCAAAGTCCAGCACTGCTTTGATACCCTGTAATGTTTACATTTATCCTGGAGACAGTAGAAGTCTATAATACATTAGATATTCTACTTGGTGTTATGAATACAAACATTAGGAGAAAACAGCCCCTACCTTCTATAAGAGAAAAATCAACATATGACTTGGTTTGATAATTTCAATGATGCAATGTTTCCAGCATGTCAGCTTTCAATACATGTTGCATAAATACAGAGCTTGGGTTGAAAATGTGGTGTGTAACTTGAGAGGGACATTTAATGTGTATCTTTAAATGCCATAATCACAATTAGCACATATGGCCATGCACAACAATCTCTTGACATTTCAAAGATGCCACTGACCAAACATTTTTATGGAAATGTTATTTCAAACTGACGTCTTGTGCCATCTTGAAGGAAGTATTTGGGTTACAATGCTTATTCATGTCCATAGAGTCAAGCAGCACAAATCTCAGGCCAGGTGGCTGATTGAGGGAGGTGGCATGTAAAGTTCGCCTTCATTCTGAGGCCTTTGCCATAAAGCAAGGATCTGTCAAAGATTTCATTTTTTCTCTAAAGCCCTCTACCTGATCAATGCAATTAACATCAGAAATATGAGAGATGACTTACATTTTGTCAGACCTCCTGCAATGCTCCACCCTAAACGGGCATAGGTTAGAAGGAAGAGGCAATGGTCAAGCCATTAGAGTTTTAGTTTTTGTTTGTTTGTTTGTTTGTTTGCTGTCAGTCATGGGGCTTGAACTCAGAGGCCTGGGCTCTGTCCTTAAGCTCTTTAGCTCAAGGCTAGTGTTCTGCCACTTTGAGCCACAGTACCACTTCTAGTTTTCTGGTAGTTAATTGGAGATATGTTTTGTGTACTTTCCTGCCTGGACTGGCTTCAAACCTCAATCCTCAGATCTCAGCCTCCTGAGTAGATAGGATTACAGGTGTGAGCAACCAGTGTCCTGCTAGAAAATTTTTAAACTTACTTCTTAAATCCCCATGATAAGTACTAAGAACCTTAGATATTTCTTTAATCTGTAGTGTGGTCTTAGACTGTGTTTTCCTGACAAGTATTAAGGAAAGCATTTTGTACACTAAAAAACATTATTTGGGTAGCACTTATTCATAAACTGTACATATGCCTAAACAACTACGAAATGCAATGTCATATATATTTAACTACCTAGGTGTGTGTGTGTGTGTGTGTGTGTGTGTGTGTGTGTGTGTGTGTGTGTGTGTTTAATGAATTAGTTAAGATATTTTCCAAATTGAGAAGGACACACTGAATGAATGGAAAAGGCTCACTTTCTATCCTTATTTAAACTAGAGTTGGAGCAAAGATTGGCTTTAAGGGAGATGCTTCAGGTTTCTAAGCCATTGTTCTTTCCACTGGCTCTAAGGAAGTGACATTTCTCTAGCAAATGAGGCCAAAGTCCAACCATTTTAACAGGGAAAGTGATTCTGTTTATGATGTTACTTCACTCCGCACAGCTGGTCTATTGCGTCTGTATGCCATGCCATGGTGTTATGGAACGTGGTAGTTCAGAACATGGACTTAAAAGCAAATGACTCTGGCTTAAGTCAGAGATAATTATCAGCTATACACACCTCTGGCAAGTCATTCTCTGTTTCCCTAAAGGCAAAGAAGTAGGGATTATTCCTTCCTATTTCCTGTCATTATTTTCCCCTGAAGTGTGAGATAAGATCCTCACATATAACCAATGTTCAATCACTTATACCTCAGAACTGAACATATGATAGAGACCAAATGATGACAATGGAAGGGGGAGGGTAATACTTACATTAGGTCCATCACCTACCGTAGCAGATGAGTGCATAGTACTTGGCGTAGTCGCTGAAACTTGCTGTGTAATATTGGCACCTTTCTTTCCTTAGATGGCAAGTAACACACTTCTTACTCGGAGGAGAGCTTCCAATGCTAATTCTAGAGGGAAATGAAAATAAAACTAAGCTGAAATTTTGAGATTGTATTTATCAAAATGTACTACTCCATGTAAAGTGACTAATTTACATATTGACATCAAACCCACTCTATTTTTCTGTTGCCAATATCATTTAAAGTAAAGAGGAATCACTGTATTTTGATGTAGCTTGATTTTTTGATCTTTTTTTTTTTTTTTTTTTGCCTGAGGAGGCATAAGTTTTGAGAGAGAAGCCCTCTGCAGTTTTCCTAAAGTGGGAGAAAGATCTAATGCTTCCAACAGAAATGAAGTAGTTACTTTTCATAATCATTAATCTCTTACATTTGGTAAATAGATTGGAATCCATAGCTCTTCATCTTCCGGTCTCTTTCTCTACTCTACAGCAAAACACGTAAAGAAAATCTGGCAATATCACCAAGAAAGAAGTCCCTGTTCTTATTTCTATCTAGAAGAGGATTCAGCACTAAGCAAAACGGAAATAAGAAGTCACATTCTGTTTGCTTCCTATACCTCCCATTCTTTCCCTGTGGGTACATGGGACCTGAATCTTGGAATGCTGTTTCCTTACATACCTCTATAGGCCAACCTGCATCTTTTACCGTGGTTCCTAACTCACTGCAGTAGGATCCTCTGCATCTCTTCTGAATAGAGTGATTAGTGCTTGGCCTTTTGCCAAGACTCTTTAGAATCAGAATCTTAATCAGAATCCAATTCAAGGAGTCTGAATGGTGTTGTGTCAGGGTGGTACAAGGCAGGGTTAGAATCCTCCTGTGGCTCTCAGGGTTGCCTGTGGTACCTCTGAGTTCATGCTAAGTGTCATGAATAAATGAAGAGCATGATTCCAGAGGGAGCAGGGAATATGGCAGAGGGAAAATTTCTTCTTGCCTTCATTATGGTTGATTTTCATATTTATATTTCAGTGCGGTCTTGGAAATTGTTAGAAAAGGAGTTGACAGTGAGGACTCAGAGGTCAGCATGTTCACATAGAGATTCCAACTGCAATATAGAGCACCTGATTCATGGACATTAAACAAAATTATAGATTGTAATCTAAAAGTCCTTGGCACATAGTATACTCTCAGCTTGTGGTAACTGATAGTATCAGTAGTATCAGTACATCTTTCTAGTACCACATCCAGAAAGAAGCATGGATGGCACCACCCTAGTCATCAAGATGCCAACTAGAGTGAATTTACACATTAGTAAAAGTAGAGCTGGCTTATTCCAAAGTAATTCATAGCAAAAGAAGTCTCATGTTATAGGAGTAAAAACAATGCTTGGAATAAGTAAGTACTAAATTACACTAATATTTTGCTGGAGTGTTTAGTAGCATATAATTTATATTTAGCATTTAAATCAACATAAAATGTCCTGTTTCTTCCTTTGAAAACAAATATTTTGAATTAGCTAAAGACTGAAATGTTTTATTGTTTTTATACTGACATAATAATATACAACAGTCTCTGGGTGTTTTCCCTTAATTTATAAATGATTTTATTATCTTTTTACCTTAAAAATCATTCCACATATACCACTGGTGATGAAGTATTTTTACTCAAATTATCTGTCTAGCTATCTATCTCTCATCTATCTTCAGTTTATCTATTAATACTAGAATGCATTGAAATAATTACCTATAGATATTTCTTCTTCCAGGGTAACCTTCAAATTCATTGCTAGAATAAAACCTGAAAATACATTCAGAAATCATTCAGTATTGCTGGTTCAGATGATATTATTATTAATAATATTAATATAGTAAATACTATGGGATATTATTCATGTGACAAAACTATAAACTAGCATTTATATACACATATCATTGCTCATAACTGCATCACGGATATTTGCTCTGACTTCCAAATCATCAGTGAAGGGTCAAATTATTCTGAGTACTGTTAAAATTTTATTCACTAATTATGACCCACCCCATATAAACTATGATTTTAAGTAATATTATACCTTTCCTTCTCCATGACTAATAAATGAGAAACCAGTTTCCCTGTGCTATATTAGTTAATTATATCTAAGATTGCAAACATATTCAAAATTTGTTTTATAAGTCCTGGTAGTAGATAAGTTTGCTGTAAGTCAGAGAAACTTCCAGTGTGGGACACCACATGCTGTGAGTCATGTTAATTCACCCAGATGAAAACAAACCACAGGAGGACATACTTGCTACTTTAGGAGCCAGGTGCAGTTCTGTCTTAAGTTAATAAAGCTATGAAGTGGGAAATGCAGTTTAGTGACATTATTTTTATTCAGCTGTGAGTTCTGAATGTCACAAAGTAACTGTCATTCCACCCCCCAACCCCCCCAGAAAGAGCCAACAGTGTGAAAAGTTTGGAACAAACAAGGTTTGGTTTAATGCTCAGGAGGGTTTAGCAGTCCTGATTAGTTTATCTCCTCGGTGTCATAAAATAAAATGAAATAAAATAAAAAAATAACAAAAATCTCCTTATTCCCCCCAAAAAGAAAGGTAACAGAATACTGCTCCTTCACTTTATATTCTGAGCTTGGTGTGTCTGGCTTATTTATGTCTTCACTAATGTCACAAGACGCCCGTCATCACTTTCACTTGCCTTTCCCACATCATCTCAAACAACCTGTGAATAAACTGCTTGGTCTCTTTCCCAAATGGCTCCCTGAAGCTTCCCTGAGCTGTCAAGAGTTCCCCCATTGTTTTTCTAGGTCTTGGATACCACCCACTTTCCTTTCCCTCCTTCCTCACAGCCAGTAATTACTGGTCCATCTCTTTTAACCATTGACCTCATCCCTCCTTCATTTAACAAATACACACTGCAGCTCTCCTCTGTTACAGGCAGAGTCCTAAGCACTAATGACACACATAGGAGTCATAGTTCTGTCCTCCAAGCCCATGTAACATTACCATGATCGTGGGGGAGGGACATACAAAGCAACAAAAAAATCATCTTATAAATATGTTAGAAACAATAGCAAGCAAGAAAAACCACTTGAGTCATAATCTTGGGGTTCATTTCACCTAATACCAACTTATATGACCTTTTCTGCTTGTCTCAGACATATACTAGTTATTGCAAATAAGAGAAACCATGGGACCTATGTTTCTTTTGGCCATGCTTAATAAAATTTTTTCCAAGTCTATCCATTTCCTAACAAATAGGGCAATGTCATTCTTTCTGATGGAGACATAGAATTCCATTGTGTATATATACCGCATTTTCTTGATCCATTCATCTACTGAGGGGCATCTATTTTCACTGTATTTGATGTTGGTATAATTTGGGGACAGGAAGGGAACAACCAAATTGTTTAAATAGGGATACAGGTGGACCCATTGCAACAATGAAATGTACAAGATGCTATGTCAAAAAATGAACTTTACAACTTTGGTGAGGGGGTGGAGAGTGTAGTCGTGGAGATGGGAGGTCAGGGATGGTAGGGGAAAAACAAAGGAGGAGGCAACAATGCTTGATAAGAAATGTACTCATTACATTGCTCATGTAATTGTAACCCCTCTGTATGTCATTTTCACAATGAAAAAGTTATTAATAAAAAACTACCATTATCCTCTTCAGGTCTCTTCAGGCCAATATTATAATGATGGCTAGATGTATTTCCCTTTCTCTACCTTAGAAACCTATTATGCCAGCAACTTATCTCCCACCTGATCTTCTCTTGTCTTCCTCTGGTTCAACTCCTTTGATCAACACTGAAATAGCTCCATCAACTTGTAATAGGTTTCTGATGGTTATCTGTTCAGTGAGCTTGGCCTAATGATCCTGTTCTTTTGCTCTTCACAATTCAGCTAATGGCAGGAAGGTTATAAGCATAAAGGAATGCCTTTAGATTTAGAATGCATTAGAAGTGACAGATAGACGGATTAGAGAAGATTTACCATAAAATATTATTTCAAGATGATTTATTTACACAGTATGTAGTATGAATTGAAAAGGATAGAACTTAAAGAAATGACTCACTTGTTGAAATTAACGACAAGAGCCTTAGAATTAATACTTTAACTTTGAATTCTCATCATCCACTAACTAAAGTGGACACTAACCAAGTCAATTATTGCTCTGAGTTTTCTTTTCTATAAACTTGAAAATCAATTCTACTTTATGTTTTCTGGTATTCAGTGATACCTCAATAATGGAGAGCTGTTATAGGCATAATATTAAACCTAGATAATGATGAATTGCTATAAAAGAGTCTCCATATCTATGGGCTATCATCCATGAAAATTTGAAGTTTACTGGTTGCTTCAAGTGCTGAGGATTTACATTTGCCTTTAGAACCAGTTGCTATTTTAAAATTTCTGTACTATTTTGTAAAATATTTATTAAGAATCTACTAAAGATTTGTTCCTAAAGGAAATCATGTGTTAATTGGTAAAGAATGGGCAATGGAATCATGGTTGGCTGAAGAACAGAGTAACAAGAATGCTTGGTTACTTAGCTAACAGCTAACAGAGATGCTACAGTATCTTTTGCATGTCCGTCGGCTGGTGCCAATTAAAACCTGAATGGTGCCTTGTGGATCGTGCAATACTTACAGTGAATCCTGTGTTACTCTGAATATATTTATGGCCTCCCACTTGCCACTTGTAATTTGAATAGCATTTTCCTAAAAAAAGACAAACATTATGTTGTGTGAAGCTGAGCGTTATTTGAGCAACCTCAAGTGAATGATCTCTGAGGAGATAAATCTTGGAAGGAACGTACCACAGAGTCTTTGATATAGTGAATATGTTTGTAGCCATCCTTGTCGCTAAATATTTTGTAGTATGAAATGGCATCATAGCTGAAAACTGGTGTTGAAACAAAGAACTGAAAGAAATGCACACAGGTTATGTTCAAAAGGCAAATCAAAGAAAAAATCTCAGCTTCTTTTTAAAGCCACGGATAGTCGTATCTACACAAGCCACAGTGCCTTGCCGCTCTGTCTCCCATCACTCACATCTGAAATTCCAATTTTTCACATGACAGCACTTGCACAATCCAACTACTACTGCCTGGTTGCTAATGCAGACCCTTAGATTTACAAACTTTAAATCTGATTTAATTTCCAGATATTTGAGGTTGTGTGGTTTGAAACATAATTTCAGGAATCACAAATGTATATTGGCGATGAGAATATCTGACCAAAGCATGGCTCTCATTAAAGCAGATAGCCCTTTCAATTTTTGATTCATCTAATGCCAAGCACCTGGTATCAATGCTTCAATAAAGCAATGAAGACGTTTTAAAGATAAAGGTATCAGAGCTTGCCAGACATAGTTTTTAATGATAGGCTGGGGCTTTGTACTTAGGCAAAAATGTTATCCATGATGATGAAGGTTTATTATTGGAGCTCAAGAAGCAGAATGACCTCATTTCTCTAGTCTGTCGTCTGCCAGGGAACCCTGATTGGCTACCCGCTGGGACCCACATAATTACATTGGAGAGCTAGTGACTCTAGTGGGTCTTAGAATTGAACAAGACACACTTCGACATCCTGAATGTGATTGACAGCTGCAATTCTGTACCCCATAACAAAATCCAACCTATACTATCGTGTTTCTCTCATTTAAAAGTTAATGGTTTTCCTTTCACATTTGCCAACTTTGTTTGTTCATGCCATCTTTTCACGAAATGATGGCACATTTGTAAAAAAAATCATATGAAGGAAGAACTACTAAATGTTCTAAGTCAGACAGAGCAGAAAATTCCATAATAGTTTAAAAACCAGGTCTTTCTAGTTGATTCCCCTCTATGCGACATTAAATGGTCAGCAACAACAACAGAATGCAAAAATGTAATTGTATCTTTTAGTATAAACATCTATTCTACTAAGATCTACTCTAAGATGTAATTCTGATCAAAATAAAGGAGAAATTATTGTAGGCATATTGAATAGTGGCTCTACATGTATGTGATGCCCTTTGATAAAGTTGATCATCATTTCTCCTATGCTGGCTTTGAACATGTGCCATTAAAATGCAGAGGGCTGAATAATACTTTACCCTTGTCCAGTTCATGGAATATGTTCTTCTTTTTAGAACTAGAGTCTTTACAGATATAATCAGGATAAGAGTAGATGGTATGATTATAATAGATAAGGCTCAACTTGAAATCTGATGACTGTAGTCTACCTAGAAAGGCTAAGCTACAGCCAGGCCCAGTGACTTAAGGATGCACTGTTAGCCACTCAGGAGGGTAGAGATTGGGATGATCAGATCCAAGTAACCTGGGCAAGATATTCAAGAAACTCCATCTCAACCAATAGCTGGGTATGGTGCTACACACTTGCCATCTTACTAAGGAAGCTAAGATCAGGAGGGTCACTGTCGTAGGCCAGCCAAAGAAAAAGAAAGAAAGAAAGAAAGAAAGAAAGAAAGAAAGAAAGAAAGAAAGAAAGAAAGAAAGAAAGAAAGAAAGAAAGAAGGAAAGAAAGAAAGAAAGAAAGAAAGAAAGAAAGAAAGAAAGAAAGAAAGAAAGAAAGAAAGAAAAAATGATTGCAAGATGCCAGCTCAACAGATCAAAGCTGAGCAATGTGACTTGCACCTGTTGTCCTAGCTATACCATAAATACAAAAACAGAAGCATTGCTATTTAGCCGTTTTTTTGCTAACCTTGACCAAAAGTGAGATCCATATCAAAAATAACCAGAGGAAAAGGATTTGAGGCTTGACTCAAGTGATCTGCCTAAAGAGTGTGGTGCCTGATTGATTCTGCAGTTATGTCAATACTGAAAACAAAACAAAGACAAACAAAAACTCAAGACAGCGAATACAAGCAGCCACTGAAAGACACCCAGGAGGAGACTATATGAAAACAAGGCAGGTATTAGAGTACTATAATCAGGACTAAGGAACACTAAAGATTCCTAGGAGCCATGAGAAGCTGGAAGAGGTAAGCAAAGGTTCTTCCTTGGAGCCTTCAGAGGTAGTGTGGCCCTGCCAACACCTTGATTTCAGACATCTATACTCCAGAAATGTCTGCTATTTTGTACAATGTATTACAAGAGCCCAGAAAACCAATACAGTGTGTTTAAGTCTTAACACGTGAGTTGTTCAGTTCAAATAAAGCAGGAAGCCATTGCTTGAGGCTGTCTTCTGGCAGGAGCTCTGTGCACTGATAGCACAGCCTAACCACAAAGCCTAGTTTAGGTATATAGCATAGCTGAGTCTCAGCCAGTCAGACAACTGGACTCTTCACACAGTGTCCAAGTAGGCCGAATCCTAACTGCAGCCAGTCAAATGACTTTTCTACTTTGCTTCTGAGTTCAGCTGGGTGCTTGCTTCCTGAGTGGAGTTCTTTGAATTGTTGCTGGTTCTGAGGGTGGTATGGTTTATTCCTTTGTCTTTGCTCAAATAATCTCTGCTAAATTTAATTTATTGAAAGTTTTTCTTTTAGGGGACCTTTAACAAATTAGAAAGTCCCATAATGGAAACGGCTATCTGCTTATGTGTTTCTTTCAAAAGTTTCGTTATTTTGTAAACCAACTCTGGCAGGATTTAGCAAGGTTAAGCAAGTAAAACTAAGGACCAAGAAGTCTAGGAATAAAAAACGGACTTGCAATTTTATGGGTGACATTTGTTCCACAATATTATTGTTCCATTTAGAATGGTGATAATGTTCTTACAAATACTCTCTATCTTTTGTGTGAAAGACAAGCTCTTCTACATGGTCTTAGTCACTAAAATGCAAGTTTAATCACAAACTACCTAGGTTAACAGAGAAAAATGCAACATTCATGGGATTTTAAAAAGGTTTTGTTCTGGGTGAAAACTTTAAATTTCATTTTTATTGAAGATAAAATATTAACAGGACAGAGTATTATGTTCTAAGATATCAGAAACAGGCAAACAGGAAGACTCTTTCTGCTAAGCCAGTGTTATCTTCTCTCCTTTCATTGCCCACATCAAAGACAGCTGCTTCAGATAGCCAGGTAACTTGGGTGAGGTAAAGAGAGTGTGAAATATTTCCGCTCAGTTTGGCCAGAGCTAGGCCCATAATGCATGCTTAGTTAAGTGCTTCAGAGCAAGTCACACCTGGACCTAGATAAGCACACAGAACAAAGCTGGTCTCTGCTTTAACAAGGTCCTTTGGCTGGTGCCTTCATCATACTTAGATTTTCTTATAGTTTACTCATCTATGTGAGTGCAAAGACATTTAAAATATTTTACTTGGAAAGTAAGATGATTTTCCACCATGTCATATCTTGTCTAACATCGTTAAAGGACAGAAAGCTGATGCCAAAATGGATTTCATTATTTGGTTTAAAAAGCACAAGCTCTCAAACATCAAATAAATTTATTATTATTATTATTATTGTTGTTGTTGTTATTTTAACCAAGGGCTTTTGGTAAAACCTAAGGAAAATGAGGTGTTTCATCTAATTAATTTAACAATAGAATAAACATTATGTTTTTAGTGCTCATTCTCTAAGTTTAAAGGATTAAATTTTTGCTTCTTTACTTAAATTCTTTATTTTTTGTAAGGGAGGAGATGATGCAGGGTTTGGAAAAAAAGAAATTTACCACATTGTATGATGTGTGGTGATTTTTGTTTTTAAATTGAGAACTTGTGAATCAAGTACAAGACAAGGGAGTGAACTTCCTCTTGAGAATACTTGCTATCACTTCAAATACTTTGACCATCCCTTATCTGAATTTAGAAGATGCATGATAATTTTGAGAGATTAAAATTTGTTCCTAAGAAAAATAAGTTGTTCCAAATATAATCTTAACAGCACAAATATTAAATGATCTGGAACAAAATCACACAGCCCAGATTTTTTAAAAAAAACCTTATGTATTCACTAAACGTATTTGAAGGGACCTAATCTTCTCTCAAAAGACACCATATGTCTCCACTGGAGTATTTCAAAATGCATTCTACAGAAATCCATTCACTTATTCATCCAGCTCATGTTTGCAAGGCTGTACTACTGGGACGTGATCTCAGGGCCTAGAGATCTCAGTCAGCATTTTTACTTTTGGCTGATGTATTACCACTTTGCCATTTGATTAATACCCCAAGTTCAAGATCTTTTCTGGTTAAGTGGAGATGAGTCTGGAAGATTTGTCTGTCCAGGCTGGTTTTGAACCCTGATCCTTAGATCTCAGACTCCAAAGTAGATACAATTACAGGTGTGAACCACTGTCTCATGCTCATGCTGTACTCAAGATGCTTACACATAGTCACTGCCAAATGATACATTCTAAAATATTTCTGAGTATTTTGAAGACTGTGACATTTTCAGAATACATTTGTCTTGCTGTCCCAGGTCACACACTTAAGTAAGGTGCTGAAATCAGTGGTATTGATCTGTATAAAATCACATCATTCATAGTATATTGTATTAAGTCCAGTTGTAAGTTATATGGCCATTATAAGCACACAATTAACTGGCATTTGTAAGCATATTTCACTATTCATTCTTTACTAGAAATCATCACAATGGGGAGTGAATTAATACATTAGCTTATTTTTTCTTTATGTTTTCCATTATAGATATGGGAATAACCTTTTGAGAAGGTCAGTTTCTGATTGATCAGGAATGAACAAAATTTGAGAATACTTTTTCTTACACTGAATACTGATAAAGAAAAGTATATAGCAGTGATTACTATGGAAAGATTTTTCCCTTCCATATTTACTTTCTCTCTAGCTCTTGTAATTTGAATTTTCATAGCACTTCTCACCTTGGAATTGATTTCTGAATGTTGTACTGCTTTTTTTAAAAAATCAGGTTAGTTAATGTGTTAAGCCAGGACTTATGGGTTTCCATTTTGCACAGTGTCCAAGTCTCAGACAATCAGGCAACCCCAAACAACAGCTGAAGCCAGTCACTGATGACTCATGCTTGTGGCTACTCAAGAAGCAAAGATCTGAGGATTATGGTTCAAAGCCAGCCTGGATAGGAAAGTCCCTGAGATTCTTATCTCCAGTTAGCCAATGAAAATCTGGAAGTGGAGCTATGACTCAAGTGGTAGAATATTAGTTTTGAGCAAAAAAGCTAAGGAGTATTGTCAAAGCTAAAGAGTGTTGTCCTGGCCCTGAGATCAAGCCTCAGGATCAATACATGTACATATACACACACACACACACACACACACACATACACACTTACACACACACACACACACACTAAACACACACACACACTTACACTAGCAGACTCAATCATACATACATTTGAGACAAGTGGCAGTATTCACATAATGTCCAGTCGATTATATCTCATTTCATATTCTTTTATGTAGAATAAAAGATATATTAATATTTCCCTAAGATGTAATTTTATACCAAAAATTCTCATGTATCACTATATAACCTATCCAGAAGTTCCAGATATAAGAAATACAACAAACATTTTCCTAGTTGGTAGCAAATAATTACTTAGAAACTGGAATGACTATGCATACATCAATGCAATAAAAGTTAATGAGAGGTAGAATTCTTTTAACATCACAATAATCCTAATATTTTTGTTTTTCCTGGGTTCAAATCAGATAAATATGAAAATGGTTCTAGCTGTTATCTTTTGAGAAATTATCTTTATTGTATTTATTTCAGAGATAATTACTCAATATAGCTATTAGGGAATCAGTTGACACACAAGGTTAGGATAGAAAGAATATGATTTGTTCTTGATAAATTTCTTGAAAAAGAGAAATTGATACTAGCTTGCACAGCTGGGCATAGTAGCTCATGTGGCAGGCAATCCCAGCTAAGAGAGATATGAAGATAGGGAGAATAGTGGTCCAAGGCCAGTGGAGGCAAAATGTTATTGAGACCCTATCTCAACAAACAAGCTTGTCTTGGTGGTACATGCTTGAAATCACAGCTGCATGGTAGGTGCCAATAGAATGATCATTAGCTCCAAGCCTTATCTGAAAATTTGACTAAAGCTAAAACGATTGGGAAACATGGCTCAAGCGACACTGCAATTGCCTACAATGTTCATGACCTTGAGTTCAAGCCCCATTACTGCCAAAATACATCAGAGAGAGAGAGAGAGAGAGAGAGAGAGAGAGAGAGAGAGAGAGAGAGAGAGAGAGAGAGGGAGAATAAATCACTTTACAGATCACTGCATTACCTTGGTATTTTTTCTGTGAAAATAAGTAGTTTCTTTATAACTGAGGATCTGTCAAGTGTTATTAAATATAACAAAGAAAATATAGCAAAATCATACTCCACCAGCCCATCCAGTTCTGCTTTCTTCTATATGCTCCTGGGTCTAAAAGATGAAAGGTCATATCACAGAATTAGAACACTTTTGCATGGATATAACTTGGACACTTGGAACCATTTAAGCTGTTAGCCATTTAACCATTAATCTGTTCAGAGTTTCCTATTGTTAGTCAACTAACTTCAATTTTGAGTTTAAGAGGACTGTATTACAAATCTCACACAATAGGGTTCCTGAATAGATGGGAGCAACTTGAGGGCAAGGTCTCATTTCACCTTTAATTCTTGTTAACTTTCCTGTGCCTTGTAATGAGGAAATGCATGGATGCTCTGAGTAACACTGACACTTGGTATGAGGTAATTAAAAAAAGAATTTTTAGTAGAATTTAGGTTAAATTTTTTCTTTCCTCGGACTTTGGAAGTAGCTAGAAATTAAAAATAAATATAAGCCAATCATACTCTATCTTACTTTCTTTTATATTTTAGCATAATAGTATAATTTACTGAAGATGTATTTAGCTATCCTAAAAGGTTGAATATGATTTTCTTTCTTTTTTTGGGGGGGGGGTCCGGTCATGGGGCCTGAACTCTGGGCCTGGGCACTGTCCCTCAGCTCTTCAGCTCAAGGCTAGCACTCTACCACTTGAGCCACAGAGCCACTTCTGGATTTTTTTCTTTTTGCTTATGTGGTGCTGGGGATGGAACCCAGGGCCTCAGGCATGCAAGGCAAGCGCTCTACCACTGAGCCACCTTCCCAGCCCCTGAATATGATTTTCTAGACAAATATAGAAATAAGACCTGAGCAGAATTACTTCCATAACAATCAGAAAACTTTAGTATATAAACATGCTTTGCTGTGGCTGAGTGAAATGTGATACACAAGAGTTAGATGAGAGAGGAGACACATTTTGTAGAAACCTTAATGTTATTCTAAGATATTTGGACTTCAGTAGATAAATCCCTTAAGAGACTTCAAATTTAGAAACTGGAAAAAGAAAAAGAATAGATTAAAGTTGAGTTAGATAGAAAGAAGCAGAGGGACCAAATGGAAGGTTATTGCAATGTGTGTGGAACGAATGATGAAGGTTCAAGTGAAGATCCCAGTAGGGATGATGGAATAAAAAAGTTAACATATGGATATTTCAAAGTTCAAATCATCTGAAATAAATTCAAATTGTTGTCAAGTAGTAACAGAAGTCTGTAGTATGGATTTTAAAATAATCACCTAAGACAGTTAATAGAGAGTGGTGCCTAGAAGAAAGATAATCAGAAAACGATGTCTCTTAACTATATTTCCCAGCTTTCCTTTCACTTGGATGCGGTCATGTGATAAGTTCTAGCCAATGGTATGTGAGCAGAAATGACTCAGGCTACTTCTGGACTCAGGCCATGAAACCTTTTATGCATTATCCTCCATTCTTTTTTCCAACCTAGGATTGAATGTGAATGCTCAGGTTTGAATAATTTGGATTAGTGCTGAAAATCATGGAAGAAGATAGCAGATAGGCCTCCCCCTCACTTTCTGAATGGCTGTATGGAGCAGAGTATCCTTCCCACCCCTCACCATACTGGGCTTACTTCCACACACTGTTCGGTGGATCTATGAATGTTCAATAAGTATCTACTGTATTAATACACTGAATTATTGGAGGTAGTTGTTTAAGCAGTTAGCCTACCTTGTAAATATATTAAATTGGTGAATAAGACTTTTTTATATGCTAAGAAAAGGGATGGCAAAAATAATTTCAAGAACACACTGGATTTTCTCTTATAGGAACAGGCTAGTGCCTCCCACAGAACAAGTAAGGCAAAACATACAGACATATACATATGCATATATATGTATATATCATAAAACTTCTCATTATTAGCTGTGAAGATAAAATTAATTTCAATACTCTTATCAGAGGAGGAAGAATGATACAAAATATTTCAGTTCCTCAAGTTATAAATCTGTTAGTAAATCTTCCCAGTATAATTATATTGCAAGCAACTATTGTCATTTGCTTCTCCCTTTTTGTTTTGGTGATGACTCTCAAACATGTGTCAAAGATTAATAAGCTACTTAACCTTAAGTATTATTGGTTTTCAAAGCATTTCTCTGTCATGAGCAGTTGTTGGAAATTTTAGCACTGATGTTCTCAAGTCTGAAAATATGTTTCCCAAAAAGACTGTTTTGAAACACAATTTCCTGAGAAAAATAATGTAGTATTATAATATAATAATTCTTCTAGCTATAAAGTTTATATTCCAGGGACTTGCATATCTCTTTGAATGAATATCTTAAATATTTAGTTAGTTTAAAGTTATCTCAAATTTTGATAACTTAGAATTTCATATTCCAAAGCAATCATAGTTTATCAGTCAACTTTTATTAGTTAAACCTTATACCTAAGGGATAAATTTCATATTTTTCAAGATAATAAAATTAAGTAAATACTTCTTAATACCTATATTTAGTAAAATTATTAAAGATGTACTTACCCAAAGCTACTAATCACATCAACGGTTTCTAATAACTAACTTAATTAATAAATCTATCTTTATTTGATTATATTACATTAAAGCCAAATATAAATAAGATAAAAATAAACTTCTATCATATTCCATCAAAATCAGTCAAACATTTTTCAGGCACAGCAATGACTTAAAAATATTTTTAGACTAAATAATATTACTATGTGGTACTGATGTATCTTCAAATAAAGCCATTTTACTTTTTCCTTATAAAACAAAATATGCTAATTTCTAGATGGAACTTAGTCATTTATTTGGGTGTTCTGTTTCTTTTCTTATTTTAAATAGGTTTATTCTGCATTTAGGTTGATGAAACAGTCTTCATTATTAGAAGTCTAATGAAATGAGCCCATAGAATTTCTATATTTAAAAAAACATTTTCCATTTCTTAATCTATTATGAGTGGGGAAGAAAAGCCATATTATGAAGCTTTTAGGTTGGTAAAATAGTTTCCTGATCATGTTATTTATCTGCTTAAGTTCGAGTGTGAACAATGAAAATTAAAAAAAAAAATAAATCTGCCAAAATTTTGAAGGTTGCTCTCTCTCTTTCCAAATATTAGTTCAAGATATGGCCTTCTATGAGAAGCAGATACTCAAACACTTTGATTTGACATTTCATGTCATGTCATCCACTTATGACCTAAAATGAGAACATTTATCTTACTTAAAAATATCCATTTCCTTTGTAATTTTCTTTCTTTAAGTTTGACCTTGAATGGAATATATCCCATTTGTATTTCTCTCTGATTCCCTATGTGGAACACATCTATTTTTTGCAAGATGTCTATTTTTGTTGTTATCTTCAGATTTTCTTTTGTTGATAGCTAATCTACAAGGTCAAGAGGATGGATGGCCTTCCAAATTGACACATAGTTACATTTATTCTTTCTCTCCATTCACATAGTAATTCCTAATGCTTATTCAAGAAAGCAGGTACCTATCGATTCAATAAAAGTGAGGCACATGGGAATACAGAATACATTTTTGCAAAGCAAATGCAGTTGACTGGAGCAATTCTAATTTTTATAATATAGCATTAACTATAGATCAGTATCTGCTATTTTATGTTCATCTTTGGAAATACACAGTAGTGGCTTTAATAGATCTTACCTTTGGACAATCCCATGAATGCCAGTCTTCTCTAAAATCACATATAGACAAGACAGAGACATTCTGGACTCTTTTCAGCCACTGCAAACAGACTCGTTCATCAGTTACCCATGTGAGCCAACTGAAATAATAATCACTGCAAATAGATCAGAGAAAAGAGTAAGAACCAGAAGCCTATGTCACATAAAAACCATTTCTTGATTTATGTTTTCTAAAAATGTTTTCTAAATATGTTTTATGGAACAGTTACTCAGTAAATAAGGAAAATAAAGCTTTCCCTGGAATGTTCCTAGATCTGCTCACTAAATACCAGAGCATTCTTTCATTTAATGAAATCATTTTATACTTGAGTTTTTCCTCCATGTCTGGATTTTCACATTTTAAGAAAGATTTTAAGACTCAAAGTCAAAGCTAAATGATTCTACAATCAGGTAATTGAAGGATTGTTTCCTAGTTAAAAAGCGCTAGTATTTGAAGGAGTTTGGCTTATCTGTTCTTGCTTATCAGAAACTTAGGAGGCTCATAGATCTGTAAAACTGGTTGAAGGAATATAGGCAGAATTGAATATTATAATCCAAGGGCAAACATCAATTTGTAACCTATCAGCTTTCCATGTGTACAGCTGAGGAAAGCTGTACTTAGTTTGCACATGTTGGTCACCTTTATAGATGTAAAAGTACTACTTTAAAAACTTGTTTGTGATTTTCCAACTTGTATATACTCTATGTGATCATTTCAGTTTTGGTTATAGCATCCACATCATAAACTCAACAGAAAAGAAGCTTAAACTCCGATTAAACAATTTGGAAGTGCTAAAATTCAGTTTAAAAATGGCAAGCAATCTGAGATTAATTACCTTGAGGCTATCATTGCTGGAATTGGCACTTCTATGGGACCCACATGCTGAGGGTAAGTAGTGTCAATAATAAATATCCGAACAGTAGGATTCTTCGCTCCAGCCTGACAAGAAAATGGAGATTAGAAGCTCAGAAAAGTTCATTTATCATCAAGATGTTAAAGATACTTAAATAATTTAGGCATATATTTATAAGCTAGTGAAGTATCTTACTGTTGAAGATACACTACTTAATGTGCCCAAGATCTCCATTTCAATTTTACTTGCAGATTGTTTTAGCAAGCATAAAAACACATATTTTAAGTGCTTAATGAGAGAGTGTTCTTTTATTTACTGGGGGAAAATATTTGGATAAAAAATGCAGTTTTTTAGTCCACATTCTTTGTTATTTTATTTTGCAAATCAGCCATTCAATAAGTTATTGGGATAACAGTAATCATAATCCTATCATTTTAATGTTAAGCGAACTATAGAGGAGATTGGTTGGAGAGAACAGAAAGCAGAATTAAAGGAAACATTCCTTTTGCTTTTGTCATATAATTTGGATTAAGACGATAGCCAAATCTCCTGTTACTATTCCCAAATATCAGAACAATTCCCTTTTCAAATCAAGTATTCATGGGAGTTATACTTGGTTGGTATTTTTAGTGACATGGGATCCCTAGAATATACATGACAATGATTTATTTTCATGAAGTGAGAATTTTACAGTTAAATTTTGAATTACAGTTAAATTTGAAATTTGGAATTTTAGGTAAATAATGTTTAATGATGCAATGCTGTTTGTATTCACTTAAATAACAGTTCAGGCACTCCTATGACCTCTCAGGTTTAGTTAGAACTTTATGTCTTTGCAGTTTGCCCCACTCTCTATTTATATATTTTTCTTCCATATATTTATTTATTTTTCTTTCTTTCTTTATTTTTTTCCATATGTATATTACTGTAAAAATACTGTTCAGAGGCGTTACAGTTACATGAGTAAGGTAAAGAGTACATTTCCTATCAAGCATTGCTACCTCCTCCTTTGTTTTTCCCCTACTGTCCCTTCCTTATGCACTTCCTCAACTTCTTCCTCTCCTCCCCCATGTTGTAAAGTTCATTTTTAACATAGTGTCTTGTACATCTCATTGCTACAGTGGGTCAACCTGTATCCTTATTTAAGCATTTTGTTATTTTGCTTCCTCTCCCTAAATTATAAAAATGTATATACAAGATGCAGGACACTGGAATCAGATGCAGTCAAAACCAGGATTATACCATGGGGAAAGAAGATACAAAAGAAACAAGAGAACCACATAGTGGATTTTAAGTTCATTAAAAACAATAGCAAGAAAGAAAAAACCACGTGTGTCCCTGTCTTGGGGTTCATTTCATTTAATATTATCTTATTTGGTCATATGTACATAGCTTTTGATCTTTTTTGCTTGTCCTAGTCATGTACTAGTTATTGCAAATAAGGAAATCCATGGGACCTATATTTCTTTGGACCTGGCTTACTTCACTTAGTATAATTTTTTCCAAGTCTTTCCATTTCCTAACAAATGGGGCAATGTCATTCTTTCTGATGGAGGCATAGAATTCCATTATATGTGTATACCACATTTTCTTGATCAATTCATCTACTGAGAGGCACCTGGGTTGGTTCCATATCTTAGCTATGGTGAATAATGCTGTGATAAACATGGTTGTATAGGTAGCTTTGGTATGACCTTGTTTGTGAATATTTGGGTAAATGTGATAAGAGGGATTGCTGGGTCATAGGGGATCTCTATATGGAATCTTTTGAGGAACCTCCATACTGCAGTTGAACAAGTTTACATTCCCACCAACAATAGGGTTCCCTTTTGGCCACATCCCCTCCAGAAGCTGTTGTTATTAGATTTCTTGATTATAGCCATTCTAACAGGGGTGAGGTAGAATCTCAATGTTGTTTTGATTTGCATTTCTTTTATGGCTAGAGAGGATTAGCATTTCTTCATGTGTCTAATGGACATTTTTATTTCCTCTTCAGAGAAGTTTCTCTTTAAGTGTTTAGGCCACTTATTAATGGGGCAGTTGTTTCTTTGAGGATTTGTTGTTGTTGGATTTAATTTTTTGAGCTCTAAGTATATTTTAGATATGAGACTCTTGTCCTTTTTATGGCTAGTGAAGGTCTTCTCCCAGTCTGCCCAAATGTTTCTGCAATTCTAGTTTTCAAAGAAACATGAAGATTTAGGTCCTAGTTTCCCAGTCAATGATTATTGCTCTTCAGTTCTGGGATTCCTGTCTCTTTTGACTCTTTTTGTTTTTTTTTTGGCAGGGGGGGGAGAGGGGGGGTCGATCATGGGGCTTGAACTCTGGGCCTGGATGCTGTCCCTCAGCTCTTCAGCTCAAGGCTAGTGCTCTACCACTTGAGCTATAGTGCTACTCCTGGCTTTTTTTGCTTATGTGGTGCTGAGGAATCAAACCCAGGCCTCATACATGCAAGGTGAACACTACCACTGAGCCACCTTCCCATTCCCTCTTTTGACTCTTACAGACTGTCCCAAAGATGAGAACTCTTTCATATTATTGGTCCCAATATTAAATCAGTCCAACAACTCTAATTTTCCATATTTCTGCCTTTGAGGGGACTCCACTGCCTTTCATTGAATAACAAGAGAAGGTCAGCAACTCTCTCTCTTTTGTTCTCTTATCCCCCCCCCCCCACTGCTTAAGTATGTCCTCATGCAAATGCCACATCCAGGTTGCACACAGGAATGGAGAGGCAACTGGAACCATTCATGACACTGCTTTCCTTGACATGTAAAAACAGTAGGGAACAAATGAGGGAAAGCCACATTTCAGAGTCACACCAATTTCCTTGTGAAAGAGATGAATGTATACCAGATTTTCATCTTTCAGATTTCTTGCCCAGGCTGAAATTTGGACCTATTACTTCTTCACTGTGATCTGGTCATTGCGGGGAGTGCTGAAAACTGCATATAATACCTATTTCCTTTAATTCTCTGAGGGAAGAAACTGAGGCTTATAAACTTTATTTGCCTTGTCTGTCCACCAAGGAGGCTACCTGACAATCCCTGACAAGAATATCAAAATCAACATTTTCAATTCTCATTGTGCGCAGCATGAGATTTCTATTATCATTCTCTATTATACACGAGAATTCAAGAGGGAATTGCAAAACAGAACTTTACCCTGAATTTGGAGCATAAAATATTTAAAATTAAGTTAAGCTTTTTTTTTTCCTTCCATGATCTAGGCCATATGTTCTCCAAAGATTCTGCAGGGGAATTTTGCAAAGCCTACTTCATCCAGCACAACCAGATGTCCAAAGAACAGATGTCCACATAAACAATAGACCAAGTATAATGTTTGCCTCACAATGCACAAGGACAAGAAGCTCGCCTAACTTGTTGAATCCACCTCTATTCCTGGTAAAGACTGCTCATTTTATACCATGGTAATGAAGGCCTCTGCTAAAAGTATTCAACATACCTTTGGATAGGGAATATTTATTGTTCTAGGATATTGTTCATCACCATAATAGGAGTAGGCAATAACTGGTATATCTGAATCATTAAATTCTGCATATGCCAAAAATTTTCCATTAGGAGACCACCAGAGAGCATATTTTGTAGCAAGCATCTCCTCTGAAAAATAAGTAATAGGATATTAGTTACAGTTAAATCTGACTCTTAAAATCATCCTTAGTTGCTTTAAATATATATGTAGTGACAAAAATCATTACTTTAATAGGGATAAGATACTATGTGATTTTTTTTGTTTCTTTTGTATGTTCTTCCTCCATGGTATAATCCCTGCTTTCACTGTATTTGATTCTAATTTGGAGAGGGAAAGGGAAATAACAAAATGCTGAAACAAGGATACAGGTTGACCCATTGTAGCAATGAGATGTACAAGACACTATGTTGAAAACAAACTATACCATGTGGGGGTGGGGGTGGGAGGGAGGAGTTGGGAGGTGGGAAGGGAAGGGATGATAGGGTAAAAACAAAGGAGGCGTAACAATGCTCCACAGGAAATGCACTCATTACCTTACTCATGCAACTGTAACCCCTCTATACAGTATCTTTACAATAAACAATATATATTAAGAAATAATCTGAGCTAAGAAGAGCAGTTTAATCTGATGCCCATATCAACCATTAATCAGTCTTGTTAGTGATTGACACTAATCAGAAATGGAACTTTTAAAATAAATGATAAACACATCAGCAATGATTAATTTTCCCCTCTAAGGCAGCTTTTGGTTTTTATGTGAACCTGAATTCGCGCAAATAGGTTGTAGCACAAACCTAAATAGACAAGATAGGACATTTGGTAAACAAAAGTAGAGAAAACAGGCCAGGCCATAGTTTTCCTACAGTTGTGTAATAATTAAAAGTCAAGTTGATTTTCTGGGGATATATAATTAAGAGGGTTAGTAAATGTATATTTGAATATCTTCTTAAAGATGGAGGCTAGAGATTAGAAGACTTAAAGTCTGAGTGAGTAAGTAAGTTTTGGGAACTAGATCACCTATATTGAGGACAAAATTCAAGAAAATATCAGAAACTAAGAACATCATCCCACAAAATAATATGGACAAGCCAGGTACCAGAGACTCACACCTGTAATCCTTGCTGAAATCTGAAGATTGAGGTTCAAAGCCAGTCAGGGCAGGGAAATCTGTAACATTCTTTTTGTTTGTTTGTTTGTTTTTGGGGGGGGTCCAGTCATGGGGCCTGAACTCTGGGCCTGGCCACTGTCCCTCAGCTATTCAGCTCAAGGCTAGCGCTCTACCACTTGTGCCACAGCACCACTTCCGGCTTTTTTCTTTTTGCTTATGTAGTGCTGAGGAATCGAACCCAGGGCCTTATGCATGCAAGGCAAGCACTCTACCACTGAGCCACCTTCCCAGCCCCTAAACATTCTTTTTTTTTTTTTTTTTGGGTCCGGTCGTGGGGCCTGAACTCTGGGCCTGGGCACTGTCCCTCAGCTCTTCAGCTCAAGGCTAGCACTCTACCACTTGAGCCACAGCGCCACTTCCGGCTTTTTTTTTTATGTGGTGCTGAGGAATCGAACCCAGGGCCTCGAGCATGCAAGGCAAGTGCTCTACCACTGAGCCACCTTCCCAGCCCCCCCCTAAACATTCTTATCTTGAATTGTGCACCAAATGAGCCAGGAGTGAAGCTGTGGCTCAAGCAGTAGAGTGCTAGTGTTGAGCAAAAGGGCTCTGGGACAGTGTCCAGGCCTTAAGTGTCAAGGTCCGTAAGACCAGCACACACCCACACCCACACCCACACACATACAAAACAAAATGGACAGTGTTTCGTTATGGAAAATAGAAGATAAAACTGAGGGGAGGTACAGATGCCTCACACCTATAGTCTTAGCTACTTGAAAGGATAAGATGGTGGGAACTGTGATTTGAGGCCAGTCAGGGCAGCAAAGTTCATGAGACCCCTTCTCAGACAATAGTGGGCCCACTGGTGCATGTCAGCCATCCTAGATACGTGGGAGGCTAAGGTTAGGAGGATCACTATTCTTGGGCCACCCTGAGCAGAAGGTCCGCAAAGATACTATCTCAACGCAAGAAGCTGAGTGTAGTAGCAAGCACCTGGCATCTCAACTAAAATAGAAAGCCTAAAATAGGTGGGTCAGTATGTGAGAGCAGGAATCAAAATAGCACAAAAATGGGTGTAGTGATAGAACACCTGCCTAGTAAGCACAAGACCCTGAAATTCAACCCCAGTGTTGCCAAAGAAAAGAGTAGTAACAAAACAAAACAAAACAAGAAGCATAAAAATGCATAAGCATGGTCCTTAAGGGCTCTTAACTTCTGGCAGTATAAATCACTGTAATATAACATCATTACTACTCTTGAAAGTAATGTTCATGAATAGAAATCCTTCCAACCTTCTGCTATCAAGCCATGGATCCCATCAAGTATCTTCCATCCTGCTCATAACCTAATGATCTCTTTCAGAAGTGCAAGCATTCCCAAAACAAATGGCACTCTTCTAAATTTTACTGAATATATGAAATTGTTTTCAATTAAAGGTCTAATACAATGACAGTAGAAAAGAATGCAGCTTACCTTCATAAACCCAATCTGGGATTCCATTAAATATTCTATTTTCTCTTCCATTAAATGTTATTTGAAAAGGTGGATCTGCTGGTCTTTGCTTCAAATAGATATTGTTTTGATAGACATATACCTAGAAGTGGTAATTAATTAGTTAATAAGTGGAAATATTTAACAGTACAAGAAAGTTACTGTAGTTGTTTTCATTATTCACCTAATATCTTTAAAAAGAGGACTAATTCAGAGGAAAAAATGTTTCTCAACTAAAATATTTTAATTGGTTAAAAGAACACAAGCAATTCACATTAACATCAATTATGCTTGTTAAATATATATATATATGTATATATATAAAACCTCAAATAAGGCAAAGGTCCTCTCTAGTCAATGTTTTATTGCTCAAATAAATAATCATGCATATTGACAGATAGTTAAATAAATCTCTGAATATTAATAGCTAGCCAGATCTAATCTTTATTTAGAGTCCTTAAATAGGAGCTTGGACAAAATTTCATGTTGTCTGAAGCTAGTCTGGGAAACTTGTGAAAACCATATTTTTCCTGAGTTTTCTGGCACAACGCATTCTGGCTGAGTATAAGGATAAAGTTTTTGACTGCGATATTTAAAGAAGTCTACCCATGAGCTTGAGATTTTGCGGAATTCTCAGATGGGTTTCAATTTATCCAAACTCTTCCCGTTTTTAGCCACTGAAATAGTCATGAATGTATTTTTTTTCTTTCAGGCAAGGAAATTTAACAAAGGCCAAAATCAAATGGCTTCTCCTTTATTTAAATGATTAGACACTTCTATAAATTAAACACTCACTAGTTTACTTCCAACAGGAGACCAGCATAAATACTGAATTGGACGAGGAAGCTCATACCCTCTTACAAATTCCCTAGAAGGAAGGAAAGAAAAGAAAGAAAGAAAGGAATATGACAAACCTCACTATTCAGTGAAAACTATTGGCACAAACAGAAAAATAAACAAATCATAAAATAGAGGGGAATTCTAAGAAAATCTGCTTTCACAAACCTAGAAGAATGATGCAGAAATGAGGCACCGGTGACATGACAGTGCTTTTCATTCTTATCCTAGTTATTTAAAAGCCACTGAACTTTTCTACATTTTAGTTTTCAGACCTTCGTAAATGCATAACAGATGTATAGGCTGATGAAACATCTCTAGAGACTGTTGAGTAGAATCCTTCATTTCAAAGAAGATAACTAACCATGTGCCTTAAGAGATGATCTGGCTTAGAGATCACAGAGCTAGTTCTTGGCAGATCCCAAATTAAATTCATGTCTTTTAACCTCTGTGGTGGTAAAATTTGTACACACCAGAGTAAGATGGTTGCTGAAGTGCTTTCCAGCTCCGCAGATTCTATAATTGTGCTGAAGTTTAATATGTGCTCTTCCACGTTCTCATTCACAACCCCCATCCCCATCTCTGTGAATGCATATGCATTTCAAATTTTTGAAAATAAGATGCCATTTGACAATCTCCCCAGGGATCTGACTTGAAATAAGAAAAGGAAAGGAACATCTGATCTCAAGCTAAACTGAAAAACAGATCGTATACTGGGCAGTATGCCTTAAGCTTGCAAAGTTCTCCACCCATGGGGAAATTTCAAAAATTCTATTGGCCAAAAATCTTGGTTTGATGTTTAGAATCATTCTGTAAGTATTCAGTTGCATGACTTGCATTGTGAAGACTTTTCAGTAAGATTGCGTCTTGGTTTTTATGTGTTAAATAGTCATAGGATGCTGTGCTTAAACTTATCTTCTTGAATATTGTATTAATGACTTCAAAAGAGTGTTTTTGTGGTGTCAAATCTTACCTCCGAAATCTAATTTGAGATCCCTTAAGAATGACCTCCTGCTGCTTCCAAAGCAATCCCTTTAACCTGGACCTAGCACATGCCTGACATTTCTATCTATTCTTTGAACACTTGGGACGCCTATAATGACCTACAACACACATCACCTTGATATCAACTTTGAGGTTGTGTGACATGCTATCTAGCAGGCAATAAGGGAACGTGGCACAGGTTTGGATAGGAAGATGAGCATGGGTGCTGCACTGGGAATCGTCGCCACCAGAGGGCAGTATATGAACCCACCTGGGGCAGTGTGTTAGAATCTGGCCTGGGGGAGACTGAGAAGTGGTGCATGAATACAATTAAAAGTAAAGAAGCAGAAAGAGAATTCCGCCCTTTTTTGCAGTTTTCTCTGTCTTAGTTTTCTATTTAGGGTAAAGATAGTCTATGCAATTATGTAGCTACTCAGAAAGCTGATACCTGGAGGATCCATGTTCAAAGCCAATCAGGGGAAGTAAAGTTCCCAGAAGTCCATCTCCAAAATAACAAACAAAAAACAGTCTAAAAGTGTGGCTAAATTAGCAGAGGACCAACTGAGCAACAAACTGAGTAAGTGCAAGGTCCGAAGTTTGAGCTCTGTTACTACCCAACCAAAAGATTATACTGTATTTACCTGCCCCAAAGAACTGTGCAGAACATTAATAAATTTATAAATTAATAAAAGTCACCTCAGTCAAGCTCAGTAGTTACTATAGGCCTTAAAACGTACACAGATCATAATTAAGATTTGAACATTGTCATTTTCTTCAGGAATGCTTTTCAGCTTGGTAAACCCAGAAAATTTCAAGATTGTTAAAATAAACCTATATGATTAACCTCTTAACTGATTTACTTGAAGATTACCACTTCATGAGACTAAAAGTATCTAGCGGTTAGTACCTCAAACTCTTCTGGAACTCTCTTAAGTATGCTTTTCACATGAAAAAGTGCTCAGTAAATACTTCTGGAGGGCTGGGAAGGTGGCTCAGTGGTAGAGTGCTTGCCTTGCATGCCTGAGGCCCTGGGTTCAATTCCTCAGCACCACATAAGCAAAAAGAAAAAAGCCAGAAGTGGCGCTGTGGCTCAAGTGGTAGAGCGCTAGCCTTGAGCTAAAGAGCTAAGGGACAGTGCCTAGGCCCAGAGTTCAGGCCCCACGACCGGACTCAAAAAAATAAAAATAAAAAAAATACTTCTGGAAATTGGTGATAATCTAGATACAAAGAAGGATTCTCAGAATAATCAAGAAAGATACTCAGAATTCATTACCTGGATTTAGATTCTACTCAAAGTGGTGGCTCCTATTTCTTAATTTGATACTTTAAGGCGATCTGTTTTACTTTGCCACGCATTTAAAAGAAGTAGATAACTTTAAAATTTTTGAGTTCTTGCCACACAATAGGAGAAATAGACCAGAAGATTTTTTTTCAACACCCTCTCAAGCTTATCATTATTTTTCCTTTTATATTACTGTAAAGAAGGTATCACATTATGATGCGTAATTAAGCTAATTCATTTTTCTAAAGTACAAGTCTGGGCATGTCATTTTCAATTTGAAATCCTTCCAGGACTTCTTCTTGTCACCAGAAGTAGGTCTCAACTCTCAAATGTTTTCCCCATTCTTTCCTGGGCCATGCTTTCTCATGCATCCACCGGTCAGCAGAGCCCACGGCCAGCCTCAGCTAAATTGATATGTATCAAGTTTCCTGAAAACTCCATGCTTGCTCTCCTCTTTGGAATTTCACGTACTCTTCCTTCTGCTGAAAATTTTGTCACTTCTTGCCTACTTATACAATCACTGTTTTTTTTCTTTTAAATGATAACCGTTTCAAATAGTTAAAATGTGCATAAAATAAACACTATAGTAAACTTTAATTTATATAAGAGCTATATTTAAGGAACCATGTAACATCTTAAGTGTTAACCCCTTTCTCACATATTAAAAATTGATTTTAAATCACTGACTGAAGTATGTGTTCAGAGACACAAGATAACTTTCTCCCACTTTCTGCCTCCCTCCACTGAAGAAGCCACCTTCTTGAAAATAGTGTCATCCCCATATATGATTTTATCTTCTTCCTACAGAAGTTTATTTCCATAAATACCACATGTACAATTTTACTCTTTGAACGTAAGAAGACTACATGGTTCATAAAAAACGCAAAATAGTTGTCCAACAAAAGGGAACACCAAAGAGGAATTTCCTAAAGTTTCTTATGATATGGGATCTCATAAATTGTATAAGTGTGAGAAATTAAGATTAGTAACAAAAGAGTGTAAGATGAATCTCAAATTTGAGGTAGAATGGAAAAGTGTATTAGACTTAAATAATGTTAATAAACACGGGTGGAGTTTTACCCATTCCACAGGTCATAGATGCGGTAGGTGGCTGTGTAAGAATATCTCCAAAGCTGTCAGGAAGAAAAGTGAAGTCAAATTAGAAACTGGTAAAAGCTCCTATCAATAATATATAACCACAGTGCACTCATTCAAGGATCAGAATCCTAAGAGGATTATTTTCACAAAGTCCTAGGAGATTTCAATTGGAATCATGTTTTTATTTCTGGAGTTTTACTGTGGCCTTTAGTGCTATTTGTTCAAATTCCAGAACCAATTTGAGCAATGATTCAACTTTCACTCTATAGAAAAGTTACCCTAATATAAAAAATCTTATCTTGACCCATTCTATCCTAGGAATTCCTCCTTCATGTCTTATCTGAATTGAAGTAAAGCCACTATAATTTTCACAGTCCACAGGGACTGACCCATACTTGGGTAAAGATAATGATGGCTTTTCAAATCGAATAAAGATGTCATCCAACATAATGTTTTGTTACAAACTTCTGCCCTTTCTTTAATCATTTTTAAAAATAACACAAGTTAAAAGAATAAATAAGAGATACTTAGTTTAGAGCTTCTGAATGAAGTTGTTCTTTTTCTTATTAAGTATATACAACTTTATTCAGAAGGAGTTCCACTTACAAGAACAAAAAGCCCTTTCTAAGATTAAACTGCATGGAAATTAACTATTGGGTTATGATACCAAATAGCTTTGGAATACAGGGATAATTCTCTTTTTATCTTACCAATAGCCCCAAATGAAAAAAAAAAGTTCACCAGAAAAAGTACTTTTTACTACCTTTTGAAAACCAGACAAGAATGCTAACTTAAAAATTATTTGTGCACATTTCAGTTCTGCTTCTTGACTCATTTAATTTTAAATATTAAAGATAGAGAACCATTAGTTACTTCAGTCTTTCTCTTTTATAAACTAAGTGTAGGTTAATAGGAGAAATGGTAGATACTCCAATTAAATAATTGATACCTTTGAGTAATCACTTTCTAGATATGCAAATTGTCGATCAGGTGATAAGCCATAATTTGAAGCATTCACGCTTTTCTGAAATGATGAAAAGGCTGGTTAGGATACAGAGAAAACTAAAGGAGAGCCACAGAAATGTGTATTTCTGAAAGAATCCTTCATAATCAATACATTCCTACATATCTACACATGTAATAAAACTGAAGAAAATGTCCCCATGTATCTGGTGTGTACAAAGAAATCTATTAGACTCTGCAGGTGGATGCAATAAATGAGACTGACTTTTTCATTTCAAGAAATGTGTAAAAAATAAAATTAGAAATTAGAGATCCTATATAGTATTGCAAAAGCATTTGGGAAGAAGGGATTGAACTGGAGGAAGAGAACAATTGGTTACACAAAGAAGGTTATCTGAGCTTGGACTGAAAGATGAGTAGGCCTTGATGGGTCATAGAAAGAGGAAGGCAGGACCACTTGGACCCCAAAATCACAGCTACTATTTGTTCAGCATCTATTCTATAGTAGCACTGACTCTAAGTGCTTCCAAATGTTATCTCATTTAATTCTTCTATGGGAAGGTGTGGCACTGAGGTTTGCACTGAAGGCCACATTCTTGCTAAGCCAATGCTTTACACTTGACCTGTGCCACTACCACTCATTTATCAGTATTCCTACTTTACAGAGGAAGAAGCAGAAGTCTAGCAAAGTTAGTGCAGTGTAGAACTGTACCTATTTTCAATAACTCAATAAGTGATCTATGATCTGAACTTTTATTGACCGGACTGAAGGTTAAGTTTTTTAACTCTTATTTTATGCTGCATTATTTTCACAGAAGAGGAGAAATGCAAGATTTAAAAGAAAGCCAAGAACGGCAGTCTAGCTGCAAGAAAACACTGATTATAATGGGGAGATAGAGCTGGGATGGCTGGTTGGTCCAGAGCAGATGCTAAGAATCAGAGCAAGTCTTTGGTCAGTGAAGAGCTGGCAAAGGTTTCTTAGCAAAAAGTTGATGCTAATACATACCATGGTGCTATTACTCAAAAGGACATATGACTCTCCTGTTTCAATATTATAAAGTACTATATTATTATCTGTAGATTGATGAAGATATTCTTGTCCTTTAAATAAGAAAGAAAGCAACACTTGAAATAATCTGCTTAAGAAGAAATTGATTTATAAGAAAAGAAACCTCTCTTACTTCATAGACTTGCTTTGCTATTCCTCCCTGTCCAGTACATATTGTTCCATCAGATTTAAAAGGACAAATCTGAGATAGGAAGGAAGAAAGGATTCTTTTTTGCGCTACCCACAAAGATGCTGTATTTGATAGTATCAACCTCATTTTAATGGATTCAGGAAACTTCAAATAAAATTTAGTTTTCTCAGGCTTCTGATGAGGACAAGCTAGCTCAACATGGCATAATTCTTTTGTAAGAATAAAAATAAATTATATTTCAGATTTTAATTTAGTTTAAGACCTTTTCCATTTGGAGTTACTTTTCTAAAAAGGAAAATGAAAACATTCTATTTTGTTTAGTAGCACTCTGCACATTCAACTATAATGGCCTAAGCTGTTTGATCTCACCCCTTATTTGATGGAATTTATTTGAGCTTCTAACTGGAAGAGCTATATGTAAATATCAATTTTATCTAGAGTTTGATGTCCAGGTGATTCCATCTGCTTTCCAGATTGTCTAGCATTGCTCTTTAGATAAATCTCTTGTGACCTCACCAAACCAGGTGCTTGTCTTTCTTTCTTAAAGCAATGCTAGACATTGAAATCCTTTCAGTGGCATTTTCACTATTGTGTTAAAACTCCTACTGGTCTCATTACCAGGTGGTAAACCAAGTCTGAATGGTTTTGTCTAAAGTGTTGTGATGGGTACTTGAACTCAACAAATATTTCCTCTTTTGCTCATTTTTACTGACATGGCTTCCATTATCATTAAGATACATTGGTACTAACACTCAAACAAAACCAAATTTAGGATCCTTTCCCCTGAAGAAGGTTAGAAGTAAAATTCACTTACCTGAAATCCAGTTTGGAAAAAATGTTTTATAAGAGAATGTCCCATTTAAAATATCCTTCAGTGTGAGTGTTCTCCCTGTACTTTCTTCCGAGGGATGGACTTTGGGGAAGGAAGACATATTATTATTAAAAACAAGGTTACTGAACTCAAGTGAATTCTAAGCCTGGCCTTCATCTGTTTGTTTGTTTTTCCTCCTTAGAGAACCTGCTGTGTGTGTGTGTGTGTGTGTGTGTGTGTGTGTGTGTGTGTGTGTGTGTGTGTGTGTACATTGTGCTATATATGTGGGGGGGATGTGTAGTGTGTGTGCACGCATGCATGTGTGTGCTGGTTGTGGGATTTGATCTCAGAGCCTAGGAGCTTTCCCTTCATTTTTGTGCTCAGGCTAGCACTCTACTACTTGAGCTAAAGTTCTCCTTCTTACTTTTTGTTGTTGAATTGGTGGTAAGTGTCTCATGGAATTTCTTTCCCAAGCTGGCTTCAAATCATGATCATCACATCTGAACCTCCTGAGTAGCTAGGTTTAAAGCATTACCCACGGATGCTTGGCCTTTAGATCTTATATTAATAAAAGTTTTGCAGACAAGTTAAACAAGGTGTCAAGAGATAGTTTGACCACCTGGAAAGGATAATTGATAGTAATGTTTAGAGGAAGAGGAAGATTGTAGAAGTGGACAATACAAAGCCCAGAGACCTTACTCTTCAGTGAGTGAGGAGCTGTTTCATGAAGAGGAAGATCTAGAAAGAGGCCTCAACTACTTTGGGCCCAGCAGAACTAGGATTTCAGACCATGTGGCTGTGAATGAAAACATAGCCTCTTAAACAGTTCACTGTACTCCTATATTTCACTATGATAACTCATTTTCAATTCAATATATATTAGCATCCCATTTGGTTGAATGAGATCAAAGCCTTAGCAAACATAAGTGATTTTGTTTTCCTGATTTTGTAGCTTTAAAAAAGAAGTTGTACCAGACCTAAACAGAACCACATGACCTCTAACAACGTTTTTACAAATTCTGGGTGTAATGGCTTTCCACGGAAAAACTAACCTATCATAGGTCACACATGAATTTCATCAGTAGTAGAAGCTCTCTGAACAACTGTACTTTTTGAACGTGACTTTATTCTCAGAAAAGCTCCTTAAAGGTCCCAAAGGCAATCAGGTATTCCAGATGGATAATGAGGCAAATAACTTCAGAGTCTATTATATTGCTACTGTCATTCTCATTCTTGCCACATTGCCCCTATCCAGGTTTTCAGTTATAACCTCAAACTTGCAAAAATGGCCAACACCTTAAATAACATTTGTGAATCTGGCATTTGTCCAAGTGAGAATAAAATTGTCAAAGATAGAAGCCATGATATTCTCCCACTACAATTCTTACAAGGGTTCTCATGAATATTCTTTTTTTTTAATTGAATTTTATTTTATTTGTGAACATACTGTACAGAGGAGTTACAATTACATGGGCAGGATAATGCGTACATTTCTTACCAAGCATTGCAGCCTCCTCCTTTGTTTACCCTTCACATCCCTTCCCAGCCTCCCCCCTCCCCCCCAATCCCAATTCTTCTCCTTTCCCCCCCCCCCCCCCCCCCCCCCGCACCGACGTTGTAAAGCTCGTTTTGGACATGACAACTTGTACTTCTCATTGTTGCAACAGGTCCACCTGTATCCTTAAACAACTGGTTTTTCCCCATCTCCTCCATATAAGATTCTCTCTTTGTTGCTTTGAATATTCTTTTAAAGACCAAAGATGCAAATCTTTGTTTTTTGTTTTTTTGGTTTTTGCCGGTCATGGGGCCTGGACTCTGGGTCTGGGCGCTGTCCCTCAGCTCTTCAGCTCAAGTCTAGTGCTCTACCACTGGAGCCACAGCGCCACTTACGGCTTTTTCTGTTTATGTGGTGCTGAGGAATCGAACCCAGGGCCTCATGCTTGCAAGGCAAGCGCTCTACCGCTGAGCCACCTTCCCAGCCCCCAAAGATGCAAATCTTAAACTACATACCCAAGCTGGTCTGGAGCGCCCTCTACAGCCCTTCCTGCACTTTTTAGTCTCCAAACATATTGGGGTTTTTGTTGTTGTTGTTGTTTATTTTTTGTTTTTTTCTCCTCTGACCCACCCATTCTCTCTGCATGGCTTCTGTTCCTCTTATCATTCCCTCTTTGCCTCGTAATTTCTATTCTCTTTCTGATCCATCACTTAGCTTAAAGTCCCTTGTTAACTAATTTCAATGGTCTCCTCCGTTTCAGAGAATTGGCCCTGTTCTATAATTATGTGTACATTCAAGCGATTGTTTTGTCATTTCTCTAACCTTTACTGCATGATCAAAACAAAATCATAAGGTCTAAGATATGTGTCTTACTTTGCTCATCATTATGACTCCAGAGTCTAACATATATGTACATGCATTTAATACTTGCTGAATGAATGACTGCATGGAATGAAAGGTAGATGATTGGATTAAAGAGATAAATGTACTTTTTTTGAATTGTCTGCATGGTGTTACTCAATCTTTGGCATCCTACCTTGCTCACCTATGATACAAATTATTGGGCTAGATGATACTTTGACCCTTTCCACTATTCAATACAAGATTTGGAAAAGTGGCACTCAATCAACTCTATTAACTTTAACGATCATAAATGTACTTCATATGGTTAAAGTAAAATTTTCTCCTAGAAGATACAATCTTCTGATTATTTTAACCCATTTCCTCAGAAATACACATAATCAATACATTTGATAATATCATGAATTTGTTTTCTTTTGGGGGGGGTGGGGGTCCGGTCGTGGGGCCTGAACTCTGGGCCTGGGCGCTGTCCCTCAGCTCTTACAGCTCAAGGCTAGCACTCTACCACTTGAGCCACAGCGCCACTTCCGTCCTTTTTCTTTTTGCTTATGTGGTGCTGAGGAATCGAACCCAGGGCCTCAGTCATGCAAGGCAAGCGCTCTACCACTAAGCCACCTTCCTAGTCCCTGAATTTGTTTTGGTAACTTATCAAAATTTATTTTGATTATTTCATAGGAACACAAGTGGTTGGTGAGCTCCTTTGTAAATAGATACTGAATACTTTATAACACAAAGCTGCCCCATGTTTTAAATATCCATCTTCTTATATTTTCATTTCAACTGAGATTGTATACTCTGCACAATCATTTATAATGAAACATATTTAACTGAAGTGTCTTGTGCAGAATTCATACCATTGATATTGTAAATCTCACTTAATAACTAAGAATCTTTACAACAATAACATTAGAAAGACTGTTGTGTTTAAATCAATTTGATCTAGCATTCTTAGGAGCCCACTGCAATCTGTTTATAATGTAGCCAACAGAAAATTATAACACTATTTATAGTGGAGATGATTTTCCTTTAGAGATATATTTTATCTGATATTTCTACAATGATAATATCCAGATGGGGAAAAAAAACAGTGAACTCATTAGCTTTGGGTACCAAAATAGCTAGATGATTTTATGTTAAAATGTTGTAATATTAATTCAATAAATGACTGTCATTGTGGTGATCTGTTATTTTTTAGGCCTAACATAAGTAATATTTTAGTTATGGCTAATTTCCTATGTCATAATTTTGTCTATTTATGTAAAAAGTAATACTTTAGTTGTGGCTACTTTCTATGTCATAATTTTTTCTTGTTTATGTATTTTTGTCTATAATTTCCCTCATTTGATAGTATCATGAATTTGTTATGCTTAATTGAAATTGCACAGCTAGAATTAATCTTTTTTTAAATAGAAGGTTAACTTAGTGAGATAATTCTACTGAAATATTTAACTTTATACTTGCCACATGGTAGTGGCTAGTCCACTACATACAGTTCATACATGTGATCCTTTATATTACCAGAAGTCATCATATTTGGATCTTAGAAGGAAAAATCTAAGTAACTATAATTCTAATTATATTTTAGATCAATGTATTGATCAATGTAATATAATGTTGATAATTCAATTGAATTATTAATACAATTAGTACTAATGTATATGTTAAAATTTTCAGATTATTTTAAAATCCCTACTTATTTTAATTTTTGTTTCACTAATCATCCTTTTTATCAATTATTTCCAAAATATAACAACAGTTAGTACTTTACTTTTTAAAAATCTCTAAGCTAAGTTATCCAGGAAGACTTCATTTATTAGTATATTTTATGTATTACTTTCATTAGTCATTTATTTATATGGTTTTATAGTAATTATAAATGCCAGCAGTTTATATAGAGATTTAGCATATGACCTGTTATGACTCAAAATATCTGTAAAATATTTTAAAAATCTATTAGTTATAAGAAAAATCATCATCAGAATCTAAAAGGTAGGTGTACAAATACATAAAAAGAGTAGATATAGCTGGGTGCTGATGGCTCACGCCTGTAATCCTAACTACTCAGGAGGCTGAGATCTGAGGATCTCAGTTTCCAAGTCAGACCGATCAAAAAAGTCCATGAGACTCTTATCTCCAATCAACCACCAGAAGAACATGGTAAGTGGCTCTGTGGTCCAAGTGGTAGCTGTAGCATTGATTTGAAGAGCTGAGGGAAGTGCACAGGCCCAGAGTTCAAGCCCCATGACTGACACTCCCCCCCCCCGGGCCAAAAAAAAGAGTAGATGTAAAAATACATATGCAGATGATAAGCCAGCTATATCTGTCTGAGAATGAGGTTAATGTCACAGGTTTATTATTCCTACCCTACTCTTACCTTTGTACACTACCTACCAAATATGCTAACGATTATAAAGTATAATTATTTTCGTGGTATGCTGGAAACAGTTAAATTCACCCTCAGTAAAATATGGAGAGTTTTGACAAGTGATTTTTCTCTTCCTGCTAAAAATGACCACATTTATAATATATGCAACAATGATGCTACTCCAGGTCATATGTTAGAATGAAAATGAAAATAACACTCAGAATTTCAAATCCAATTATTTGTATACTATACATTAGTAGATAGTTCATTACATTAATAGTGAATTATCAGTGTTATTATCATACCAATTACAAGTGGAGTGACTTTCTACGTAACCCTATGAAAATATCTGTAGCCTTTTGTCATTTAAACTTAATTCATTGAACAGGAATATTTTCCATGTCTATATATTTCTGGTCAAGAATTCAATAAAGCATGTGTCTTTAGACATGAAGAAAGAAGTTATGTTTATTGACTTCTTCTTTCTCACCTTCCTCCTCTTCCTCTTGTTCCTCCTCCTTCCTCCTCCTCCTCCTGCTCCTCCTTCTTCTTTGCATAATAACTAGAATAATACCTACATACAGTGGAAGCCCAAGCAATATTTTTGTTCTATAAAAAGGTAGACTGATTTGGCAAATATGGTCTTTGCTTGCTTTAGATAACTCTCCTTCAGATATAATGCTTGTCTTTATTTTCTACCTTCTGGTCCACATTAAAAAAATCATACATGTGTGCGTGTGTGTGTGTGTGTGTGTGTGTGTGTGTGTGTGTGTGTGTGTTCTTCTGCTTATATATGCTTTTATATTCAAATGTTTACTCGAATTTTTCTAGGGAGCATGAGGAGGACTTGTTTAAAAATAGATTTCTAGGGCTAGGAAGGTGGCTAGGTTGTAGAGTGCATGCCTTGCACGCATGAGGCCCTGGGTTCGAGTTCTCAGCACCACATAAACAGAAAAAGCCAGAAGTGGCACTGTGGCTCAAGTGATAGAGCACTTGCCTTGAACTGAAGAGCTAAGCAACAATGCCCAGGCCCCACAACTGGCAAAAAAAAGAAAAAAGAAAAAAAAAGAAAATAGATTTCTAGTCTGTATTTCAAACCTACAAGAGTCCTGTAAGTCTTAAATTTTAATGAGCCCAGTGATTCTTCGGCAAAGAATCCCATCTTAATGGTTTCATTGATTTCCACCCCCCCCCCCTGTTCAATGTACTCTTGTGCCTATTAATGGAATTACTCCTTGACTATAAATTCCTGGAATTTGTGTGAGCTACATAGCAACCCACACTTCATGGATTTCACAAGAGTAACAGAGATCTTGTATGTCCTCCAATAGTCTCTTCTTTGTGGCTACTACCTTTGCTGATTGGCTGATTGTGTAGAGATGGAGAAAAGGCAAGAAGTCTTTGTGTGGAAAAAGCACATCATACTCTACCACTATGTGTGTGTATGTGTATGTGCATATATGTGTGAATATAATACATGTCTCAAAAAACTGTCTCAGCTACCTAAAAATATTCCATTTGTAGTTCTTGAATGAATTAATGAAATTTCATGACTTTCTAAAAATATCAAAATATAATCCTTTGGTGGTTTTGGAAAAATAGCTTTGGCATTTGTATTTCCAAAGTCTAGTAGTTTAAAGAAAGTTAAAAGGAATTCAGAAAGTATATCTCTTTTTACAAGTAACTGATATTTACTTGATTAGCAAGCATTTAATTCCTGCAGTACTCTTCAGTTCATTAGGCGCATCTTTACCATAGTTACTCATGTACTGCTGAAACATTCAAATTAACTATGTTTTAATTATTTGCATCTTCAACTTGTTAAGTAAAGCTGAAAATAATTTCTATTATGTATGCAAGAAATTGTAATTCACAATGTGATTTACAAGCAAGCAATGATTCACGATCCTCCTAATTCTTTCTTAAAACTTTGTGCTTCATTTTTATTTGGGCTTTGTCTGCCATTTAATTGTGTAGTCCTAAAAGACTGACAGTAATTGTTAGAGTAGAAACATATTATATTAACATTAATGTTTATCCTAAAATAAATGAGAAAACATGCTCTGTTAAGTGGGAACACATTGGTTATCAGGACTTACTGTTCTGCTTTCAAACTTGGTTTAAAATTAATGTTTAGAAGGCCATCCCAGGAAACAGGTGTGGGACCCCAGGAAAACCACATACATCCTTCTACTGCTCTGCAGAGAAGCTGGTTTAGATAAGTGTCATTTGGAAGAATCTTTCCACCTAGTCTATCAGGTTATGGTTGTTGAAATTATTAGGACGTGAACTATACTGTTTACAAGTTATTAAAATCAAATGTGGGCCCAATGCCAACAACTTTTCAAACAGTGGATCCAAGATGGTTTTATGCCATAAATAGGAAGTGTTTAAATCTGCCGAGTTTTGTAAATGGCAAGTGTTCTACATTCATTGTGTCCCGTTAAATCTTCACAACAATCCTGTGAGATAAATGTTGTGATGAATATCTTTCACTGATTCGAAAACAGCGATTAGAGAGGTAAACTAACCTGCTAATGCATTGCACATCAGGCTATAAAATCCCAGCTCCATATAATTTTAGAGATTAAACACTCAAACACTGCACTCTAATTCCAAAATAAAGGCATATTTGCAATAAAACCCTGGCATATACCAAATATAAAGAGAAATCTGAGAACCAAACCATGTAAAAAGTGGATAAAATCATTGTGTCCAGATTCTGGTTTAAGAAAACGTGAGGCGATTTGAGCATGATGGAAGCAAAGAGATTGCTCCTATAAGGCACTTATTGTCTAGTGTCTACAAATAATTCTGAACATGTCATTCAAATGAATTAGCTTTTTTTTTTTTAAAAAAAAGTCACTCATTGGCATGTTGTACCATTTAAACTAGGGTTAATTGCTTTGTCATGAAAGCTAAAGCTTTCAAATATCATTGTCCTGATCAGCTTAATGCATGAGAACATGAATGGCCAATGCCATCTGGGGACTATGAAGATGAAAGCAAACCTTGTCTATTTTTAAGACTCACTCAGTTTTCTTTGGCAGCTCATTTTCCTCCAACTTCTACTTTGAATTGTGGTGTGGATCTTTTATTGTATTGTTTAAGGCCAAAAGTCATTTCATTCTTCCAGAGTTTGTATTACACATCCCTGGGATGACTCAAACCCTACTACCACTCACGGTGCCTCACCCGCACTGGATTATCCTCTGAAATCTCACCATTATTTAAAAATTCTGCTTTAATACATGCACTTGACTTTCAAGATTATTATGTATAGTAAAGGCAGTCACAACATTCAATGTACATATGTGAAAATGGAACCAGCTGATTTGAGGGGACAGGGATGGGGTTGGATAGATGGGAGAAGAAGGATGGTAGGCATAAAACTAATCAATATGCATTGATTGAAGTCATAAACGGATATGAAGTAAAACAGCTTTGTATAACTACCTAAATATAATATAAAGAATCATTATATTCAATGTTGACGAGATAAAACTATCCATATTCCTCCCAAGGTATCTTCATATATATGGCCCTACTCTGAGCCATAGTGAACTATGACTTCTCCATTCCCTTACTCCAGGACTGCTAACTCTCTATCCACAACATTTCTCTATTTTTGTCAGCTTTTTTCCCCATTTTTTTCTGCATCCATAAAAGCAGGCCAGATTCTATTTAGGCAAAGCCTAACTATTCCTGTTTAAGTTTTATTTCTAGTATTTCATTTTTGGTATTGATTTGCATTTTTCTAATGACCAATGACGTCAAGAATCATTATGTACTTACTAGTTGCTTGTACATCTTCTTTGGCAAAATGTTTATCTTTTATCCATATTTTCATTGGTTTATTTGCTTGTCTACTTACTGCCTTGGAGGTCTTAAGATATTCTGGCTCTGAGACCCTTATCAGATATGACTTGCAAATATTGGTTCCTGTTCTGTGTGCAGCCTTTCACTTTTTTTTTTTTTTAAATGTTGCTCTTGCTAACTCAAACATGGTAGACTTGAGGAATCCCAACTTAAGTATTTTATCTTTTGTTGCTTGGGCTTTTGATCATATTTAAATCACTGCTTAATACAAGGAGATGAAGATTTATTCCTAAGTTTTAAGTTTTTGTTTTTTTGTCAGTTGTGGGGATTTAGCTCTGAGCCTGGGTGCTGTCCCTCAGCTCTTCAGCTCAAGGTGAGCCCTTTACCATTTGAGCCACAGCGCCACTTCCAGTTTTCTGGAGTTAATTGGAGATAATAGTCTCATGGACTTTCTGCCCAGGCTGGCTTTGAACTGAGATCCTCAGATTTCAGCCTCCTAAGTAGCTAGGATTACAGGCATGAGCCACTGGTGCCCGACAGGTTTTAAGAATTTTTATATATTACTTTTTTAAATCTAAGTCTTGGATTAATTTTTAGTTAGTTTTTATGTATGAAGTATGAGGAAGGGAATCAAATGTTGCTCTTTTGCATGTGGATATCCAATTGTTCCAGTACCACTGACAGTTGTTTTCCCAATTAAACTGTTGTGATGTCTTTATGAAAAAAATCAATTAACCATTAGAGTATTGTTTATTTTTGGACTTTCATTTCTGTTTCATTGATTCATTTATCTATACTTATTTCAATACTTCACAATCTTTTTTTATCTAGTGAGTTTTTGAAACAGGAGTTATGATTTCCTAGATTTTTTTGTTTTCTTTTAAAAATTAGGTGCTTTTAAAAATGGATTGAGGATCAGTTTCTGAAACACGCACATACACACACACACACACACACACACACACACACACACACACACTAGAATTTGAATTGAGATTGCATTTAATCTGTAGACAAATTTTGGGATTATAGCCACTAAAATATTAGTTTACTAATTAGTAAATATGGTTTACCTTTCTATTTTTAATCTTATTTTTAGATTTAGATTATTCATTGCTAGTGGTTAGCTATATAAAGATAGATAGATAGATAGATAGATAGATAGATAGATAGATAGATAGATCAGTTTTAGGATAAAAATGAATTTTCAGGACTTTCTACAAACAAAATTGTCATTGGAAAATAGATGAGTATCATTTATTTCCTTTGACTATCTATCTATCTATCTATCTATCCATCTATCTATCTATCTATCTAGAATCAACAAAAACTATGTAACAGAAGTAACTATATTTAACAGAGAGCAGATATATTGTCCATCTTCCAAAGGAAAGCAATGAGTCTATCATTAAGTATAGTGTGCCTTTTAAGAGGTGAAGGGATTTTTCTATTTCTAGTATGTTTAAGGTTTTATCATGAAAGAGGATTGTATTTTGTCAACTGCTTTTTCTGTTACTATTTTAATGATTATGTGGGTTTTGTACTATCAATCAGTAAGATTTTTTAAAATATTAAACTGAAATATTTGCTTGTTTTAGTTCAAGCAGATGAAGGTAGAAGAAAAAGAACAGTCCAGGATAAAGACTTCAACTTACTGCTTGCAGAATTAAGAAGAACATTTTTTAATTGAAATACATCAAACAAAAGTGACTACTAATCATCTTTGATTAGACAGATATATTTAGAATAGAAAAGACAATAAAATTCTAAATATATTTATTAAGCATTTTTACTACCTGTAAAAATTTTTAGAAAAAAAATAATAGCTAATATTCATCAAATGTCTGTTTATCACTATGTGGTGATACTTACTTTCAATTAAATCCAAGGAAATGACAAAGAACTTCTATAATACCTTTCATTGAGGTTTAAGAATTCAGAAAACATCAATTATGAAGCAACAAAGGATATATAGAATATATTTGAAAAATTCTGGAACCTCTGTAACTTTCTAATTCTTTGTTGTTTTCACATCTCTAATTCTTTTTAAAGAGAAATAACAATGTGTTCTGCTTGGGATACACAAAAAAGGAATCAGGGAGCTTAGCTTTTGCTGTCTGTATGACTACATCTTCACAAAGCAGGAAGGGAAATGCCTCTGAGAAAGATCCTGAAGAAACAGTGAATGAAGTTCAGACAAAAGAAAATCAACTAGAAGGCAATATAGTAGGCTATATATTTGTGCTATTCATATTGAAACTTGGTAAGGAGGTAAAGATTGAGATTTTATGTATTAAACAAATGCTTATATGTATAAGTAAACATGCATTGGCAATGCAAATATGATGAATTTCGTATTAGAAACTATAGTTTAAATTCCCTGCAGTACCTGTACATGTTGAGACAGGCCCCCAAGAAAATCCACATATTTTTGTTTCACAAACTTTTACACACTGGAGAGAAAACTACAATTTTAAGTATTGCAGAATTTCTTTAAGAATCAGGTGCTAATTCAATAGATTGGACTCAAAGGATCAGATACTTGTCTACCTGAAAATTATACATTCAAGGAAGTGTGGCTACAAAGTGACTGGTGAGAGATTCTGATATTAAAATAAACTAGACTTCAAATTTTATTGAAAAACCTATAGAGATGCTACACCCATCTCAACAGCCTAACATGATCTGTGCTAACCAATAACAGGAAGTACAGATGTAAGAACATTGTCTTTATCCTTCTACCCTACACTCATTTCTTATTCTGTAAAATCCCAGGTGTATTTTGGATTTTTCAACTTCTTGTGTGCTTCATTTCCATTTTTGAACTCATGCATTCTTAAGCTTGATCTTCCTTTATTATTAGTTAACTTGTAGCCAAGGTTAGTTCATATCTTAGCTCTAAGTTTTTCATAAAAATCATACTTCTTTAATGTTAATAATGATTAGTAGACAAAGAATTCAGAAATAGTCTCAGTATCAGCTCAGATATTTTCTAATTCTAAGTGAACTCAAAATTTAATACTTTTTGTTAAAGGATTTAACTTACCACTAAAATAATGTCTGCTTAATTGTGTTTTATCTTCTAATTTAATGGCTCATTGCTACTCTATCCAGCATAACAACTTTCACATTTTCATTCAGATATTCTTGAGATCTCTATTCTTAACTTCTGTAAGATTTTTCAAGAACTATTTGGTAGTAAAATATCCTCCACAGATTGGTTTTTAACTTTTTCGTCTTACTTGTTTTTACTTTCTATAAGGAAAACCTATTAACAAAAATCAATGCTAGTTAAAAATACTGACTTTCAAGCTATGTAAAGATCTACTTCACATGTATTTGGGGGATGGTGGGGGTGGTGTGCAACAGTTCTAAGATTTTTCTATTACTATATAAACTCTGTAAACCTCTTCCAACCCTTCTTTATATTCTTCTGTATTTCTGGTTTTGCACAACAACCTATCTGTAAGCTTATATGTCTTCTTAGAAATAACAGCCTTAATTTGGAAAATAAGCACTTAGGAAAATCTTCAACCCCTTGTGATCACACATTAGTGCATTTCCAAACTATTCTAGGCAGATTGAGCAAATCAGGGATCTCTCTTACCTCTCGAAGGACGTAAGACAATGCACATCACCAATAAAGCAAGCCCAGCCGAGGCAGAAACTCCAAACACAATCTTTATCCATGTCTACATAAAATAAAGAAAGTTAGGCATCTACACTGTTCCTGTTAAATAAACAGCCCAAATGGTAAGATTTTGTTTACACTTAAATCTTATTTCTCCTTCCCTATAAAGCTTTCGATTGTCTTCCACTGATCTGGTGATAATTACTGGAATTCTTCCAGCTCAGCAAGGACAAATATTTCTGCAGTACATTTAGAACAATTTCCCAATCCTGACCTGCTCCAGGAAGTAAATGCATACAGATCCTCACTTTCTAAATAACAGAAAACTTTGTTAATAGGCAATCCAGACAACCTCCATACTTTTTAAACACTACCTGAGACTGCAAATACTAACCTTCATTCTTCCAGATGTTTTTGAAAGTTAGCTAATTTTGACTGCAGAACGTGGGTCACTGGAGTTGTGAAAATGTTGAAAAGAAACAAGTCGGTCTTCTGAGTTGGAGGCTGAAGTCAGGACAAGAGTTTCTTCTTTCCACGGACTTTTGAATACCGTGCCAAATTTCAAAAGATTTCTGTAAAATTAGAAACAGATTTTGGGGGCGTTCTTGGCCTTGAAATGAACTATGAGTGGCTCAGGGGAAGTTTTAAAGCTTTTTCATCTCTATAAATCCAACACCAACTTCTGCTTACATTGACATACAGAGTTTTTTTATTTTGTTATTTTTGCATCCAAGTTTGTTTCGTTTTCTCTAGCAGTCACTCATGAACTGTTTTGGTAACACAGTAGGTTTTGTACAATCTTTTTTATTTACAGCCAAAATATGAATTTTTAACAATAAAAATTTCTTGATCTGCACATTATACATATATCGAACTTTTAACATAGGAAGGACATTAAAACCACATAAGACTTTCCGAGAACTACAACATATAACTGCACATTTTCTTCCACTGGGAGATTATGAGGCACAGCCGACAGAAATGTTTTTCTCTCAGCACAATTTCTTTGTCCATATAGCACCATATGCACTTTCAGTAAATACAGAAGTTTAAAAATTCAACTGTCTAAACCCACGGCTGCTTTACTTTAAAGAAATAAAATGCCATCTGGTGAAATTTAGTATGGGTTAGGTGTGTTTGCACAGGCTAGAAAGATGGAAAGATCAGTAAGAATAATTTACCAGCAGACCTTTGGAAGAATGGAAAAGGCTTTGCAAGAGCTGTATTTTTGCTTCCTTCCCAGAATATCTTCTGAGAAAGGAGAACATTTAGTTATTATAAAGATCTCAAAATAAATTCAAATTAAAAACATCTGAAAAGACTAGTTTTATGTATACTTTCATTTTTTGTAAGTCTATATAAACCTAAAGTGATTGGTCAACCTACCAGATCAGGTACACACACACACACACACACACACACACACACACACACACACACAACACACACACACACACACACACACACACACACACACACACACACACACACGGAGTTTCTTGTAATATTTTGGATGGTTCATACAGTTCTCTTGAACAGCTTCTCTGATTCCCTGTGAACAGTTTCTAATCTACTGTGTCTTTAGCTTTTCCACTAAAGATGTTCTTCTTTGAAAGTTTATTATTTTCAACCTAAGACAAAACTTCATGATAACCTTTCATGGTTTATTGGTGAGATGTATTGAGGATATGTTACTAAAATCTGTTGTTTGCTTTAGTCAAGTGGTCTAACACAGGAAGCTCCCTCCAGCAAAAACCAGGACAGTGGCTTGCAAACATCCTTCCAGATATTTTCCAGACATCTTTCCCTAAATTCCAGCCTTGTGAAATTTCTGTTGAGGAAAATGAGTCATTAAGCACTTACTGGCAGAGAAATGTATCCGAAGCAGCTTCTGGATGAGCCTCCCTCCTGTGCAGTGGGTAGGTCCCTTCCTTACAAGCTGTAGCAATCATTAAGAATAATTTATGAGGTATGCCATACACTGTAGGCTATCTCCAAATGACTATAATACCCTCAAATCCAAAATACACATCATCAACTTGCTCCCAAAGGAACTTCGTCCATGTGAAGCCTCTCAGATTGATTGCCTTCTTTGGAACATCTACCTTGTGTATTCTCAGAAGTTCTGTCTCAGCCTGCCAAAGCCCCAAAGTCCACAAGTACTTTTTAGTGCAGTGATTTTCAAGACCTCACATTCTGGAGGGAAACTGACTGCAATAAATGGCGAGGGTGTAATTAACATGCATACTGTTAGCTTTAGCAATTAAAAATGTGCTGACAGGTGACTGGTGTGAGTACCACTTAGGAGTCCACAGCTGAGTGTGGGCGTCCTCAAGAGATTCACTTGACATGCTTAATGGAGAAATTGGGGTGCATGAGGAAGGACATATTTAAGCTGAAACTGTTAGTAAGAGGGAAATTATGACCCTACAATATGTTTATTTTTTGTTTTTACCTTGGGTACTTGGTGGAGTCAAACTATAGCTTCTGGAAAATTCTTACTGGTATGAACTGTATTAGGAAAAAATGAGCCTGTTTACAGAAACAAAGATGTCAACAGCTTCTTCCTGTAATTTTATGGATTGAGATATTTTTTTTATAATAACATGATAGATTTCATTGCCTTTCCTTACCTTTGTGGAAGTCAAATTGAAATGCTTTTGCTAAGATTTATTGTCTTTATTTTGAACATGAAGGAAATTGGCTTCTATTCTTGTTTAAACAGCTAGCTAACACCAAGTCAACATTTTGTTGAAAAGACAAAAATGAATGAGAAAGTCGGTATGTTTGAGGAGCAGACATTTTTGTACACGTCTGGCATATATTCTTGCAGATCTGCTTCTATGTGCTTAATGGAGTTCTTGCTGAAAATGTGCTTCAGTTTGGCTTGTGATTAGTACAAATGCCTTGATTGATTAGCAATTTCTGCATGGACTTGAGATTAGAGGCAGAACGAATACAAAGCGAATACATGAAATCCTGAATTCAAATCTAGCCTTGCTAGACTTGGTGCTATTTATCTGTTATAAAAACATTAAGGATGAGGATGAGGATAATAGGCTCTTATTAACAGAGATTTATCCTAAAGAGCTACATAATTAGGTTTAAATTTAAAATGTTGGTGTCATTCTGGTAAGTACATTAGGTAAGTGTGTTATAACATGAATCCTGAGGTTATGAACCGCTGAGAAACCTGGCCATTCATAGTTGTTAAGTATTTTTAAAACATGATTTTGATATTTTATATTGAGGCTGAAATATCTTTCAAAGGCTCTGTACGCAGCTGGTGGAAATATTGGGAAGTGGTAGAAATTGGAAAAGGGAGACTGACTGAGGAAGTGAGAGTTGTGTTCTTTGTGTATTGGGACCCTGGCTGTTTCTCTCCTTTTGCTTCCTGGTCAGTATTAGTTGAGCAGCTTTGCTAAAGCACGTACTACTGCCACAAGCTGTCTTACTACAGCCCAGAATCAATACAGCCATCCAACCAAGGACTTAAACTTCCAAGTACAGTGATGGAATGCTAAGACAGATATGGATGTTTTCTCAGAAAACACATTCTGCTCTGCATTCCTATAGTATAAAAGTAAGACTCATACTGTGAACAGAAATAAGGGCATTATATTTTGAATTGGAGACTGGAAAGACAAACAAGCTTACATTTATTATGCTAGATTTTTAAAAACAGCTATAAATAAGAAATATGAGAATAAAACTAGAGCCAATAAAAACCTCTTTAAAGTGAGAATTTACTCCTACAAGAAACAATGGGAGAGTACTTGCCAAACATGCACAAGACAATCCAAACAAGAAGTGAAAGGGCACGTAAATCCTGACCATATGTAAAAATGAATTAATAAATATTTTCCAATTTGTACTCAACTTATTAAAATTTAGATAACTAACTCAAGATTCTAAATGGATACATTGTTGATGTATTACATGCTTTCTTTGTGGTATTCTTAAATTTTATCCTAAAGTAATGTTTTTTTTTTAATCAGTTGACATTGATTTTCTAGTGAAAGACACTTTGGAATGTGGTGGCAGAATGATAGAGCATGCATGATCCCCACATCTCCAGTGTTCATTATTACTCCTGTATCAAAGGAACATAGTCTCAATCTATAATAAGGGAAGTCTATCTGGAAAGAATTCTGAGGTCTTAAAAGTTATGACATAGATATAGATCTGGAAAAAGTGGCATGAGCTGTTGATGAGAAATGATCGCACTTAAACTAGTTTTAGTATCTGCTCTAATTTCTAAAACCACAATTGTTACATAAGGAAACATAAGTAGCAACATGTCTCCCAGTGCATAATTGATACTCAGTACATTCATCAATGTCATAATTATATGTCTGTGGTTTATTATCTTCTAATAATTAGAACAAGTTCCCCTTCAGGCAAAGAGAGTTAAGGACCAAAACTAGATCAAAGAATCAGAAGATAATTCAGTATCTCAATGGATTTTAAAAGTGCAACTATTACATCTCCTTTATCCTTAAAGTCACCATCCTGGTTCGAAAGTGTTTCCATTCTTACTAAATAATCTACTCCAATGATATTTATATTGTTGGCTCCAATGATATGGTTATTAATGAATATGGTTATTTTTTTAAAGAAAAAACATGAATAAATTTGATAAAAGCTAAATAAATGGATGAAAAATATAATTCAAGGGAAGCAGAAAAATGACTATGGAATAATCCTGATATTGAAGTAGCATTTTTAAAAAGTTTGATTTTTTTAAAAAGCTTGTTGATCATTCCTAGTAAGATTCATCTGTCAGTTAGATAACAGGCTATGGAAATAATAATATTCAAAGAAACCCTTTGTGGTATACAATTTATGTGTCAACTTGACTGACTTGAAGAAGGTCCAGAGAGCTGGATAATTATTCTAAGTGTATCAATAAAGGTGTTTAGGGGAAAAACTATCCTCTGGATCAGACTGAGCAAAGACAGTCCTTACTAAAGTGAGAAGAGATTCTAGAGAGTCTGACTAGAACAAAAAGACAAAAGGAGGGAAAATTATATTTTTTTTCTTGAGCTGAGGCATGTATATTTTGCCCTATCTCAATCCTTGAACCTCCAGGACTTAATATCAAGACTAATCCTTGCTTGTAGCCTTCTTAATTGCTTCTACCAATTCTTATAACTTTTTTCCTTCTCCCCTTCCATACCCTCCCTCTTCCCCTTTTCCCTTGACCTCCCTCTCTTTCCATCCCCTTTTCTCTTCTTGCATGTTTTCTCTCACCTGTGAACATTTTCAAATAAGCAAAAAGGCACGACCCTAGATAGAGAACTATTTGGAGGGAAGACTAATAGAAGGCTGGAAGGTTGACAAGGGAAGATGTACGGGTGAAGAGAATCAAATTACATTGTATACCTGTATGGAAATGTCATGAGACCTATCATTTTGAACAATAAAAAAGCCAGGAGAAAACTGAGAGGAAATAGTCATATAGAAAGAATTATTGAAAACTTGAATAGAAAATAAATCTTCTCGGTCCAAAAAATGATTCAACAAAATATAAGGGTCAAACAAAATATGAGAAAAAACACCTATACGTGTACTTGTGAAATTACAGAATCAATTAATAAGAAAGAAAAAATCTTGAGAGAAAAACAAGTTCTCCACAAAGGAAGCAGGAATTAGACTTAGAAGAACCCACCCATTCCTGATTACATGCTATAAAACAGAAAAATGTTTCTAAAGTTCTGAAAGAAAATGTTAATCAAACTTGAATGTCCTCAGCCAAGATACTGTCAAATATGGGGACAGAATAAAAGTATTTTTAGATCTGTGATAATTCAGAAAATCTATTCCTCAAGCATCCTATTTTACCAAGAAACTACAAAAATTGTGTTTCAACAAATGAGGGAAAGAGATGTGCGGGTCATCACTCTAGAAGACAAATGATGTTAGCTGCATGGTGAGAGGACCTTCCTCCAACCACTTCTGAAGTCAGATGAATCCTTTGCATAATGTTTTTCTAGATGTGGGTCATATTTCCTGCCATTAGTCCTCAAACATTCTCCATAGAGTTATAGTATGAAAATTGGAATCAAAGAAAAAAAAAATGTTATCTGAACAAATTACTTACTTTAAAAGTACTTAAGCTGTCAATAAGTTTAAACATTTTTATTCACAAGGGAAAATTACAAAGCACTCTGTGTAGTTAGGACTGTAATCTGTTAATAAATATGAATACAATGTTCATCTAACGAAGCTGGAATGTGACAGGAAATGAGAAATCAGGAAAGGTCAGATCCCCATCTGCCAAAGCAAGAAGTCAGGTGTATCACCTGTAATGAACTAATAAGAATCACAGGAACCCCAAAACAGCCTCTGTCATTTCATCTTCAGATGACATTGAGGACACATTGTAAGGGGTGGAATATTTACATAGGCTGAATTACAAAAGCCACATAAATTTTATATAATTTCAAAAGTTAATGAGTCTACAGACTCATGTGATAAATGCTAGCTCTGCTCTTCAGTATTAGTTCTACCCTTTTCGTCTTAGACTACTTGTGTTTGGCTTCTTATCTCCCTTTTTTATTTTTATTGTGAAAATACCGTACAGAGGGGTTACAATTACATGGGCAAGGTAATGATTATTTCTTATCAAACATTGTAGCCTCCTCCCTTGTTTCCCCTTCCCATCCCTTCCCATCGCCCTCCCACCCCATGCCAAAGATGTATAGTTCATTTTTGACATAACATCTTGTACATCTCATTGGTGCAATGGGTCCACCTGTATCCCTATTTAAACAATTTGTTTTTCCCCTTCCCCTCCACAAATTATACCACATCAAATACAGTGAAAACAAGGATTATATCATGGGGGAGGGACATAACATTTACTCTACAGCAAATAGCAAGGTAAGAATAAGATTAGCAGTTCACACAGGCAAAGTGACACATTCATATAAATTTAAATGCAAAAGTAAAATTACTAAACTTTACCATAAATTGAAGAAATGTGAAAAAATATACCAACATGGGACATGATTCATTTGTTGGATTAGCTGAGATGAAAGATGAGGAAGATCCCCTGGGGACAAGAGAGAGGTGACTGCACTTTTCTGAACAGGAGAGGTAGAAGAAACTGAGAACTTCTGAGGCACAGTTTAGGAGTAGATATCAAACCACTGTATCCTTTGACATAGTAGCTCTGCCTCTAGGGATATGCTCTGAGGATAGCATTAAATAAATATAAAGGGACATAGAAAGAAGACAATTGTTGAAATCTTGTTTATAGTGCTTAGAAATTAAAATTACTTAAAAGTTCATTTAGAGTTCATTTACTGTTGGCTTACACCTACAGTCCTAGCTGCTTAAGAAGCTGAGATCTGCAGGACTGTGGTTCAAAACCAGCCTAGGCAGAATAGATACAAAACTTCATCTTCAATTAAGAGCAAAATGTCATTCAGGAGATATAGCTCAAGTAGTAAAGTGACAATTGAGCAAGAGTACAAGGCTCCGAGTTTAAGCCAGCAGTAACTAACTAAATAAATAAAAAGCAAAATTACTAAAAAGTATTTATGACCTAAGACTTATGCAATCTTAATAGGCATGTTAGTAATCTTTCTAAGTGTTTTACAAATAACTTCAGGATAGACTGAGAGCATGGCTGAAATGGTAGTGCTTACCTAGCAAACTCAAGATCCTGAGTTCAAACTCCAGGAATATATATATATATATATATATATATATATATATATATATATATATACATATATATATATACATATATATGTACACATATATGACACTTATATGACCATAATAGTTCTCCATCTTGACTCAAATATCACTTCTTTAATGAATTCCAAGTACCCATTAAAACTGGTGTCTTTTGGGGTTGGGAATATAGCTCGTTTTTACCCTGAATTCAATCCATAACACTGTAAGAAATACAAAATAAAAATAAAATTGATTCCTCTTAGCTTCCAGTTTTTCTTACTCTTTTTTCCCCACAGTCTTTCCCAATGCTCTATAACATTTCTTATGCAGTGAGTTATGGCCTCTTGCCCTTTTGTGACTCAGGAAAGACACTTCAATGCTTCAAGAAGCCAAGCAAGGAGGAGGATGTATAGGACAACCTTCTACTTTTGTTTTGGGTCCAGCCAAGATAACACTAATGGGAACATGTCCAGGCATAGCCAGTAAAGGGTCAAGTTTATTTGTGAGAAGCAACCAGATACCAGCCATTGTCATCTACCAATGGTCATTTAATCCCTGTGATACTGCATCAGGGTGCCTTTCAAAATGGATTGCAAAGGTTTTTTTTTTGTTTTTGTTTTTTAAGAATGTGGAGGATTAGTAATACGAGGCTTTACTGCAGCTATTCAGTTATTTTTCCCTGAGAACTGAGGAAAGATTACCAGCTATTTTTGAGAAGTATCTCTTTTATGGATTAGTAAGATGAGAATTATTTGAACTCCATATTTCCTTCCTATTGCATTTTAATTGGGGAAATTTCAATCAATACATACTGTAAGTACTATATTCCATTGTCATTCTATCAACTTGTTCTTTTTTAAAAAATAGAATAGAGACAGATTGTTATTTAATTATGAAATAATCATTTGACTAAATTCTAGAGATCATAGAAATGTAGAAGTATATTTGTTGAAATCAGAAATACTAAAAATTACATGCTAAAATTATGGGACTTTTCTTGCTTGCATACTGATGGTTTGGTACATTGTCATTGGTTGTGGCAAGCTAAGGTCAAGTAGACAAGGTGCTTGAATCAATAGGCTTCTGGGCTTTCTCTATGGTTAGCATAAATTCTGATACCACAAATTCTGTCTGTTAGGCTGCCTCCTCCAGTCTGATACCGAGGAAAGTGGGGCATCACAGGACAGAGAGTTATGAAGAGGTTGGAGAGGCAAGAAGCAGGAGAAAGGAAAAGCAAAGGGCGATGCACTCTGTGGACCACTCCTCAAGCATTAATTTGATGTCCTGTTGTATGGCTGCCTCTACTACTCTGGCAGGTCTTTGCATAGCAAACTCAAATGTTGAGACCAAGGGGTTCTTGAGCTCTGAATTCCTCATCCCCCTGCCCTTTTTAAAGGGCTGACAATCCAACACAGCAGTAGTGAATGCCTCAGGAGAGGCATTTCCCAAAGGAATATACCATTGTATACAATATAGCCAGGACAATACCCATGTTGAAGCAGCTGTAAGCTGTTAGCAGCCATATTCACAAGCTCAGGAAATTAATATACTGTCCCTGAAGGGAGATTTGGGCAAAGAACCTTACTGAATCTGTGCTGCTGTAAGAAAGCAATTGAAGGTGGGTACTTTTTGAACAATAGGAATTAATTTCTCAAATCTTGTGTGTGCGTGAAAGTTGTCCTACTGCATCCTCTTATGACAGAAAGCAGAGGGCCAAAAGTGCTGCATTCACTTGCTCAAGCCTCTCCTAAGGGTGTTTATCCATACATGAGCATAGAGCCAAAATGATGGGACCTTTCTGGATGAGTGACTTGCAAGGTTGTTAGTGGAGGATTTGATAAAACATCAGTGTTTGTGGCAAGCTAAGTTCCTGTAGACAAGATGCTCTCAAGTGTCCAATCACTTGCTAAGGGATCCATCTCTTAAGATTATCACAGTGGGCATTAGATTCCAGACCACACAGCTTAGGGAGATACAGACATGAAGTCATAGCAGTACCACAGTATCTATTACCTCCCTGCATTAATTGTTTTCCTAGCTATAGGAATGTACATGCCCAGAACGATAAGAAGTCTTCAAGGAAGAATTACAAGTTAGAGTTAGGTCATAATCCTAAAGAACAAAATTAGAATTACATATTTAAATAAACAAATTAATTCATATATACTACATACATGATGTGGAGATTTCTAGAACTCTAGCCACATTATATACTGAGCAATTGAAATGTGGCACGTGCAGAACTTAATGTGGTGGCATATGCCTGTAGCCCAGTTAACCAGGGGGCAGAGATGGAGTAACCTCCAGTGGAGGTCTATGTGTACAAAAAGTTAGCAAGATCCCATCTCAACAAACAAGCTAGATGTGCTAGTACACTGTTTTAACCCTAGATACACAAGAAGTATAAATAGAAGAATTGTAGTTTGAGGCCATAGAACAAAAACCATTAGGCCCTATAACAGAATAACTAAAAACATTGGAAGTAGCATTCATGTGGTAAAGAGCATTATACCTGTGATGCCACTTAGCAAGCCTGGCTCTCTGAATTCAAACCCCAGCACATGTCCCAAATTGACATGTGCTATGAGTACTCACCAATTTCCCAAGTTTTAGGGAAAAAAGAATATTTTTAATAATTGTTACATTGATAACATATCTTTTTGAAATGTTTTACTACTCTGAGTTAAATTATTAATTCAATTTTCTCTATTTATTTAATACAATTTAAAATGTTCATTTGATTATGTCTAGCAGAATCTCTTTAAAAAACCTTCAATGATATAGCTCAACTTAGAGTTTCATGAATACTAGGAAATAATCTAGAACAGAGCTATGTTGTCAACCATAGGATAATGAAAAACTATAAATGTATCATTATCTTAGGCCTCAGTATCAAGCAGAATAGAAGGAGCCACAAAAAGAAGAGTGTAGAATTCATCTCTTTTGTATTCTAAGAAGCTTATGTTTAGCCTTTCTGGAATGGTAACCAAAAAATCATTTCCCATAATTCTTGTGAGATTGTTATTACAAAACTCACAAAATGCTGTAGACTAGATAGCCTAAACACTAGGAATATATTTTCTTCTCACCATTCCTAAGGCTGGAAAGCAAACATGGAGACTAGAAATCCAATATGGTTGGGTTCTGGTGAGAGTTCTCTTCCTAGCTTTTAGATGACTCCTTTCTGTGTGTTTCCATACGGTAGAGGGCTGGAATAACCTCTCCCATTAGAAGAACCCTAATTGCAGTATAAGGCCCCAACCTTAGCTTCATTTGAACCTAATTTCTTACCCAAGACTTCACTTCCAAATACAATAACAGTAGCAGTTAGGACTTCGATATCTCTATCTGTAATATCTACTTATTTATCTATCTATAACTATATCTATATATCTAGAGAGAATATACATGCAGAGAGAGAGAGAGACAGACAGACAGACAGACAGACAGAGACAGAGACAAAGACAGAGACAGAGACAGACAGAAAGTTAGTCCATTGCAGAGACCAAGTTAGTACCTGGGTCGTACAGCTAATTTGCTTATTGGTAAAGTGGAAATGAATACCAGAAACACTCAACAGTCACTGTACCATTTTCGAGTGTCTCTTTGAAGCAAAAGGGTTTGCTATATTCAAATTAAAAACTATTTTGACTCATTTTAAATCTTTTCTTCAGGACTCGAGAACTATATTCATCACAATTCAATGATCAGTTTGGGTAGACTCTGAAACAGCTGGAGCCCAATGAGTAAGTTCTTGGGTTTCATGAAACTGCAATTCCATATGCCCAGGAATTTGGCTACATGTGTCACTGGATGATGATCAAGCAGAACTATGAGTCATATTTAGCGTAAAAATAAGGTAATGCAAATAAATTACTTCTATTTGTTTCTATCACCAACTGTGCTGTACTTTTGTATTTATTTTATATATTGCCATCAATTTCTTGCCAGCCATGTTTTTTCCAAGCTCATGATTTTATTTCAGCTTCATCCAGAACCTCTCATCCCTTCCATTCTGACTGCCAGTGACCACGTCCAGATTCTCATTACCTCAGCCAGAATGATTGCATCCAGCTCCTTCCTTAATCTTTTGCCTTCCAATTTTTTTTCATCTTCAATCTATGATTTAGCCTGTTAACTCCTTGTAGGTCATCGTTTCCAAAACATGTCATTTCCCCTCTCACAAAACTAGAATAACAAGAAACATGTCATTTTCTTTTCCTAAAACATGTCATTTCTTTGCTCAAAGAAACTAGAATGACATCATATTGTCCAGACAGTATGGCAAGCCCAGACACAGTATGGCATGCCATCAAATCCAGACACAGTATGGCATTCCAATAGACGTGTAAAATATGTTAGTCTTTCTTCTTCTGTCTTCCTTATTTAAAACATACTCCCTACTCCCTACCCTTTTCCACTCTTTAAATTATTTAAAGTAAATATGTCTCAAGTACCTAACATATATTTAAACTATATATATATATATATATAATTTAAATTATTTATTCATTCCAATTCAGAAGTTTTTCTGCAAGAATCCAGAACTATTCTTCATTCATCCCTAGCTTTTTTGAATTCTGCAACACCTATAGCCTGTAAAACATGTTATTGTATGCTTAGATGTTTGTTTTTTTTTTACTATGTCCAGGCTTATAGTTACTGAACTCAAAATCAATTTTTAACACCCCAAGGTTATAGATTATATCTTGTACCTCAAATCAGGAAAGGAAATTAATATTTATTGACTATTTCCTTGGTGCCAGTCTCTGTAAAATGTGTTCACCATTTGTTATCCAGGATTCTCTGTAGCACTTTTTCTGTGTGTGCTTTCTCTTCCTCATTTCCATACTGCCCTGCCAGACAGCCCTGACTACTAATGCCAAATAACACCAACTCAAGAAAGTAAGTAGCAGACTTGCTGGTGTTTTGAGACAATGATGGTGGGATTTCCACTAGTCATCCCTTTTACTTGGGCAGCAGCCTCCTGTCTTGCTTCTGGGACTCCCTTTTTCATCAACATTTTAATCTCTACTCTCTAGCTTTTCCTACTGTTTCTGTTTTATGCAAAATAGTTTAGCTCTGTCTTTGATTCATTCCCAGTGGAGCAAGTGGAGTTTCTTTTTCTGTTTCTTTTTTTCCCCCATATATATATTTTTTTTATTGTAAAAATATTGTACAGAAGGGTTACAGCTACATGAGTCGGGTAATGAGTACATTTCCTATCAAACCTTGTTACCTACCTCCTTTGTTTTTCCCCTACTATCTCTTCCCTCTCCACCTCCCCAACTCCTCCCTCCCCAAATTGTAAAGTTCATTTTCAACATAGTGTCTTGTACATCTCATTGTTACAATGGGTCATCCTGCATCCTTTTTTTGTTGTTGTTGTTGTTGGTCATGGGGCTTGAACTCTGCGCCTGGGCGCTGTCCCTGTGCTCTTCGCTCAAGGCGAGTACTCTACCGCTTGAGCTACAATGTCACTTCCTGTTTTCTAGTGGTTTATTGGAGATAAGAGTCTCACAGCCTTTCCTGCCCCAGCTGGCTTTGAACCGAGATCCTCAGATCTCGGCCTGCTGAGAAGCTAGGATTACAGGCGTGAGTCCCCGGCCCCCGGTTATAACGTGTATCCTTATTTAAGCATTTTGTTATATCCCTTCCCCTCCCCAAATTATAAAAATGTATATACAAGATGCAGGACACCGGAATCATATACAGTGAAAACAGGGGTTATACCATGGGGGAGTAACAGATAAAAGAAACCGAAGGATTATAATGCATTATAAGTATGTTATGATGAAAACTTTAAAAACCTGAAAAAGGAAATTAAAGCAGAACTAAGGAAGTGGAAAAACCTCCCACATTCCTGGATTGGGAGGATTAACATTGTGAAAATGGCAATACTGCGAAAGTCTATCTAAAATTCAATGTGATACCTATCAATATCCCAGCCTCATTCTTCAATGAAATACAAGAAGCAAGAAAGTGGAGTTTCTAAAAGAAATTTTCTCAGAGAAAATTTCTGCAAAGTTCTCTATTTTTTTCTGACAAATGTACATCTCCTTATTTAATCCTACCAATAATTCATTTCAAATCAGGTAGCAATAAACACCGAGGGTCTGCATTTCACGCAGTACTGCTCTAAGTGGAATATTTATATCATTTCACTAAACCCTGCACTGTAAACATAGAAAGAGTTCTCGTCTTTCTCTTCCTCTTCCTCCTCCTCCTCCTCCTCCTCCTCCTCCTCCTCCTCCTCCTCCTCCTCCTCCTCCTCCTCCTCCTCCTCCTCCTCCTCCTCCTCCTCCTCCTCCTCCTCCTCCTCCTCCTCCTCCTCCTCCTCCTCCTCCTCCTCCTCCTCCTCCTCCTCCTCCTCCTCCTCCTCCTCCTCCTCCTCCTCCTCTTCCTTCTCTTCCTTTCTTCTTCACATTTTACAGATTCAGAGTGATGAGCCAGAATTATAAATCCGAGTAAGAACAACAACGAATCTCTTGCTTACATTTCTTGGAGTTCATGTTTAAAAAATTATTTTATATGATCATATGCACACAGCTATTGAGCCTTTGTAATCCACTTTGGTCTCTGTGTGAATGTGTAAAGAATTTATCATGTTCCAGTATACATATACATATAATATCATATATAATAATATATAATATATATACTATATTATTATATATAATATTACATTCAGTGTGCTTCTTGCAGATTTCTAGGCATATTCTAGTTATCACAAATAAGGGAATCCACACAACCTATGTTTCTTTGCATCAAGCTTACTTCACTTAATATACTGTTTTTCCATTAGTTTGTCTTTGGTAGGGTAAGGGAGGATACAGAAAAGGTGGGACAAACAGTGAACAAAAAGATAATTAAAATAAATTTTAAAAAGAAAAGAAATTAAAGTGTTATATAATATATAACATAATATACCATATATTATATACAAATATATGCACATATGTTTATATAATATATATAATATAATAATAAAAGATGATTAAAAGAAAAATATAATTAAAAATAAATTTTAAGAAACGTGGGCAGTGTGACGTCAGAGTTCAGCCCCTTGACCCTGTTGTTCTGCCTCCAAGAAATAAACTGACATGAGGGGTGAGGTGATGCAGAAAAGCCCATGAGACTCACCTCCAATTACCTGCCATAAAAAAGCCCAAAGTGGAGCTATAGCCCATGTCGTAGAGCACCAGCTCAGGGACAGCTCCTAGATTCTGAGTGCCAACCCTAATGCTGGCATCAAAAGAAAAACAAAAGTAGAGAAAAGAGACTTTCTGGTCAAGAACGAGAGGAAAATTCAGTCCTTAAGGAAAAGGCCAGTGTGGCTGAAGTAGAAAATGACTTCCAGTGAAAGTGGGAAGAATGGAATGGAGTATGGGAATAGTAAAATTTACCATTCTCCCCCGCCCCCCCATTCTAGGATATTTACTCTTAATGTAATTTTCCAAATGTAGATGAAATGCTGTTAATCCATCATTAATGTGTAGGATCCAAATTAGTATCTCTAATAATGTCCACATTTACACAAAGCTTTTCCATCTGTCTGTTGGTCTATATATCTGTATGTATATGTAATATATAATTATCCATGTACGTATGTGTGCATATGTATGTACTCATAAACTGTCTATCCTCTTATCTATTTATCTTTTGAGCTATCATCTATCTCTTTTTATCTACCAATCATAGCATGTCCTGAGGATATTACAACTGAAGAGACTTCACAATGTTTTGAGGAAGTAAAGTATAGCTAGAGTTAGAATATGGCCACTTCAAGCATGAAAACAAGCTAATTTACAAACATGGCTTTAAAAATTATTCTTATTTTTAGTTACATTTTTCCATAGGTTATATTGCTTCCACCACATGTAAAGAGGCAGGTTTTGTAAGAGAAAAAGATGTCTTTAAAAATAGGATTGGCTCTGCGATCCCAGCACTCTCTAGAGGATCTCTGTGCTCAAAACCAGAATGTTATACTGTGATTCTTTATAAGAGAATAGATTCTTATATTTCTTTCAGATATTAAAGGGAAAATTAGTATGTCTTTTGCAAAAATAAGACATTTTCAATGAATGACTTGTACACAATCCAAAGAATAGTATCTAACATTTAAAGACTATTTATACAGTAAATGTCAATTTTCTTGCTATTGCCCATATTTTTGGGGTTCCATATCCTCTAGAGTTTAATTTTCCCTTTATTGATGCTAGTCTGACTGTTTTGAACACCCAGGGGCTGTGGAAGTGATAGGCTTTGTTCACTAGTTGAGTAACATAGACTTTCATACGGAGCGTTATTTTTGTTCACTTAGTGGAACTAAAAACTGTTTGGATGTAGGAAAAAAAAACCTATCAGTTTATAAAATACATTCTGTCCTTTCTCCAAATTATTTAGAGAATTAGTCAGATGTGCTTGAGTCATTTCCTATGTGAAACATAATAATTGTACATAGAGTAATTGGACATTTGGAAATTGTAACATCTTTCAAACTAATTCTCCTAGTTCTTAGTTACTAGAGCAGTGTGAATCCAATCTTGTGGGAGAAATTACATAGTAATTTGAACAGGTAAAGTTTAATAAAAACAATTACTAATTATAATGGTTTAGAATAACAGATAATTAACCATAAGTAAAAGAAGATCCTAAAACTATAGAAATATCAGATGAAACCTATAACTATAAACTATAGAAATGTCAGATGAAACCACAACCACTCTTTTTCGTGTGTGTGCTGGTTCTGGGGCTGGAGCTCAAGGCCTGGATGCTGCTATGTGGTAGAGGAAGGAGTTTCCTAGCTTGCACAAGGCTCTGGATTCAATTATCTGAACTGAAAACAACAACCACAAAAGGCAGGGAAAATCTGTATGGCTTTAGTATGCAAATTATTTGCCCTCTTATGTTCATTACCTGAAACTTCATAAATACTTGACCACAAGTGTTTTTGTTCTACTATACAAGTGAGGATTAGGAGTGGAGAAGAATTTCTTTGAACATTCACATTGTTAGTGTATTAGAAAACAATAATACCAACTTTAATCTAGCTTTGAGTCTTTGCTTCATCTTCTTCTAACTCCCACTTCTTTCTCTTTTTCTTTCTTTCTTTCCTTTCTTCCCTCCATCCTTCCTTCTTTTCTCCCCCCTCCCTCCCTTTCTTTCTTCCTTCCTTTTTTTTTAAAGCAGTTATGCATTCTATTTAATTCTCTGCCTCAAATCTTCCCTTGTTTCTTGACTCTTATTTTTAGGTCTGTAAGTAATCTTGAAATTCAAATTGTCTATCAATATTCTTTCTCCATCCTTCCCTTTCTCTTATGTGCAGTGCACTTGATGATCATTTATACTTATTAGTTCATTTCTTTAACTCCCAATTCACATTCTGTTGAAAAACATATACTATCCCAGCTTATTATAGGTCACTTTCCCCTAACTTAATCATATAGTTTAGCCAACTGCATATTCAATATAAAGCACAAGTAAAATTTTAGATTATCATTAGATAATAGCAAAGCTGGGCAGAATACCAACCATGCCTTTCTGGTTTGAGAGCAAACTGTGATTGTACATTTTTTCACCCTAGACTGTCTATGTAGTAATGACCTAACCTAGGCCAGATAATTCTATTGGTCTTTGGCTGAGAATTTTGTCTAGGAGAATTTTGCATTTACCTAATACGTGAATTTTACTTGAATGTAAAAATTATGAACTAATATATATGTATATATGTATATGGAGATTTACTCATTCATTAGAAAGAATGATATTGAACCATATGTAAAGAAATGGAAAGACATGGAAAAAATACGTTAAGTGAGGTAAGTCAGGCCCAGAGAAACAAAGAATTCCATGTGGAAGTTACTACTAAGTAATACGCTGGGTGGTATGCAAGTGTATACAAATTTATTAACTGAAATATAGTAGATCCAAGGGACAGCTCAAATTCCTTAGAAACCAAAATCAAAGTTCAGCAAAATAAAACATCAGAAAACGGGTACTGGAAGAGTGGGTTGGAATCAAGGGAAAAGGAGTAGATGAACGAAGAGGAAAAGGGATAATTCAGACAAGAATCCAATACAAAATTAAAAAAAGTGAGGGAAGGGTAGCAAGGGAGAGATGAGAGAGAATGTTGAAAAGGATGACATTGGTCAAAATATATTTTATTCATAAGGAAATGGAAAGACTTGGAAAAAGAATATTAAGTGAAGTAAGCCAGACCCAAAGAAACATAGGCTCCATGGTTTCCCTCATTTGTAATCATTAGTATATGTCTAGGATAGTCCTAGCAGAGGATCACAATAGCTCAATAGCTATGTACATATGACCATATAAAATGATGTTAATCAAAATGAACCCCAAGATATGGAAACAAGAGGTTTTTTTGTTATTGTTGTTGTTGATCTTGTTGTCACCACTGTACTGTATTTTTTATTTTCTTTTTCCCTTTGGTTTATCCCCTGTAGTCACTGTTTTTGATTCTGGTATCATGCATCTTGTACATATGTTTATCAGATTTGGGGAAGGGATGGGGAATAACAAAAAGCTGAAACAAGGACAAAGGGTGAACCAATGCAGCAGTGATACTCACCACTCACTAGGTTGAAAACGAACTACTTTGGTGTGTGTGAGGAGTCAGGGAAGAGTGTAGTGGGAGAAAAACGAAGGAGTGGGTAACTATGTTCTCAAAGAAATGTATTATTACCTTACTTATGCAACTATAACCGCTCTATAAAGCACCTTTACAACAAAATAACTTAAAAATTTAAAAATCTATTGTATTCATAAACTGCTTTGAATGACAATACTGTTGTACAATTACTGAAATAATAAAAATAATTTTAAAACTATAAAAATAATGAAATAAACTAGTGAACTCTTATTCACATTTCATCTTCAATGAAATTCTCATGAAATGATTAATTTCATGTAAAAAGTTTGTGAAAAAATTCTTTAAAAATTTAATAGTATCTGCAATGCATACCAAATGTATTTCATATTTTATGTTCTAGGATCTGAGAAAAAATGTTTATGGGTTTATAACCAAATCAAAGATAGTCATGGTTTGTGTTACACAAAAAATATTATTGCTAGCTGGGCACTGGTGGCTCACCCCTTTAATCCTAGCTACTCAGGAGGCTGAGATCTGAGGATTGCAGTTCAAAGCTAGTCCGGGCAGGAAAATCCATGACTCTTTATCTTCAATAAACCACTCAGAAATCCGGAAGTGATGCTGTGGCTCAAGTGATAGAGCACTAGCCTTGAGCTGAAGAGCTGAGGGACAGCACCCAGGCCCAGAGTTCAAGCCCCACAACCAATTAAAAAAATTGCACACTCAATTTCTCACTGTCAGTAAAATAGTATTGTTATGCCTCCTAGAAAATGAATGCAAGAATTAAAATTAAAATTCTATTTACATAATAGACTAGTTACATCTTCTAAACATTTAATGTATGTGTTGATATTTGTATTTACACAAATATATATATATATATATATATATATATATCTTTCAGTTATTCTCATAGAAGATGTAGGCTTTAATACTTCCCTGAGCTACACTGAATAGCAAATTCAAAAAGATCACGTTTTATCATAGTTATTACTAACTTCATAGAGTGAGGATTGTAAGCTGTTTTAGGGTATGATAATCTTGAATAGGTCCATCTTAAACATTCAAAATGGATCTAAAATTACCATGATAACTACGGTATTGCTATATATGGTCCTTATATACTTGCTGCTGCTTTTACAGGAACTTCTACCACTATATTTTATAGGTCTTGTTAAGTGTCAATTGCTAGATACATTCCCTACAGGACCCAAATTATCATTATAGTTCTTCAAGACAGGCATTGATTCCCTTGGAATTAATTAACCTCAAAGGTACAAGAAAATGAAGTCAAATCCAAGTTTATCTTATTTTACTCTCTAAGCATACAAACAAAAATATAAAGTCCCATGTCTAGAAATACTAATTATGGAGAAACCCATAAACTGAAGGAGACAAGACATAATTATTTCAAATTAACTTTATGACTTTGAGAAGAACATGAAACACTTTTCTTATTTAGTCTTTATTGTCATGAGTCAGATAACTGTTTAAAAGATCGTGGATGTATTTTATTATGGTTTGGTGAGTGAACAGTATGTTCCTTATGTGTTCTCTCAATTTTGGTTCTTGAAATGTAAACTCAGCTAGATTCTGGGAAGTATCATCTGGGTTCTGTTTTTGAAGATCGGAAAGGTTGATGAGGAGACAAAGACTGACTTGTAACCACATGCAAAAGCACATGCTTGAGCAAGGGTCTGAGTGACCAGAAAAGATTACAACAAGTACACAAGACTATAATCCTAGTTATTCAGGAGGCTGAAATGTGAGGATCTTGGTTTGAAGCCAGCCCTGGTCAGGAAAGTCCAAGAGACTCTTATTTCCAATTAACCACAAGCAAACTGAAAGTGATGCTGTGACTGAAAGTGGTAGAGCACTAGTATTGGGTGAAAAAGCTCAGGGACAGGACCAGGCCTTGAGTTTAAGTCCCATGACCCACAAGACAAAACAAAAACAGAAGACAAAAACCACAAAAAGATTACAACAATAACATTTGGAAGAAAATATCTGCTGATCAGTTGGACTTGATAAGCAATTAACTGTGAGGCTGGGACATGCCTACATTTTCCTATTCTTTATTGTTCTTCCCCAACATCACCTAAGTATAAGTGTGTCTTTTACAGCTTATATGTAACAATGACAAAGGAACTAAATTTTTGTTGGCTCCACAACCAACTGAATTGAAAAATAACACTTGATCCCATGCCAGAGCAAACTGTGGTCCCGAACCATTGCCTGGCCTCGATCTGTGGGCTACTGGCACTAAAGGGGGTTGGTTGCACAGAGGAAAAAAAAAGAAAAAGAAAAATAACACTTGAAATTTCCTTTGTAAAGCCTAACATTCTGCTGTAGGGACTATTAAATTGCAGAGAAGAAAATACTTGCCCACTTTCCTAATACCTTTCACTTTCAATAATTACTTGTGACATATACTGCATTTCCTTTAGTAAATTATTTCCTATTCATATTTATGTGGCCTCAATGCAGTACATTCATAATACTTGTACAACCTCTAAATTACTGTTTAAGATTTTGTTTTTTTTCTGAAAAGATCTGACTTCCTTGGGTTTATGTTTCACATGTCTTATCTACAACGTCTGCAACTGGTCTTGTTTGGAAATGCTTCTAAAATTTTCAGATGCTTTAAGGTCTTTTAACCTAGGTAGGCCTTAGGCACATGACTCCAAGCAGTTCATCTACTCTGTGGGATCCCTGGAAATTTCCTTCGGCACCATCAGCTAATCTTAGAAAAGTAGACAGAAAGCCAGAACTATAAAAAATGGGAAGGTTGTGAGTGAACCTAGATACCCTTTCTTCCAGTCTTTCATATCTCAAAAAAGAGCATATTATCTGTGAGATAAACTTCTCAAAGACACCCAGTTAATTGAAATACTTATATCTAATATTGGCATTATTATTCTCAGGCTACTGTCTATGTGACATGAGTATATCTTTAAGTGACACTAATATATTATGATAAACTGGCCACAACCAACCAAAATGTAATCATAATTATCATTGCTTTTAAATGAAACTCCTGCACCATAGTTCAAGTTTTAAGCTATCATCACAAATTAAGCTTAATATAATCTAGCATATACATTTTAAAATTTTTTAAATAAAAAATAGCAATTTTAGTGGAAAAAGTTAATAGAAAAGATAGGTGGGAAAAAAACCCTGATATTTGTTGATACCTCGAGAATTCTACATATGTTGCAGTAGTACATTTAGCTATTTTATGCATTTGGTTCTTTGCATAGTTTCCAAAACATTCTAAAATACAGCAATACTTTAAGTGGAGTCAGATGGAGTTTTAAAAAGTATTTTAAGAAAACCAAATCTTCTTTTGTACTCTTAAATTCCACAGAGTTTCCATTTGTTAATATTCATCTTTACTTAGGTCTTAACCAGAATAATAACAAATTCAAAACTCTTATAATGCCAAATTTAACTCATCTATCAAACCAACAGAGAATTTTGTTTTCATATCTTCAATGTTTTTTCTTTCTTCTTTCAGGATGAGTTAACTGTTTCGGTGGAGCAAGTAATCTTTGACACTTAGTATCAGTTACAATAGTCAGTTGTGGGTGTTGTTTCCTTCCGGTGGTTCTTCCATGACCAATGCCACTGTGTCTATTAGGAGAAGATCCTATAACAGACTTTCTATTAAGAATAGAAATATTTTATTCAGAAACATTAGAATTGTCTCTGCTCAGGGAGGTTACCCTTATGCATGAGCAGTGGAGGCCAGCCATTTTCTCTTTATTTCATAGTCACATCCAGTACCTGGCTCTCTGCTAAATCCTGTGTAAGCCCTGGATGGAAAGAAAATTGTTCTCTCCAGAAACACAGGGTAAAGTTACAGGCATGAGATTTAATCCAAGTTTAATCACTAACATTATCTTTCAGTAGTTTCATGGTGTATTACGTGCCTGTTTATGTTTGAAGGCTAAGCTACTTGGTGCTTCTTGTGTCCATCATAGTGCTCCATGTTTCTGAGTGTTTCCATAGAATGTATGTAATAATTGACAAAAATCGGGCAACTGGTAAAGGGGGCACAAGTCTAAACTGGCTCAGATTCCTGTCCTGATCAGTTGTGATGCTTTGAAGAATCCCTTTGCTGTGAATGTGAGTATGGCCTGTGGATATGACATGACTGTTATTCCTGCTATTACAATTGTTATATTAAAAGGCTCTTCTTAGCTGTCTCAGGAGATTTTCCTGCTAGCCCTAAAGATGCAAGTATCTTGCTGGGATGGGCATACTGAGCAGGCAACCAGGGTAAGAGTATTCTTAGGAGCTGAGAACAATTTCCAGTGGCCATTCATCAAGAAATAGAAATCCCAGTCAGACATCTTCATGGAAACAAGTTCTGGCAACAATCTGAATGAGCTTCAAAGTGAATTCTTCTCTCAGTGTCGTCAAATGATGACACAGGCCTCTCAACACTTCAATTTCAGTTTTTTCAGGCATGAGCAGAGAACTTTACCTCAACTTCTGGCTTAAAAAATGTGCTCTAGTAATAAATGGATTTTTTTTAAGGAACTAACTTTGTGGTAATTTTGTGTAGCAATACAAAACACATAGAAGCATAAACAGACATCATGATGAAAATTTGCAAGATAGGGAGGCTGGAGAAAGGTAAACTGGATTCCCTAGTCAGTGACAACTGAAATTGACACCTTATATCCTCATGTATACTTCAGTAGTTGTCCTACAATGCTATAATTCTCCATGTTGATATTATTGGTAGATTTCCTTTCCTCTGGCCAATAAATAAGATAAATGAATAAATGAATAATAGAAAATATAACATAATAAAATGCAAAGCAGTTTTATTAATTAAATAGCAATTATATTAATTTTCACAGTTCAATAGTATGAAAACACTGATCAGAATCATATTAAATGTTAAAATGTTGATATTTTAATATTAAATTAAATCAAATACTAATCCTCAACACTGAACAAATACTCTGAATAATCAAGATCAGGAAATGCGATAGGTAATTCTACCCACTTCTTGTATTGTTTCTTTGATGAATTATTTTTGAAAAAAACTACAAAATTCCTTATTTTAAGACATGGCAAATCCAAGCCTCTGTGTACCATCATTGTTCCCCAAGCCTGGAAAACAAAAGAGACATTGAGAAGAAAATATAAATATGCATCCAATTTAACATTCCTTTTGGCTAAAGTAAAGCTGAGACCACAACCATGTACTAACTTGGCCACATTTGCAGATAATCTCTCCATTTGTTTGGTAGTCAGCAAATTTCATTTGCAGTGCTTTGTTTTCTCTTACAATGTAGAGTTCCCTAAAATTATCAGAGGAAGAATCACCAGTGAGAATTGGCAAAATCCACTATACAGCACATGGGTCCATATTGTACTTGATGCTCATGCCCGGACATCTCACTGCTTTCCTTCCTACTGCCTTCAATTTGTAGACCACAGTGAGATGTGGGTGCATGTCCCCTTCTCACACACCTTCCTGGTGTCATGATTTTAAATATATACCTTGGATCAAAATGGCTTTGGATCTCACACTTCTCCTTCTCAATTCCAATGAAATTTATAATTTTTAATTATCTTTAAGTAGTTTTACAAAAGAGGTGCCAATTAACAAAGCAGTTTATGAATACAATACACTTGGATCAATATCACTTTTTTCAACATTCTCACCCATCCTTCCCGTATTCACCTGTTCTTTAACACTTCTTAATTTTCTAGGATATACATTGTATTTCTGGTTGCATTCTCCTCCTCTCCTCTTCACTTTACACCCTTTTCCCCTTGGCCCTGTTCTACCCATTTCCAGTACCCACTTCCCTGCTGAACTTTGACTTTGCCTTTCTAAGGAATTACACCGTTTGAGTTCTCCCTTGAATCTATCCTATTTCAATTAATACATTTGTATACACTTGCATGCCATCCAACTTATTTACTTACAAGTTTATAAGCAAAATCTAGCTTCGACATATAAGGGAAAGCATTCATCCCTGATTCACTTAACATAATTTTTTCAAAGTCTTTCCATTTCTTTACAAATATTGCTACATCATTCTTTCAAATGGATAAGTAAAATTGCATTTCATATATAATATATATATCGCATCTGTTTTACCTATTTGTCCATTGAGAGGTATCTGATTCTATACCTTGGCTATGGTGAATAATGAGGCAATACACATGGTTATGATGATGACTTTACTCTATCCTGGTTTGTAATATTTTGGATGAATTTCCAGGAGTGGAATTGCTGGAAAACTATTATAGGAAAGAACAGGGGAAAGATGAAAGCTCTTGAGCACAGGTAGAAACTTTCTGAGTAAAGATGCAGAAGCACAGCAAATCAAAGAAAGACTTGATAAATGGGACTCCATCAAACAAAAAAAGTTTCTTCATGGCAAAGACATAGAAAACAAGCTAAAAAGAGAGACTATATAATGGGAGAAGTCTTTTGCCAGCTACACATCAGACAAGTTATTTTTAAAATAGACATTTGAAATAGGAATATAATTAGAAGGCTTAAATCTGGGAAGTTTTGAAAAAATCCCACTTTTAAAATATTATTGTACATTTAATACAATGTATTTCACTAGTTGAAAAGTATTTTAAAAATGTTTCTTCCTGTACTCACTTGAATTCTGGTGTCATATTGACGTGATGCATTTTCTCAATTACGTGGATATTTTCCCCCGAGCAGGCTAGCACACTACAGTTTTTGCAGAGAAAAGTAATTAATGATGGATTGTCTTTGTACTGTTTGGCAATACTTCTCTTAATTTTCATTTTCTTTTCCAATATGCTTTGCAACTGTAATTCCAAAATCTGCACAAAGAAAAGGTCAATGTTTAAATTTTTTAATACTCTTATTAAAGTAAGTCACATAAAATCTGGAGATATTACACAATGGTAAGAGTGTGAACTTAGTTTGTGGTCTTGGAAATAAAAATGGAGCACAAAAAGAATTCAGTATATAATCAGCCTAAATCCAAATAAAAAGAAATCGCAGAGAAAAAGTCATTGTGATGAATGCCAAGAGAACTGTATAAGATTCTTATCCTGCTCCTAGAGGTTGGCATGATTTTAGGAGACTTTCAGTTAGGCAGAGCCTATATAGGACATGAAAATTAGATTTCACTTTATGTGTCAACTCTCAACTTTTATTAATGTTGCCTGAGCACTAGTCAAGAAGTATCCTTAAACTGGAAGAATGGAGATATTCTCCCAGAGTTGTTGTTTTTTTTTTTTTTAGGTAGGGCCTTTAAATAGTGAATGTACCCTATTACACTTTCATCTCTGCTTTTCCATTCACTTGAGGGTACTCTAAGGAAGGCAAGAGTCTTTACCAAAGATCTAGAAAGGAAAACAAGTCTGGGATTTCCAAGAATTGTCAGGAGCCCAGCCCCCAAGTCCATGTGGAAATGGAGTCCCCAGAGTCTTATGTTGGTAGTAGTAAGAGAGTGGGAACTTAAACTGGTCATGGTTCCTGCCGTGCAGCCAGCCTTTGAGAAGTGATTGCGTTAGAGTTTTTAGAGTGGAGCCTGCTTGCTTGAATCATTGTGACTTTATAAGGAAAGAGACCACACATGCAATCAACTGCATGCATTCTGGCATCATTGGATATAGCTCAGGAGAGCCCTCACCAAAGCCTTTTCTAGGCTGTTTGGATCTTGGGCCTCCAAACCATGAGTCCAAACAAAATTCTTTCTTTCCAAAGTTGCTGGTGTCAGTTATTTTATTATATTACTGAAAGGCTGACTCCTACAACATTTTATTATAGAGACTGAGGAAATTTGACCCTTGAGCTGCAGAGATGGAAGAACTAATCTTCAGTCTTCAGACTTTAAAAATACTTAACTCATTCTCTTAAGATACGAACTGTGAGATAGTAACTTTTGAGTGTCATTATCTGGTGGAAAAAGTTTGATACCTGGAAAATGTTTGGTTCGCGTTGTCTTTAAGGGGCTTTTTAAATACAAGTTTGTATGGAAACCTGGCCAGGAAGCCTTGGAGTTGGTTAGAGCTTTGCACACCAGTTTGAAAGCATCCATTTCCTGAAACTCTATTTAGGGTACAGCCAATTCCAATGTTAAGAAACTAACATTCACACACATATGCAAGGGTGTGAATTTTCTTCTAAATGGATTGTTTGCTATTATAGTAGTTACAGTCTTTAATTCAGTGGTATGAAGGATTTCCTGAAATATTGCAGAAATATATACTTTTTTCACTGTATTCCTTCACACAATTCAAATAAGTCTGTGTTAGTAAATTGAGGTGCAGCTAGATGACATATTACATATTTTCAATCATTGAGGCTAATCACTGAAGATCACTCTAAGTGGTCTTCAAATACTTGTTATAAGGGATTTGTCCCTATATCATCCAATTTCAATTCTCTAGTGCTTATCTCTATATTATACGTATGGTGCTTTTTAACTGTGGTTTATTTTGTCTTCTACAAACCCTTCCAGGCATGATAGAAAGTTTCTTGTGGAAGAACTTTTGTCTGTATTACTTGTTCTCTGGTCCTAAAATATTGCCTGGTACACTGTGAACAATTTGGAAATACATTGGGAATAAAAATAACACCTATAATAATGGATTTGGTCCAACTAAAATTACCAGATCATGTGGAATGAGTGAATTGTACTAGTCTTTCTAAATCAAGGGCAGCTTATATTTATTATAGTTTGTTTCATGGGAAGGAGTATAAGACTCCAGGATAATTCTCTGTCTACCACAATCTTGATATTTTGTGTATGAATCTGGCCTATGTACAACTCCTTAAACAGAACTTTATAATTCAGCATTTGAAGTAGCCACAGAGATATTAATGACAAGCACATGGAGCAATTTTTAGATGAGACAAAATTCAGAGCTGGGACAAAGCAATACCTTATGTGCATAGTCTTCTGGTTTCATGTTTTGAACACAGTGAATAGCTTTATACATCATCTTCTCTCTGAAATCATTAACTGTCTCACGTTCAACCACTCCAGAACCACTGTGAGCAACCAATATGTAGGTGCTCTCCTCAGCTCTGGCTCTACCACGGGCCTGAGAAGATGAGAAAAATCAAGTCAACAAAAGGCTGTGCTTTGTAACAAATTCTCTTGGGTTTGGTCTGGAAAGGTGTTCATTGGTCTGCATTACAAATTCCAACTGATAGTTCCACTTTAAGGAAAGTTTGCTGTTGTCTATTCCCTGTGAGTCGGCTCATTAAGACTTAAACATGCTTTAATATACAACCCAAGTCCAGAGTTCTGATGGTCCAGTTACCATGACAACTTTGAAAATAAGGATACAGGTTGACCCATTTAACAAGGAGATGTACAAAATACTATGCTGAAAATGAACTTTACAACTTCAGTGGGTTGGGGTAGTTGTGGAGGTGGGAGGGAAGGAATGGTAGGGGGAAAACAAAGGAGGAGGTAACAATGCTCAATAGGAAATGTACTCATTACCTTGATCATGTAACTGTAACCCCTCTGTACAGTATTTTTACAATAACAAACATACAAAAAAACTTTGAAAAGTCTCAACAACATATAACCATTCAGTCCAGCCTCAAAGCTACTCTTCAAATCCTAAAAACCAAAAGTGGTTATTTAGATCAGGGAATTTAAAGAGTTGATCTGTTCCAGAATCCCTAGTTTGAACTCAGAGCACATTTTCTGCTGAATACATGGTCGGTACAGAGACAATTTCCTAAACACCTTATAGGATTATTGTCACATGCATGTTAAGTAGTAGAAGCTGTAGTGGCCTGGCTCAAGGACATGTCAATTGCAATACTATCATGGAAAACATAGGAGAACCCAAGTTGTGTGATTCCTTAGAAAAACAAAGTCAAAGTTCAACAAAATGAACACCAGGCAAAAGGGGAAAGGTAGCATCATGGAGAGAGGAGCAGACAAATACAGAAAAGTGAGGGAGAAGAATGCAGTCAAGAATTCAACGTATAACCTACAAAATTAAGAAAAGTGAAAAAGAAGGCAGGTTGAGAAGTGAGAATGTTGAAAGGGGTGATATGATCCAGATGTACTGTATTCATAAACTGCTTTGTTAAGTGGCAAGTCCTTTGTATAACTACTTAAAGATAATAAAAAAAAGAAAAAATTCATTGAGAGTAACAAACCTTTGGTTATTCTACTGAAAAATTGCCTACTAATTAGATGTCTGTCTAGGTAGCTTAGTGTTCCCTGACTTGCCTTCCATGGGAGGGTGCAATTGAAGCTGTGAGCAAAAACCTTCTGTGAGTATTGCAGAAAGAATAAGTATTATATCTATTATCATAATTCCTGGACATACTCAACAAATACTAACCACAATTTTGTTAACATGGATATATAAGAGATAAAGAAAGATTGCAATGGAAACTTCGGCTAAATGAATTTATTCATGCCTTGCATTTCCAAGACTGCTCATGCCTGACATTTGGAAAATTTTGAATGCATAGAAAATTCAGACAAATAGGGGAGAGTGTGTTCCTTTGTCAGACATTTGTGTGATTGTGTGGTTCAGATTCCTGATTCCATGAGGACTTTGTGCATGTCCAAGAGATCTTACAGAATGAACAGGACTGTTTTGATTTTTGCAAATGGAGCCAATGTCATGATCCTAGAAAGTGTCCAGACACAAAAGCCACAATCATAGAGGAATTGTTGATTAAAACTACAACAGGTATTTGTTTATCATATATATTAAAAATGGTAATATGAATGGCAATACTGTACAATTTTTTAAAATTGCTCTTTTAGCAGAAAAAGTGATACTTATGAGCAAAGAGGTGTTTTCTGTCATTTTACTAAAAGAAAGCAACAAAACTAGGAAGGCAGGAAGGCAACTTAATAGACCAAATAGAAGTATTTGAATATACCTGGACCATGGCTATTTCATTTGTGACCAGACCATAACGGATAATGACATTACATTCTTTGATGTCCAGACCTTCTTCTGCTACTGTGGTAGCGATAAGCAGATTTATTTTTCCAGTGCGAAATTTCCTAATGACTTCTTTTTGTTCATTCTGTGGAAAACATTTTAATAAATTAAATTTTGTGATGCTAAACACATTCAAATCTTCTAATTAGGAGAAGAAATAATAAATTGCAACTGGTCAGTGTAAATCAAAGGATTAGATCATACACGGATTTGCTGCCATCTGTTTTTGGCATCGAACAAAGACATGATGGTGACACAACATTTGATTTCCAATCTGGGATTACCACACAATAACAAAAATATTTCCATCCTCCAGTCTGGAGGTGGAAAGACCGGCACTGATGCCAAGGAAAAGAAATTGACGGTTGATTTGGGAGGCAGAAAGGAGTTGGCTGAGGAGAGGTTACAGACATGGGAAGCTGAAATGGGCTTTTCTTTTCATTACATCAACGACAGAGTCTTTCATATTCAGAGAGTAAGTTTCAGCGATACTTTCTTTAGCCTGATGAGTTCTGAATCACAGAGAAAATGCTCGCTGTATCGGTCACTTTAAGACTCACTCAGGCAAGGAGCATATGGGATATTCTTGAAAGAACACATGAGACACTGAAAACATTGGCTGCTTCCAGGAAGGGAAGCTGGAAGACTGGAGAGCAGTGTTAAACTTAACCTCTTATTAATTTTCTGAGGAAAAATGTATGGCTTACTAAAAGGGGCACTATAAGTAAAAATGAATGAATAGCCTACTAGAGATATAATTATAAGTAATTCTTGGTGAAAAACCTAAATCTTGAAATAATAAAAAATACATTAAAATTATGCCCACTGGCCCTTGCATAAGAGAATAACTAAGCATAAATCTAGTCTGATATGGTCAGTGATATTTGATTTTCATTTGTACCCTCACCAAAGTTGCCAGTCAAGTTAGCCTTTAATGCCCTTTCATGATCTCTTTCGTTTCTATGTATTATACAAAACAAACCTATCTGACCAGCAATGGGTTCTCATGTCCTTTTCCCTGTCTTTAGAGGCAGCACAGGGGCTATTTGATGCCTGACTGATATAGAACTCAGTAGAAAGGCCCTGCTAATACTCTCTCCTCTGGGTCCTCATGTCTACTGAGGCAGGCTGACCAGCCCTTGAATGTTAGCAGATGTCTGTACCTGAATTTTGTGAAGTTACTTTAATAACAAAATTTAGGCACAATGTCAGATCTTTAAATCACATCATATACACTCCAACTTTCTCTCCTAATAGGTGAGTCTACTCCAGTTTACAAGGCAAGGCCTGAAAGAATGAGAGAATATGCCCTGTACTTTGATGTGTTGCCTCCAAGTCTGAAGGAGATAAACTGAGACTTTTAATTTGCATGTCACCTCTTTTACAATACTCGCTGAGGTCACCTACAATAAAAGTAATAACATTAAAGCTGGTAAATGTAATAGAAACTGAAAAATAAGACCCAGAGTGAAGCTATACAGAAGTATTACTTGTAAGGATTAGCAGAGGCTGTCAGAACTAACTCCTGATTTGCCTTCAAGCTTTCTGGAAGCAAAACTGGGAAACACATTAAATAAAATAGCTCTTCTATAAGAAGAAAACCAAATCTGGTTTATTACCCAAGGAAATGTGGTTTCTCTGGCACTAAATTTTAGAAACAACAATAAAGTAAGTGCATGTTCAGGGTATAATGAGAATGTGTATAAAATACCAAGAACTTTTTTCCTAAAACAAAAATAAAAGCACTAAAATAGATTTAATTTGTTACATTGAATAGAATGATGGTGACTCTAAAGCACTGAAGTATCCTCTTTGCTGGTAAGACTCAATGTGACTTTAGTTTTCAGAATATTTAACTCTGTCAGAACCTCATTCTTTTACTCATAGTGTTCATGTCTGCAAGATCTGTTTCCTCTTCAAGTGATACATTATACTACTGACTGTGCGTACTGTATAGTTTCTTATTGTATATATACTATAAACAATATACAAGTATATATGTATACTATTTAGAAACTGTATATACTTATACTGTATATAATATATACTGCATATATATGAGTATATATGCTGTATATGTACATATACTATGAACAATAAATACACTGTATACAGTATCACAGTATAGACATTATATGTACACAAATATATATATATATATATACTGTGTACACATATATAATTATTTATATGTACTAATTGTGATTACAGCATATATATTGTAAATAAGGCAGGCGCTGGTGGCTCATGCCTGTATCCTAGCTACCTAGGAAGCTGAGATCTGATGATCAAAGCCAGCTTCGCTAGAAAAGTCTGGGAGATTATAATCTCCATTAATCACCAAAAAGCCAGATGTGGCAGTGAGGCTGGAGTGGTAGAGCTCCAGTCTTGAGCAAAAAAAAAAAAAAGCAAAACAACAACAACAAAACCCAACAAACAAAAACATAAGGCCATGAGTTAAACCCCAAGTATTATGGGCACAAAAACAAACAAAAGCTAGGTGCCAGTGGCTCATGCCTGTAATCCTAGTTACTCAGGAGGCTGAGATCTGAGGATCATGGTTCAAAGCCAGCCTGGGCAGGAAACTCCGTGAGACTCTTATCTCCACTAAACCACTAGAAAACCAGAAGTGGTGCTGTGGCTCAAGTGGTAGAGCGCTTGTCTTGAGCTGAAGGGCACAAAGACAGTGCCCAAGGCCAGACTTCAAGCCCCACGACCAACAAAAACAACAAACAAACACGTCAATATTTGCTAGAAAATCATCCATTTCTTCCAGATTCTCAAGCTTATTAGCATAAAGGTTTGAGAAGTAGTCCCTTATAATGTTCTGAATCTTGGTTGTTTCTGTGGTGATGCTTCCATTCTCATCTCTGAGTTTGTTTATTATGGTGTGTTCTCTTCTTTTTTGTTAAGGGTCTGTCAATTTTGTTAATTTTTTCAAAGAACCAACTCTTTGTTTTGTTTGTTCTTTCTATTTTTTGGATTCTAATTCATTTAATTCTGATTTAATTTTAATTATTTGTTTCTATCCACTGTATTTAATTTTTGTGCCCTGCATCTTGTATATACATTTTTATAATTTCGGAGGGGAAGGGATATAACAAAATGCTTATATAAGGATACAATTTGGGGAGGGCAGGAGGGAGGAGTTGCAGAGGTGGAGCGGGAAGGGACGGTAGGGGAAAAACAAAGGAGATAACAAGGCTCTATAGGAAATGTACTCATTTCCTTACTCATGTAACTGTAACCCCTCTGTACAGCATTTTTACAATAAAAAATATATAAAAACAAAAAACCCAAAAACACAAAAAAGGCAATAAAATTTCTAAAAGAGCACAAAACCTTTTAAACCTCTATAGCTAACATTGCAAATACTTCAACTTTTCCAAGTTTTCTTATGAAATTCACCTATGTAACCATCTTTTTTGCATAGTTCTAATGTAATACACACATTTCAGTAAAGGTCTGAATTTAGCACTTAACTTTATACAGTAGCCCTCAGTCTCCAGTGTTATTAAAAGTCACATACTTTCACATACTTAGGAAGTTCCTCCAACTAGGTAAAAAAAATGATTCCAATGACAGTGCTTAGCTTATCAAATATGACAGACTAAGCTGATAGTATATTCAAGCTTTCCTCATGGAACAAGTGCTTTACCCTATCACTATGTTTGCTAGGTGATGAGCAAATTGATGAAAATCATGACAGTTTAAGAAAAAGAACAACACAACAATTAAATAAGTAATAAGGATACTTATACCTGTGTCATAGGCTTGAACTCACTGCTATGTCCAGCTCCAGTCAGATGGTGGGCTTTAACTCCCACTTCTGCAAATTTTTCATTTTCAGCAATCCACTGAGAAAGAGCATATGTACTTTGTCTTGTTTTTGTGAAAATTATTCCCCGAATGGATTCAGCAGTCCTAGTATATTGTTCCAATATAGTGTTTCTTAACTTGGTGAGTTTTTCATTTTCATATTTTGGGTCTTCAGCCAATGTTTTCAACATGTTCTTGTTTTCTTTGAGTAGTAAGTATAATTATTAATGTCAATTATATTAAGAAAGTTATTTAGCATCATATATATGTCAAAACATCATTTTGACATCACAAATAATACAATTTTTATTGGTTGGTTAAGGAATTAATTTTAGAAACTAATTTTTAAAGGTTATTGAGCCATCTCAAGTAAGCCTCCTGCTTCCTTGCAGAATAACTTCCACTTCAACCAGCTCTTATGTGCAAGCTAGATTTAGCTTATAAACTTATAATGGTGTAAATGAATGGAGAGGTGAACTAGGAGAGAATGTAGTCAAGAATTCAATGTGTATTCTACAAAATTAAGAAGATCAAGGGAAGGGGTGAGGAAGGGAGGATTGGGTAAGAATTTTGAAAGAGGTGACATTGATCAAGATGCATTATATTCATAAACTGCTTTGTTAAATAATTCCTTTGTTCAACTACTTAAAGATAATTTCAAAATTAAAATTATAAGCACTTTTGCAATTTTTCTACAAAAACAATTTTAAAAGAAAAATTTTAATGTACACAAATAATTACACAGAAAATGTTTGTGTAATGAAGCAGTAAGAATTGAATTCTCTATAGTTAATCCTGTGCTATGCCTCATAAACAATAGATTCTAGTTAGCAAATTAATTTTCATTTTTACAATAAAACTGGATGATCAATTGACTGATTATGAGGATATAACCAATTATTAATCTGTCTACACCAATTAGAAACAGTCCTATAGTCTCCGTAGGATTTGTTCTTTCAAAAATATACTGTTATTTTATTTTTCTTATTTTAAGTAGTTCTACAAAGGAGTTTCAGTTCCATGAATCAAAATATGAGCTATGAGTACGACTCATCTTGACCAATGTTGTCCCTTCAATATTTCTTCCCCATTTCCCCACTCCCAACCTTACCTAAGAGTTAACTAGTTTTATATAATGTACAAAAAATATAGTGAATACAGGTTTTCTCCCCTTTCTTCCTCCATTCATGATCACCTCTCTCCTTGCCCGCCCTCCCTCCCCAAATGAATCTTTGGAGAGCATTTTTCAGAACCCACAGGAAATAGAGAAGTGAATGCATAAAACTCTGCAATAGGTAGCACTGAATCTTACCAAAGAATAAATTGATGAGAAATATGTCTGTGGCATCGAGTTTCAAAGGTTTCTTTAAATTGCCCTCCTGTTTGTCATCATTTTCACTTTCATCATTGTCTTCTTCTGCAGCTGCAATCTTCTTTTCCTTCTCATCAGTGTAGAAAGACTCAAGGTGTTTATAGGCATCAATCATTCGGATTGTGTCATTAATTTGGAGGGCTTCATTGTACTTCCTCAAGTGTTCTGCACAGACCCGATCTTTACGATTGCCTTCTTTAGCAGCTGTGAAGGAATTCATTATGTGTCTGAAAAAATGAGCATGTAAACCCAAAAACCTGTGCTATGAACTCAAATATATTAGGATTCCAAAACCAGCTTCACCTCTGTTTTGAAATGAGCAAATGAAGGCTCCAAGTGTTCCTTGGGTTCTAAAAAGGGGCAAGTTTTCCAGTTCCTATGCTTGTTATGTGAGCTCTACACTAAGAATCCGGATCTGAGCCACAGGAAACAGTATGGGAAATTTATTTGTAGAGTCTGCCTCTGGACACAGAGCTTTTAATAGTTCTCTTATTAATACTTCAAGTATACAATAAATGATAGAGAAACTTGGATGAATTGATAGTCCTTTAGATAAGGAACTGAAGTGTGCTTATGTTTGTCTCCCACAGAAATTTGATTTCAGATTGCACATACTTTCAGTTTGCTTGTGAATATGTGGCATACTCATTGGAAATCTTGGTGTAAACATTGGATAATCTGTTAGAGAGAATCACAAAAATCTAAATTACCTTTTTTCTCCATTCGAATGGCCCATTGCTCATAAGTCTGAGTTCCAAACTCTGACATTGGATTCAATTGGCAGTAGGTTTGAATCCTTGTCATTATTTCTAGAAGTTTCTCTTTAAATGGATACTAAAAAAAAATCAAACATCTATCATTATCTGTTACTTAACAAACTTGTTAAAATAATGCACATTATAATAAATTTGATTCAGAATTGCCCTGTGAATAAAATCACAGGATAATCTCAAGATGATTTCTTTGTACATTACATTTATTCTTGTCAGCTGGCTTTTGACTCCCACCATTAAGGCACACCAATGTTGTCTTTGAATTTCCAACTTAAAGTTTTGAAGAAAATAAAGGTAGCGGACATTAAACATCTTGAAAAATAAGGGTAATTTAAAACCATACTGAAATATTGTCAAATTATTTAGAAAGCCTATCTAATTTAAGAAACATTTATCTGGCTTCAATATTATTTCTACTGAAATAGAAGGTCAAGGGTGTTTGAAAATACCCAGAATGACACTCCTTGTATAAAGTTCAGTCAATCAAAATGTTTTGGGCCCTCTAGGAGTCTGGTGACTGGAAAAGAAAATGAGAGGATGTGGGAAACTGGCAGTGTATTGTCCCTTGGTCAGAATTTTGTTTGTCTGAGTGAGGTCAGTTCATGAAAATTGGTGCCTTTGCTAATTTGTACTTTTTCTTGTTATATTTCAAAGAAAAGTATATAAAAAGTTAAATAAGGCAAAAAGATGGTAACTGTTTTAAACTAATCTGAGAAATATTGGTTTGGAGTTTTTTTTGGTGACTATATATAGAAGCATGTATTTAAGCTTATCAAGTAAAACTGAGCAAACATCACATAAGTGAAAAATGCATAAAGTATATATCCAAATGTGTTAATGCAACTAAAGTAGATAGTACTCTTTTTCAGAATTAAAAAAAAAATGTGTGGGCCAGAGATACAGTTTAGTGGCAGAGCCTTTGCCTAAATGATCAAGGTACTATTTTCAGTTACTAGCACTGGAAAATAAAAATAAATAATAGTAAAATAAAATAAAGAAATTTGTGGAGTTTGTTTACTAACACTGGTATAGTGCCTATTATATTTCAAGTTCAACATTGTATATTGCACACATATCATATCACTAATCCAAATACCCTTATAAGGTAGAATTTCAATGTGAGATAAATTTATTATTGTGTTTATAAAGTTAATCATGCTTTTAAATTTTACAAGAGGAACTAATTATTCATCATAATGTACAAATTTATTCTAGTTGGCTTTTTACAATAAGTGAAAATATTAATCAGAAAATTACCATTAAATGTATTATTTTACTTCTTTGCTATGGCAATATCTTCCTAAGAAAATAAATAAGTAAAAATATGCCTATCAGGATTTCCATTATTATTGCCAATTGTAATCTGATAACAAGAAAATAGTTGCATGCAATGTGAGAATACCAATCCTAGAAATCACTTGACAGTAAAAAAAGAAAAAAAAAGAGGGTAAATTACCATAATCCCTCCAGTTTAGCTACATAACTCTCCCCAACTCCATACTACTATAAATCCAAGGCTCACAATGAGCTATTTTTTTTTTCATTTAAACAAGAAATTTGAAAAGAGGATGGCAGAGATAATCAATAACAATGCTTTGATGCCCAATAATCAGCTTTAAAAAGCATAAAATGGTAAGCTGTTTGCTTAACTTTCAAAATAATGATTACTCAGATATTCACTACAACAGCCTTTACCATCTTTGATTGAATGTGGTGTTACCACTCAAATAGAAATAAAATTTAAACACATACTTCCCTTGTGTCATCTGCAATTGAAAACTTCTTGCATGGCTCTTTTACTTGACATTTGAGTTGGTCAAGATTATCTTTTACTGTTTGAATGGTAAATGCATCAAGATTGGCACATATCTGGAAAGAAGAGATTTTTAATAATCAAATCATTACTGTTTCCTTACAATTGATTCAGTATAGCTTTCGCAATTTGTATGTTATCTATAACATGAATATGTAGCATAAAGCCTAAGTAATGTATAGCATTATTTGTTTTACTGTGGATCTGATTAACCAATGTGTATTAATATTGTCCCAATATAGCAACAAGAAGCTTCTAAATCACACTGTTGGATAATTTAGGAAAAGTGTATTATTTTCATTTTGTAAACTTTATTTTGTAATTGGAATACTAGACATGAGAAAATACGGTAAGTTACTAAGAGTGACAAAGAACCGCTATATTTTCAATCACATCTATACATAAAAAAGACAATGCAAATGAAGAAATAGCCTTAACTCTTGTATCTGAAGTTAGTCCTTAATAGGACTAAATAGGAGTTAAGTCCTTAAGTCCAGAAATAAATTACATCTTGAAGTCAAGATAAATTTATGCCTCTGAATACTGACCTCACTAATGCTTTTCATTTACTGAATTTAAGTTAAAAGAAAGAAGTTATGATTTAAATGTAATTGTAAGTGCCAGTATGTTTCTTGGACTACTCTGTTTCATATCACACATAATACACCATAATAGTGTTTTATATAGTATTACCATTGAGGCAGCTATTAAGTTTATCTTTAAAGAAAGATCCTCATAACTTTATTTCCAACTTAATTTGAGTAACCCAAATTCTTAGAATGATAAATATCAGAAGTCACAGAAAACCAAGCAGTTTAGAAACTCATATACCAAGATGTCATATTTTATGAATATACATGTTGAAGTTTAACTAGAGAAGTGAAAAGGTTGAAAAGAAGGCATTCTGTTTGTCTGTTTCCCATTAATTATATCAACTCTTCACAATTATTATATTAATTTATGTCATTGCTGTTTATTAAAGCCTATCACTGTTTTGTTGGTGACTGTATATTTACTATAAAGAAAACAGCTTTTATTTAAATGCTGATCATGTCCCTTGAACTTTCAACTGCCCAAGAAGCATTTGCAGTTTTTCCAGCTATTTTGGTTATATGAAAAGCTGGCAACTTACTTTCAAAATGTGTTTTTCAGCTTCTGCTTGATTTTTGGCCCCTCCAACGCCAGGAGAAGCTGTGAGTCCTAGGATCTGAGGCAGGGGAACTATTGGTTTGTTTTCTTTCTTGAGGCTGTTGTTTTTTAACTTCTGTTTCAAATAACGCCTCATGATGTTGTTGTAGACAGCTTCTTTGTTGGTGTGATGACATTCATCAATGATAATGAGGGAAAAGTCTTAAGAGAAAAATAGTCAAAGGGTTTGTTTTCCCATAGAGAAAGTTGTAATGATAGAAAAAAGTTGAGACTGGTGGGCTGAGCTATTCTGGAGATTTCTTTTTTTTTTTTTTAATTGTGAAAATACCGTATAGAGGGGTTACAATTACATGAGCAAGGTAATGAGTACATTTCTTATCAAGCTTTGTTGCCTCCTCCTTTGTTTCCCTTTGTTTCCCCTTACTATCCCTTCTCTTCCCCACCTCCATCCCCCTGCCAAAGTTGTAAAGTTTGTTTTTATGAGACTGAGTAAAGTTTGGTTTTAGACATAATGTCGTGTACATCTCATTGTTGAAATGGCTCCACCTGTATCCCTATTTAAACAATTTGTTTTTTCCCTTCCCCTCCTCAAATTATACCAACATCAAATACAGTGAAAACAGGGGTTATACCATGGGGGAGGGGCATACAAAGCAACAAAGAAATCATCTTATAAAAATGTTAGAAACAATAGCAAGAAAGAAAAACCATTTGAGTCCTTATCTTGGGGTACAGTTTGCTTAACATCAACTTTCTGACCATTTCTACTTGTCTCAGACATATACTAGTTATTCCAAATAAGGGAAACCATGGGACCTATGTTTCTTTGGGCCTGGCTTACTTCAGTTAATATAATTTTTTCCAAGTCTTTCCATTTCCTAACAAATGGGGCAATGTCATTCTTTCTGATGGAGGCATAGAATTCCATTGTGTGTATATACCACATTTTCTTGATCCATTCATCTACTGAGGGGCATCTGGGTTGGTTCCATATCTTAGCTATGGTAAATAATGCTGCAATAAACATAGTTGTGCTGGTAGCTTTAGTGTGGTCTTGTTTGTAAACATTTGGGTAAATGCCCAAAAGTGGGATTGCTGGATCATAGGGGAGATCTATGTGAAGTCTTTTGAGGAACCTCCATACTGCTTTCCAAAGTGGTTGAACAAGTTTACATTCCCACCAACAATGAAGTAAGGTTCCTTTCTGTCCACATCCCCTCCAGCATCTGTTGTTGTTAGAGTTCTTGATTTTTGCTGTTCTAACTGGAGTGAGGTGATATCTCAATGTTGTTTTGATTTGCATTTCTTTTATGGCCAGGGAGGTTGAGCATTTCTTCATATGTCTATTGGCCATCCTTCTTTCCTCTTCAGAGAAGTTTCTTTTTAAGTCTTTCGCCCACTTATTTATTGGGCAGTTATTTCTTTGAGTATTTGTTGTTGGGGGTTTAATTTTCTGAGTTCCAGGTATATTTTAGATATGAGATCCTTGTCCATTATATGGCTAGTGAAGATCTTCTCCCAATCCATGGGCTTTCTATTGATCTTGCTAGCTATGTCCTTTGCCATGCAGAAGCTCTGCAATTTCATACAATCCCATTTTTCCAACCTTTCTTTGATTTGTTATGTTTCCCAATCTCTATTAAGAAAATTTCATCCTGTGCCAATAGGGTTTCTCCTATTCCATCCTGTAATTTTTTCAGGGTGTCTGCTTTGATGGAGATTTCTTTTTATGGGCTCTGTAATGGCATAAGCTCATTCTTCTCAGTGAAGGAGAGCTAACGGTATGAAGTACCTACACATACCAAAGTTCAAGCATAAAACTCACAAAACTACTCTGTTAGAATTAAACCCTGCTTCCTACATGGAATTCACAAAGCTCATAGTGCTAAAATATGTTAGAAAGAAAAATTCATATCCTTCTTTGTTCAAAAACAACCTCTTAAGACAATACTTTGTTCTTTAATAAAGTATTCAATTTTAGACTCAAATTTTTATTTTTACTATATCAAATGAAAACTTCATTAATAATAAGGAGGGATAATTTTAACTTGTTATGAATTGTATCTATATCTATCTACCTATCTATCTATCTGCTTATCTGTTTATTTGTCTATCTACTTACCTACTGTGTTGTATTAAGGTTTTTTAAATATATTTTTATTGTAAAAATATTATACAGAGGGGTTACAGTTAAATGAGCAAGCTAATGAGTCCATTTCCTATGGAGCATTGTCACCCCCTACTTTGTTTTTCCCCTACCATCCCTTTTCTCCCCACCTCCCCAATTGCTCCCCTGCAAAGTTGTAAAATTCATTTTCAACATAGTGTCTTGTACATCTTGTTGTTAAATTGGTCATCCTATATCCTTATTTTAGCATTTTGTTAATAGGGTTTGAACTAAGGCCTTCTGCTTGCTAGAAAGCTACTTTACTACTTGAGCCACACACTCAGCCCGTTTTTGTTTTAGTTATTTTTTTGCTTAATGTCTCACATTTTTACCCTGGTTAGCCTCAGACCAAAATCCTCATACTAATGGTTTCCCACATAGCTGAGATTACAAGTTTAGGCCACCACACCCAGCTATTTATTGGTAAGGGTCTTACAACTTTTTACCTATGGTAGCTTGGAGTTGTAAGCCTCCTGATCTCTACCTCCCAAGTTTCCCAAAGTATCTTAGAGTATAGGCATGTACTACCACACCCAGTCTTACATTTAATTATTGTAATTGTTTTTTACTCTTCTCCTGCCTTTCTTCTACCTTTTTAATCCATTCTGCACAAAACAGAAAATAAAATGTTCTTTGAAATATGGGTAGAAAGGCAGTTCTCATAGTATTAATTAGAAAATTATGTCAGAGACAAATTAAGAGACCAGTGAAAATTTGATGTGATAATGATATTCGGTGGAAAACTAAAGTGACATAGTTAAATTTTGATCTTTATTATATTTTCTCTCAGAAAGTAGAAAATTTCAATTAAATCTAATAAAATGGAAGGTATTCTAAATCCAGGTTATTTTTATCAACATTTAAAGATTGTCTAACTAATACAGACTCTGTGACTACTACAACTACTACTATTATTGTTGTTATTATTAGTAATTCTTCTTTTTCTAAAATAGAACATTTCAACCCACCTGACAACTGGACACCAGCATCTTCTCCGTTTTCCAAGTTTACGAGGGAGTTTTCAAGGATTTGCGCTGTACTGATAATGACATCATAGGTTTTGACAACTTCTGGAAATGATATTTTCAGTTGAGTATCACCACTTAATTTCATAATATTATACCATTTCTTCAAAAATGGTTTGAACTCTTTGTCAAAGAGCTGTTCTACCAGCATTACCTTTAAAAAATATGAAGATTTAAAATGAGAGAAAAAGAGGGAGAGGGAGAGAGAGGGAGAAAAAGAGAGAGAGAGGAAACACCACGTCAAATAAAGAATGCTGGTTAAAGGCCTAATGTGTTACAAAAATAAAGAAGAATATTTACATTAACAGTTAAATTTGCACACTAACTTAAGCATTATCCCTTGCATCAGCTGACAACAAACATTCATTACGTACTTGCTACACAGACATTATATTTGGAAAACAAAAATGTTTAAGAAATAGGTGATACCAGGTATTGGTGGTTCATCCTAGCTACTCAGAAGGCTGGTAGGGACCTGGAAGATCACAATTCGAAGACAACCCTGGGTAGAAAAGTCCTTGAGACTCTTCCTCCAATAAACCATCCAAAAGCTGGAGTGGAGGCATAAACTGAAGCAGCAGAATGCCAGTTGTGATTAAGAAGACTAAGACAAAACAAACCAGGACAACATAACACAATATAAACTTATCCCAGAGGAGGAAAAAACAGCTGACCCTCCCCCCACCCCACCCCGACACACACAATGTTCAGAGGGAATTTGGCTATAGTGAGCCGTGCTGGTGAAGAGATAATGAAGCCATATAAAGAGAGTTTATTTTTTACATTTTTAGAGCTGGTCCAGCTGTGAACACCCAGGAGTGTATTTTGAATTTGCTGTAACAGTTTACAGAATCTTCACAACTTGCATTGTTATATAATAATAGTTGCATTATTCATCCCTATGTTGTTGTGGCTGTTGTGTGTGATGGCGTTAGGCCAGAGACAACATGTCAAAAGAAGGGACTGGAAAGAGCAGGGAAGAGCGAAGACATCTGCAAGAATGGAAAGGCTCTGCGAGAATGAATGACTGGAATCATTTTGGTGACTGAGCAAAGATAAAACAGAAAATAGGCTTGGCAAGGGAAGGGGAAACATTTCATCCTTTTCAGCTAATTCTTGTTGCTGATGGTGGCTGATGGGCATCTGCATACTACGCATCAGAAGGCACATGGAATACCTCCTGGAATGGGAGAGAGGTAAGCCCATGAAGGGCCCATCCTAGGGGGATTTATACAATGAAAACCTAAGAGTTTATACTATGGAAAATACAGAATTGGTTGGGAGAGAGTTTGAAGAGTAAGTTTCAACAAATACACATTCTATTCCTCATAAAGAGACTGATTATGGAATCGATGGTCACATTGCCACTGAGTTCTATAAGTCACCATTTTTACCTGAGACAAACCCCTGTTTGGGGTTAAATAAGGGCTATGTGGCTGAGAAAGACAGCACAGGAAAAGCGCTGTTCTGCCTTAGTATTCAGTTAGGAAGGAAGAGAGGAAGAGCTCCTAAGGAATTCATGAATGGAATCACAATGGACTTAAAATCAGTAATCAAGGCTGTTGAATGAAAGATCAACCATTACCATGGAGGGGTAATGAGAGAAACTGCCATTTAGTGTTTTAATTAAAGTACCTAAATAACTTAACAGATTTGTCAAATGAAGATTCCTGAGCTCCAGGACCCATCTCTAAGGACAGAGCCTTGAAGCCTTTATGTTCCCATGTGACATTTAAGTTTTAAAATTTGAATCCCACAGCTCTTATCTCTCTCTTCCACAAAGCCATTTCTGAGAATATCCTTTCCTTTGTATAGACTTAGGGAGTAATCCAAGAAGGAAGTCAGAAGGAAAGGTTCTGAGGCAGAGAATCAATAATAAATTCAGTTTAGAGAGCTAGCATGATCCAGAAGGAAGAACGTCAGCCCTGACGACTCACTTTAGGAACTGTGTGTGTGACAGTGACTATGTCGGAGTCATCTATATTCTTTTTCAATAAAATAAGAATGATGTTAACTTATTATAGGGATGTGAAAGTCGAATGAAGAACCTAACTTACTGCAGGCAGAAAACCTGTCCTTTCTTTGCAGTAGTACAATATGTTGGAAAGAGAAAATCATTTAGCTTAGAAGAACAGAGTTCAAGTCTCATCTCTGCTGCTTATAGGCTTAGTAACTCCAACAAACTGTTAAAAGTCTCAGAAACTCAGCTTTCAGACAGGGAGAAAAAGCAGAATTACTACCTTATAGAGTCACTTTGTAGAGTTCATAAGATAATGTACATGAGAATGCTTTAGAAATTTGAAGGAAATATTGTATTGTCAACATATACCTCCCATCTTTTCCTAAATTACAGATTCCTTGAGAACAAATTCTGCTTTTGAGTGCTTTCGTGCTGGATAACACAATTAAACATTTACTTTACCATGGAGTGACAGAGCAATGGGAGGTTCTGCCCATTACAGGTAAGTCAAAACCTTCCAGAGAAACAGCATCCTTTGAGCTGCCTTGGGAGATCTCAAGTTGTCACAGGAAATAACAGGAGCTGGATAATCCTGATCATCACTCTAGGTGGCTTTGACTTCCTACTGAAGGCCACAGAGAAAGCCAGATGCAAGTCTGACATGGCTAATTGGAAGGTTTGTGGTCTTCTTGGAGTCTTTTCCTGAGATGTGACAGAGTGTCTGCCAAGACTAATCAAACCCAACTGCTAGCTACTTCTGCTGAATCATATGGGACTGCTTTGTAACATCTGAAGGAACCTGGGATTTATCTCTCATGATGTGGAAGTCCTAGAGAGGAAATGGAAAGTCTGGGTGGGCAGGTGGTGTTTTCATTTCTCCCTGCATTTGAAGGCTATAACTTTAGAAAGAATGGAGGAAGGGAGATGAGAATGAATAGTGCTTGGGAGCAAGATTTCTCTTTTGTGGAGCAAGGGTTATAATACCATGTTTTAGGATGAAACACAGAAGGCATATTATATTGACTTATTAGGATGGATATTTCCTGATTCAGACATCATTAAAGCTGAAGTTACTTTAAAATTCAGAGAAATAAGATAGATGGCAAACAATTACAATATAGCCAAGAGAACTAGTGGAAAGATTTCTAGTAATTCTTAGAACAAAACAGTAAAGAAGCAGATAAAGGAGTATCTATGTTCTTCAATATTCCCATAACAATGCAGTGACTATAAATGATGAGGATAGATTAACACTTAGTATGCGTAAATGTTCTTGTGTAAGAATCATGTAGATTTGATAGGATCAAAGATTTCTGACTAGAATAAAGCATTGAGAGAAAGAAATCTTATAGAAGGTATATTCAATACATTAAAAGGGATATAAATGATTATATAAGAAGAATGATATGAAGAGACAAACATAAGTATCTGAATTTAAGTTCAAACATTAATTTCATGAAAATAAGTTAAGAGAGCTCTACCTTAACAGATTTTCAACTGAGGATAAGTCTGTGATGTCAAAGTAAACAGTCTTGTCTGAGTGTCACACCTTATCTCTCCTGCACTCTGCTTCTGTGGAATTGGATCTCTAGCTTTGAATACTGCAGTCTTGGATAAATACTTGGAAAACTAAGATACCATGGAATAATGCACGGTCTAGAAACCATATTAAAGGAAATATTGTTATTTATTCCAGGGGATAAAAGAAATTACCATAAGACTCAGGATGCTGTCTCCCTGTCTGCCTTGCTGTTGCAAGGCAGAATTTATATTCAGTTTATTACATGTATAGCAAATGTATTATAATATACCATGGATGGCATCTTCAATGAAGTATCTATGATTAAAGAAACTCTAAAAAAATATTGTGAGCTGAGATTCTCAAGATATTTTGTGTTCATTCATACATATTTATATATAATGATAGCTGAGTAAATGCAATCTTTGTATATAAGTTACAGATATTTGATTTAATATTCTAATTTTACAGAAAATTTAACTGTAAGGTTAAAAATTTAGATAGAAAATAGAAACAAATATCAAACATAAAATAAATTATACTCAAACTAAATTTGTGATTCATTGCTACACATATTTTTCTTTAAAGGTTCAGAATATTAAAATGAAAAGGAGCTAATGATGTTTCACTTGTTTCATTTGAATACCTTATTGACCAGTACTATAACTTTCCCAAGTTCCGATGCTTGCTTCTTTTTGTCCAAGTGGTCCTTGGCAATGTAAACAGCCACTCTAGTTTTCCCACTTCCTGTAGGCAGGCAGATAATTATATTCTTTCCTTCCAAGGCTGGTTTGGCAACTTCCATTTGGTAAGGCCTAAGCTGTAGTTCTGGCTCAGGGGAGGCTCTTTCTGCCACCTTCTCTTCATCTGAAGGGAGTTAAGTCAAGAAACAAAGAGAATAGACAATAAAACAAGTAAGGCCAAGAAGGCTGAAACAGAATATGTAAGCCCCTTGGTTTGCAGAGTCCTTTTCCTCTGTGCTTCAAACTGCTCTATTTCCTATTTGCTATAGCACAGAGTGTTACCCCCTGTCCATACTTGTAGGATATGATCCAGGCAGTGTATCATATGGAAGCGGTCTAGGGTGAGGGTGAAGATGGAGTGAATTAAAAGCACACAGACTTCAGTAGGGGGCAATATGTGTTTCAGAGTGGGCAAGGCCAAGAGAATTGTTATAAAGGGCAGGCAGAAGTGTAGACTTGGCAGTTCATGTTGCTAATGTATTATATTTCCTGTTTTACCAGTATGCTCTGCTCATTTCTTTTAACCCTTCCACCCATATAGCAACAATAACTAGTGAAGTAGGACTTGTTATTTATCCTTGTTCTGGATTCTATTTTTTTAATAGTTTTTTTTGTGAAAATACTGTACAGAGGGATTACAGTTACATGAGCAAGGTAATGAGTACATTTCTTATCAAGCATTGTTGCCTCCTCCTTTGTTTTTCCCCTCCCATCCCTTCCCTCCCACCTCCACAACTACACTCCCCCCAGTCTAAATTGTAAAGTTCATTTTTCAACATAGTGTCTTGTACATATCATTGTTACAATAGGTCCACCTATATCTCTATTTAAACATTTTGTTTTTTCCCTTCCCCTCCCTAAATTATACCCACATCAAATACAGTGAAAACAGGGATTATAGCATGGGTGAGGAACATACAAAGCAACAACAACAACAAAAAGATCACTTGGTACCTTATAAATACGTTAGAAACAATAGCAAGAAAGAAAAAAACCACTTGTGTCCCTATCTTGGGGTTCATTTCCCTTAACTTAATCGTATTTGGTCATATGTACATAGCTTTTGACTTTTTCTATTTGTCCCAGACATATACTTGTTATTGCAAATAAGGGAAACCATGGGCCCTATGTTACTTTGGGCCTGGCTTACTTCACTTAATATAATTTCTTCCAAGTCTAGTCTTTCCATTTCCTAACAAATGTGGTGATGTCATTCTTTCTGATGGAGGCATAGAATTCCATTCCACATTTTCTTGATCCATTCATCTATTGAGGGGCATCTGGGCTGGTTCCATATCTTAGCTATGGTAAATAATGCTACAATAAGCATAGTTTTGTTTTGGTTTTAACTTTTTGATGGCACAAGGGTTTGAACTCGTGATCTTCTGCTTACTAGCCAGGCACTCCACCACTGACTCATACCATCAGACTTTTATACTGTCTCTTCAATTAAAAAAAATTTTTGTGTGTGCAAGTCTGGGGCATGAAGTCAGGGCCTGTCCACAGTCCCCGAGCTTTTTCTTGCTCAAGGCTAACACCACTTGAACCATAGCTCTACTTCCGGCTTTTTGGTAGTTTATTGGAGGTAAGTCTCACAGATTTTCCTGGCCATGCTGGCTTTGAACTGCATTCCTCAAATAGTAGCCTCCTTAGTAGCTAATACAGCAACCATGAGCCACTAGCACCCAGCTTTATTTATACTGTTTTTTAGATAGGGTTGCATTTCCTTCCTAAGGTAGACTCATGTACTTCAATCCACCTGTTTCAGATTTCTCAGATCATGTAGGTGCCAGATCTCCTAACCCTCAGTTGAGAAGTGATCTTGTGAACTTTTCTGTCTGGGTTGCCATCAAACTATAATGTTCCTAATTTCAGCCTTCTAAGTACCTAGGATTGCAAGTATCCTAATTAGTTTTTGCAGCATCCTCCTTAGCTTTAGATAAAAGCTGAAATTATTATACTTCACTTTTTCATCACTTGATCTTTGGGTCTTTGAGTTCAAATAGCTCCCTCAAATACCTAAGTCCTCAGGTTCTCACATCTCATATAAAATATATATATTTGCATATGAATTTATAATACCCCTTCTACTATAAATCATCTTTAGACTACTTAAAATACCTGTTGCAATGTAGATTTGTGTAAATAGTTGTGATATTGTATTGTTTAGGAAATAGAGACAAGAGTATTAAGTTTTCAAAATAATTTCGATCTTTTTTGTTTAAATCTGCACGTGTGAAACCAATTGATATGGAGAGTTGACTGTTCACCCGGTGCATACTTGTGTATGCATATGTAAAGTCTTCCTTCCTTCCTCAGTTAAACTGAGAAGCAGCATTTCCCTCCTAGCCTTTAATTTAATAGGCTTTCTTTGAAAGGTGAAACCATTTTGTAACATCAAACTACATTGTGACTAAATTTCCCATTTAGGTTTGAATTGTGACCTTATTACTTCCTGATATGTCTATCTCCATGTATTCATACTGTTTCCAGAAACTGTATAGGACAATATAATACAATCATTTCCAAGTTAACAAATATTTTTAAGAATTGAAAACATAACTTAATGTGATGGAGGTTAAAAGAATATAACAACATATCTTGGTTTAGATATATTTTATTTTTTAATCTAGATTAGCCAAAAGGAAAAGATGTAAAAAATGTATCAGATTACAATGTGGAATTTAGTCAAACAAACATTATGTCAGTTTCTACGTCCAGGTTAAAATTTACATTATCATGAGAAAAAATAAAATGACAGCACCAACCAGAATTTTATCCCACATGAAATAAGTGTTCTTCTTACCAAATCCAAATAAAACTAAGCTAACATAATCCCATTAACTCCTGAGAATTTGCTGATGAGTCCATTTTAATCACTGGCTGATTCTATTTAAATAGGTTTTAGTTTGTTGTGATAGTGCTATCTGAACAGGTAGGAAAATTCACACCAAAAATCACTTAGTAAAACTCATCTACTGACCCAGCAGGAAATTTGCTATCTGTATGGATGAGTAAAGACAGATGAGCTATATACTATTAAGCTATTATTGCTGATTCACTTCATTTGATCTTCATTTAAAACTCACAAGGCCAACAGCAGTTAAAATACACATGTATGAGATTTCTTTCAATGTTGGTTTTGAGCTATTTTGTATTGATCACCTTACATTCATGTAAGGTTCAAAATTATTTAAGAATAACACTATTTTTTACTTTAGGGAGCTTATAGAATCCTAATATTTTACCTTCATTAGAAGAATTTATTACATAACTCTTCCCAAAAGAGCCAAAATATTTATAAAGTTGTTAATTAATGGAGAAAGTTTGTTAAAAGATAGCAATATCTTTTCTTCCTTGAATTTCACTCTAGGTAAATTTTAACATAGATTTTTAAGAATAATAAGGTGTTTCCTTTCTCACACATGGTTATGTTTGAAGAATAATTTCCTTCTCTTATATTTACTACAACAGAAGTTGAAAATATTACAACCTTTTTATTTATCTTTCCAAGGAATTTAAAACCAGGCTAAGTGAGTAAAATGTCAGCCTGACTACACTACACGTGTAAGATATTTAAAGTACTAATTAGTTTTAAAAGGGCTAGAATGGTAAACGGCTATCATTTGTAAAATTTAACTCTAGAACTTAAGTCAAAAGACTTAATGCTACTTAACTGGTCACACACCACTAATTTATTCTGTAGTAAATACTGACTGTGTGACTATTCCTTGTAATGTACTGCCAATATATATATATATATATATATTTTCCCCACAAAGAACTCAGTATGTGGAACACTAGTGCTACTGTTTACGATATCTGGGTAGGTTTGCCATAAGGGTAATACTAGCTACTCAGAAGACAGAGGTGAAAGGATCACAGTTCAAGGCCAGGCCAGTCAAAATGCTAGTGAAAACCATCTCAAGGTAATAGTGACTCCCACTTGAATATGGGGCTAGGTGGGAGGCATAAGTAGGAAGATCAAAATCTGAGCCTGCCCTGGAAATAGAAAAGTAAGGGAAAAAAGGGCTTGGGCATGGCTAAGTTGGTAGAATTCCTTAGCATTGCCAAAATAAAGTAATAGATGTAATAATTCATCTAATTAAAGTTCAGATTTAGTAACAAATGCCTACTTCTGTACTGTGTGGCTTTTATAGGTACTCAAAATCCTAATATCCTAATATTTCACCTCCATAAAATTATATATACATATAAGGCTATATGTGTATATACATATATATGCCTAGATAAATTAGTTGCTTGATAAATTATTAGTTCAATAATAGTCTTTAGTTTTGAGTTAAGACTAGGAGATTGGATGGGCAGCCTCACGTTTAAAATGCATAAAAACAGAGCAGATATGGTAGAAGTTAGAGTTGGATTCAATGTGAGAATAGCATCCAAAGGAAAAGAGCTGGGTGAGTGCTAAATATGCCGCTTGATTCTTGTCTTATCACATCCTCTGACACAGGGATGAAGAAATTATTCCTATAAACATAAAAAAAGAATTTTCTCTTCTCTGTCACCAGAAGGAGAAACTGGGCTGGAATCACTGAGTCTGGAGCCAATTCCCCTTATAAAAGATATGTTTGGGTTCTTATTTGTTTGTTTATTTTTGGCTTTCTCTGAAAAGCATAATCAATTGCATACAATAAAGAAAATAGTATTTCAGGATGCACAGGCTTTGAACTACATTGTACAATTCAAAACAAAACACAAAAAACTGTTGCAGACCTCAAAATTATATCATACAAATGGTCAAAAAAGAAATCAAATAGGGTTTAAATAATAATATTCTATTGGAACTACACCATGTGGCAAATTTCATTCTCACATTGATTTTGACAGCTGAGCTATTCTTGGAGAGAAAAGGTCTGTCACTGCATGTGTTTGAAATCGACAAAGTATTCTTTTACCTATAGTGTGCAACTAAGGAAAAATACATGATTTCAGTTGAACAAATATTAATAGATATTACCTCAAAATAGGAGTACACACCAGGTCAATGTACATTACCACATTTTTAAGAAGGGAGTATATATCTCTAAAACTGGGAAATGAAATTTTTCACAATGTAATTAGAATATTTAAACTCTAAAAGGACCAGTGATCAGATTTTGCTGTGGTCTAATATTTGCACAGAGAACATGCGCTGTGTAAGCTCACATTCAGCGTACCATGTCTGCAAGTTGGCCTTTTAAGGAGGATTACACACATGGAGGATAACGTCTTTTTCAGTGTCAATGGCAAAGGTTAAAATACAATTGCAAACCCCGTAATACTTTCCAGTTACTCAATATATCTTCACCAATTTACCAAAATTTCTGATTGAAGATTTTGGCTTGAGCTTAACCTGGGGGTGGGGGGTGAGAAATGTCATAATTTCCACCAGCTGAAAATTTTACTGCATACTCTGCAAAATAATTCTTTGTCCCTAAACACTGATCTATCTAAGATTTCAAGTGTGTCCTTTGAAAATGTGCTCTAAAATATGTATTTGCCTTTGTAAATGTATTTGCTTTTTCAAAGTAGATTGCACTCGGTTTTATCATGTCTTTCACGCCACATTGAAGACTAAAAAATCAGCAAATACATTTGCTAACAGCTCTCAATAGGCAAAATGCCCCGCAAATAAAGGATACGTTTTAGATAATTTGTCAAATGAATGAATATTGTTAAAAAGCCCTTACTTAGACAAATAAGAATGAAGACCACATCCAGAAGCTTAAAATCAGCCGTATAGATGTTAACTATTGGCTGGGGTATATTTTTAGTTGTACCATCAATAACTTGCAATAGAAATGTTAATTATTAAATTTTAACAGTGTTATGACAAGGACAGAAAAACAAATACAATCTACAGAAATAAGCTTACATCAAGAACTTAATAAGCTCTAACTGAACTGAATAGAAAATGAATTAACTCTTTTAAATTACAATTAAAGTTATGACTGACTCCTGGTTACTTTATTTTCTCCAAATGAACTTGTTCTTAAGAATACATAAGTAGAAGCCGAGGTACAATATAGGAAGCTCTTAGGGAAATGACAGCCTTGATACAAACTGTCTTTCTTGTAAGACTTACTGAAATCTATATTTCTATAATTCTGACAAGGCAGGATGATAATCGAAATTATACAATACTTTTTAAGTGGAAACAACTCAACTATAAATAAAGAATAAAATAATGTTTTGGAACATGTCAGTTTTCTATTGTTTCTTAGCTGTTCACATTGCAAAGAATATTTTGGTCATTTGTTACTTTTACTTATGAAATATTTCAAATATATTGATAAAATTATGTAATAGATATCTAATAACTCATGGCCCACAGCCAAAAGATGTTAACCTCCTAACTCAGTAGTAGTAATCACAGAATATACTATCAAAGAATATAAAAGAATAGTTTGAGTCCACTGAAATGACAGATTAGGAAATCTAATAGGAAAACATATTTAACTGATGAAGGAATAAGGGGTGGGAACTAGCACAGCCTCCTACTGCTACTGTGATTTACATCCAATATGAAGAACACTATGGGAAATAGCTAGTCAAGTTTTCAACTCTTGACCAAAGTATCTCATCTTATACTCCTATTGAAGAGCTGTGTATACAAAATGTGACTCTTTTAACTGTATGTGTAATTTCTAACCTTTCTGTTTCCTGGGTGTTGTTGGTTATCTGTAATTATCTAATCACCTTCCTCTTAATGAGAGTGTTATATTTTCACTTAAATATAATTTCATAAAAAGTTGCACCTGGAGGAAGATAATTGTACCAAACTGCATGGAGAACTGAAGCGCAGTCCCAATGAATGAGAACAGACCTCATAATGAAATAGATGATATCACTCTGTGAAATGTGGCATATACAGATCAAAAAGAGAGAGACTGGGTGAAAATTAGGATTTGGTTTTCAGGCTTTTGTAAGTTGTACTTTTAGAGGAAGTAAATGGCACGGTTCCAGGATGACTCCTGCAGAAAAGAATTGCCTTAATTACATAAGTAGTACATTAGGGAGGGTGTGAGCAGCCCCCATGCATTCCACTATATGGCGTCTTATTTCACACTTTTTAAGGTTTACACAACAGTTAGGCAGTACCTGAATCACTTCCCATGGTGCCTGAATCACTGCCCATGTTGCTGTTATGTCCAAGACTTTCATCTAAGCAGCTGACACTTCCTTCTGCCAAACTTGTGTCTGATTCTGCAAAGGAAAACATTTTAAAATATTTTTAAAATATTTCCGAGTATAAACGTATTTTAACTGCACACCTCTACAGCACACAGAACATACAGTTCAATGCAAAGTGAGGAAGGTACACGCAGACAATTATGAATAAAAGGTAAGAGTTTCTGGCAGGCTACACTAAAGACAAAAACTCCTCTAAGGATAGATAGCTACTGGGTAGTGATTCCAATATGTATTACCTATTTCACGTACTGTACATGCAACATGAGAACAAATGCACCACCCAAGCATGTGTGATTCTAATCAGTATTCTTCATGAAAATAATGGCCCCAACAAAGACTACTGAAGGTTGAAAATGGTTTTTAAGCAGAAATCATCGAGCTATTTTCATGCAAAATGGTAGAGAACTAATGAAGTATGAAAATTATTAAAAAGTACCTGAACCCACTAGGTAGTTATGAAAATGATGTTTCAGTGATAAGTATATATTTAAAACTTCAAACTGAATTTTCTCAAGAAGAATATCACTGAAGCCTAGCATTACGCCCTATTAGAAGCTTATGGGAGTAGGAAATACTGTTCTTCTTTTCTATAATTAAACTAAGCTTCCAATAGTTAGTATGAATATTTTTTGCTTAATCCTGATTTTCTGTTTTTCCGTCATCAGCAACAAAGCTTTCTGTATACCTTTCTTTCAAGGAAGGAATTTTTCCCACAATGTTTGTTTCTGCGGATGTATTCAGTCTCAGCTTTAAGGAGCACCAACTAGGGTTACACCATTAAAAGTCAGAGCACTGTGATTCCTAAGGTTGGCTCTGGAATCAGACTTGTGAAATTTGCAATTGACATTTCTCTGTTCTTAGATTGCTCTTATTTAAAGTGGGTCTGACATCACTTATTTCACAGGTTATTAACTGATATTAGGTACAGTAAGCTCTTGGAACAGTAGCTCAATTTCAAGTGACTAGAAAAATAAATTGGGGAGAATGATGAAAGGGGTGACACTGATCAAGATCCATTGTATTCATAAACTGATTTGCTGCATGGTAACCCCTTTGTACATGGTAACTCCTTTGTACACCTACTTAAAGATAACAAAAATATAATTAAAAATGAATGTACATTATGTAGTTGGTATGTTACTAGTACATCCAAACCAGTTGCTAATATTCTTAGAATAAACCATATTTCATAATCTTTGTATTTGGGAGATATTAACATTATTTCCTAAAGCTTTTCAATGCAATAATCAATTCTACTCAGGTAGCTCCTTTTGTTTTACTTCAAAATACTCTTGAGTGCCACGTGTGTATTCAGGGCTGGAAACAGAAATAGAAAGCAGATGCATAAGATGATACCAACAAAACTTCTGGAGAAAGAGATACAAATTATAGGTACTTATAACCAGTTAATTTTTTTTCAAGTCATAGGAAGTAAGTAGCTTTATATTGCAAAAAAAAATCATTCCTTTCAAGTGTGTTTTAATGAGTTTAATCCTTGTATACTGTTCTTTGGTGCTGTTACAATTAAGATGATTCCTTCACAACCCAAAGTCCTCTCAAGCCCCCTTGTGGATAATGCTCCCCTAGTATCCTGCAGCAACCACAGATGTGGTTCCTGATCCTGTAATGTTATTCTCCCCAGGGTGTCATAAAAATGGATCCGTGTGACATGAAATCTTCATGTCTGTCCACTTTAACTTAGCACAAAGTATTTGAGATTCATCCAGTGTTATTGCTATCAATAATGTCTTCCTTTTTATTGCAGCCTAGTATTCTATTGAGTATCCTGTGACATCTTAGACATTTCCCCTCCAATTTGAATAAGTCCATTTAGCTTGAGAGAGATAGGGGAATTTCTTGAAAGTTGGAAGTTAGCTGGTAAGAAAGTTGTAGAAAAATTCTCAATGGACGCACATACTGTTTAAGTATATTAGCACAACATAAATAAACTAATGTGAAATACTGTGCTTATCAGTTGTCGTAGATTAGCTCTAAAACTCGATTTGAGGAATCCCTTATGATCACACGGGGAAACCTGCACATCTCACTGAGAGATTTTAAACATAGCACTTTGCAATTCCCAAAGGTATGTCTTGTTAGAAACTCAGAGGCGAGTGTTGGATAGAGCTGTCAAGCCGAAGAGCATTTTGGGCAGATGTACTGATGAAAAGAGAATATGATTTGTAAGGAAAAGGCAAGGTGTAAAATGAGATGGGAAAAATGTCATTTCAGGGATAATTCTGGTTCTAGAAATACAGGCTGAGAATTGTGAAGCCAAAAAAAAAGTAAGTTGATTTGTTCTTTTACAAGTAGAACGAAGAACTGAAGAGAATAACAAAATCACTGAAACATACATAAAAATATAATGTAGAAAATATAAAATTACTCTCAGTAAATGAAATAGAAATGATCACTTGTGATGATGGTCAATTCCCATAATTTCCATCTATTTGTTGTGTATGTGAAGCCAGGCTTTCCTTAAGCTTTATTCTAGAGGGAATACATTTTGTGGGAGTTACTTATACAATATGTAAAAGAAATATTGATATAGTGTTGCTACTAGTAGGTGAGTATGACCAATTAAGTTCATTGTCTAGATTATTTATTTTAATCTCACAATCAAATCTGCAATTTATCTGGAGGACACCGAGTTCAGAGCTTGCATGAAAACTGTAATGAAAATTAGGTCTCCAGCTCTCAACACATGAAAGATATGCATTGTCAGCTTAATTTTGTAGGTGAGAATCCAAGACTCACAGAGATCCTGCAGTGTATGTATACCACACAACTCTGGGGGAACAGCCCTACCTTTGTAAAAGTCCAGAAAGTTAGTACTTTGGCTACAACATCAACTTGGCTGCTGATCGGTGGGAAGCTTTGTAAACAAGCAAAGCATCCTGTATCCATCGTGTTCAGTGAAATAAAAAAGCAGCGACAGACATTTCATAGTAATGTCAAGTTCTCCTCTAAAATTAAAACAGAGTTTATCTTTCCAAGGGGGTGCAGTGGGGGAAGAAAAGTTTAAGAGGTGATTGTAGTTTGCTAACATTTTCTAATTCCCTTATAGAAGCCCAGTAACTTTCCATTCAAGAGTCCATACTCAATTTTGCACGAAAGTTAGAAAGGAATGCTATTGTCATCACTGAAGAAAACTAATGGCAATAATTCTGCTAATACTATTATAAAAAAATCAAAGTGAGCAGACAGGCCCATTTCTTTGTCATTTTAAGAGTACATAAATCTGTAGCTTCTCTATCCTAAAATAATTTAGTTTCCTAGGCAGCAAATTGTTCTGCATTTTTATTGTTCTTTTCTTTCTTAGAAAGTACAAAAGGAAATAACTTTAGTAATAAAATAAAATATACTGTATCTCCCATTGAAAATGCCATCCCTAGAAGTTTTCCTGCTGTGTTTACTTAAAAAAATTATCTCTCACACACACACACGTATCCACCTCTCAAAAAAAAAAAATGACACCAAGATCTATAAACTGAACTCACGTTACCAAAGATGAATCAACCAACCTATTGAGTATGTACCAAAAATTCCTCTATTGCTGGGTGCTAGTGGTATATGCCCATAATCCTAGCTATTCAAGCTGAGACCTGAGGATCATGGTTCAAAGCCAGCCTGAGGAAGAAAAGTCTGTGAAACTCTTATCTCCAATTAAGTACCAAAAAAAATGAAAGTAGTAGTGGGCCTCAAGTGGTAGAACACTAGCTTTGAGCTAAAAAGCAGGAACAGTGGCCAGACCTGAAGTTCAAGCCCCAGGAGCAGCACAATCACCACAATACAAAATTCTTATATTTAATATTTAATATTACTTTCTTTTTTTAATTTGTGCTTATCAAAATGAAGTCTGACATTGGTTCTAATAAATAAACCCATGTGACACATCTGATTTTAAGGTAAAACATATATAGAGTCAATTGGTGATAAGCTTTTTCCATAAGAACATGTATTTAGAAAACAGCAACTTAAGTCTTCAGATCTGAAATCGGCAGGCAATTAGTACTTCCTTATTTATTATTTTAAGAATGACTCTGTTAAATCAGGGAGGAGAATCTTGAGAAACTGCTGGTTAAAGGTGTATTGAATATTGCCTACTAAGGTTAATTGACTTTTACACACACGGCATTTTCTCTAGGGAAATTATCAAAACTATCTATGAGAGAAAGTGCAAAACGACAGTAATTTCTGTAAAAGTAGTCATTCATATCAATTTCTCTTGCAAGAAAGAAAATTATACTTGCTGTGTTCAAAGACAGGATTTTCTGTAATAGTCTGGTAACTAGGAGAAAAAGAACAGCTTTGGTTAGATATCTGAGGTCAGCCAAAGTCATGGAGGAACTGCCTCATTTTGGAAAGACATCTTGACTATTTGGCTAACAGGGAAGAAATACTAATTGGAATCTAAGAAATTTCATATTTCACTATCACAGGCCTTAAATACTTTAAAATATATATTCAAAATCATTTAGAAATGAAAAATATTGAAGTTAAGAAAATTCAAAGGGTTTTGGAAGAGCATCTTTGAAGTGCTTTTACATCTATTCGAACGTAAAGTCTGCCCTCTGCTGGAAAATCTTATAACCAGCAGCAGAGAATAATGCAGTTTTTATACAGAGCTTAAGCTTCTTTAGGTAAAACTCAACTTGGCTCTCACTTGCATTCCTTCCAGGCACTGTCTTTCCTATTTTCAGCCTCGCTACCTTTCTCACAATGTAGCCTCTTTATCCCTGCCTCCTTACAGGTTCTCTTTCCTGAAAGGTAGTTTTGCATTTCTTTAGGAAACAATACCAGAAGAAAGGGCCTCTGTGTATATGGAGAAAGAACACCAACTGCTCTGTTCTCCTGAGAGCTAGTGCTCACAAGGTCTTCAAGATGTCTAATTCCATTTTACATGGTAATTTTATGTTTATTCTGGTTCTGCACTCGGCGATGCATTTGAGTGTGTCACATCTAGCTTCCCTTCAGCTTCACAAGTCTCTCATGAAAAACTACCCCCGAAAGCTTGACACACACACATGTGCGTACATGCACGCAGGCATACACATACATACGAAGCCTGCATGGGTTCACCAAGTGGGCTTTAATTTCATATTATTAATAATACATATCTCCTTTCCTTTGAAAACGATCTTTTGTGAGAGGAAATAGATCACTTTTATTTTCAGCTCTATGTATATGGATCTACACACTCACACACACGCTCACATTTTGGTCTGTCATATTTTGTTCTCTGTGCCAGGGAACATGTGTTCTCACAGAATGGAGAGGAGCCACCGCCACCCACCTTGCATATTCTCTCCTGGATCCAAGCTTCTAGGAAATGAGTTCCCCAAAGAGAAAAATCTCTCCGAGAGCACAGGCCCACATGGCTATCTGCGGAGCTCCTCTGCTCCTGTTTATAGAATTTGGTTTTGTTTTTCCCCCCTCCTCTCTTTCACCGCTGAAATGTTTCAACTAGCATTGAATTTGAATTGTGTGTGTAGCGATGTTAGCTTAAATTGTATCATCTATGCCTGTTGGTCTTTGCACCTAGGTCTGCACACAGAAAGATGGTTATTCAGATTTAGAATAACCACACCCATTGGAATGACCACTTCGCTTACTACCCAACAGCAACAAGCATCAAGATGACCACCTTGGAAGCAAGGCTCCGCAATAATGAGGTTTTTTCAGGATTGCAAGGTAGACAAAGGTGAATTGGAATCCTAAACTTGACCAGGGGAAGTACAAGGGGACATATGTTTAAAGGGGAATAATAAAGGGGAATAATGTTAAACTGTCACTCTTCATACTGGGTTTTAAAGAGTTCACCATGGTTTTAAAAAGTTTTGCTAATTTTCATGGCATAAATATTCTCATCACAACCAATTTCAAAATATTACAATGAAATGGTAGCGTCCTGGTAGCTCATGCCTATAATCCTCGCTACCCAGAAGGTGAGATCTAGAGGACTGAGGTTCAAAGCCAGCATAGGTAGCAAAACCTACAAGACTCCATTTCCAATTAACCAGCAAAATGTTGGACTAGAGGCATGGCTGAAGTGATAGAGTGTTAGCTGTGAGCAAAAAAGCCAAGTAAGAGGGGATATCAGGGTGATGTCACTTCATGAAATGACCACTAGGTATATTCTCCTCATTGAAGATGGCCCTACAGTGATCATCTGAAATGAAACACATTCATTGGGCTGGTATTTCATAATTATCCAAACATCAAGTCATTAATTTTTAAAATTTTCTCTTGATTTGGGAAAAGCAATTGTTAAAATTACAGTTAATTTCAGGCCCAGAGTTCAAGTCCTATGACAGACAAAGAACAAAGAAATATACATATAATATATAATATATAATTGAAATAAAATTACAGTCAACTAGGAGCCAGTGGCTCACATCTACATATCCTAGCTACAAAGTCATGGAGGAACTGCCTCATTTTGGAAAGATATCTTGACTATTTGGCTAACAGGGAAGAAATACTAATTGGAATCTAAGAAATTTCATATTTCACTATCACAGGCCTTAAATACTTTAAAATATATATTCAAAATCATTTAGAAATGAAAAATATTGAAGTTAAGAAAATTCAAAGGGTTTTGGAAGAGCATCTTTGAAGTGCTTTTACATCTATTCGAACGTAAAGTCAAGCCTCTGCTGAGATCTGAGGCTTGTGGTTTGAGGTTAGCCTCACCAGAGACCTTTAGCTCCAGTTAACCACCAAAAAGCCTGAAGTGGCTTGTATGATAGACCCTCAAGCAAAAAAGCTAAGAGATGGTGCCTAGACTCTGAGGAGCCCCAGTACTACCACCTGTCCCCTCTTCACAAATATTCACTCCTCTTTTATGAAACTGTTTCCTTGAGCATGTTTTGAGCATATTTGTTTTTACTTAAGTTAATGATGCTCTACCAACCTGAATTGCTGCCTGCCACCTCTGTTTCCATCCAGCAAAGGACTTCAAGGATCAAGTGAAATGTCTGCTGTTCCTCCCCAAAATGATCAAATTCATGGATCAGTCTTCTGTCTTTTCCAAATCTTCTCTCCCCTTTGACATATAGATCTTGTGCATCTTTCCTATGAAATAAATTATCTTTCTCTCTGGAGGCATGCGATTTGTTTTGTTCACCTAAATTGCAACCATTTTGAGTACGAATACAATGGCCCAATACTTTGGTCATTCGATACTATGACCTGACCAAGTCACTTCTGTCTTTATAAATGCTTGGTTTGTTTTATTCATGCATTCATTTATTTGTATATTACTTTTGTGTCAGTCCTAGGGCTCAAACTCAGAGCCTCATTACTGACACTAAACTTCTTTTGTTCAAGGCTAATGCTCTACTACTTTAGCCATAGCTGTACATCTGGCTTTTTTATTTTTTTGTAATTTATTGGAGACAAGAGTCTTATGGACTGTGCTGCCTGGCTTGGCTTTGAACTTCAGTCCTCAGATCACAGCCTCCTGAGTAGATAGGATTACAGTCATGAGTCACTGGCACCCAGCAAATACTTAGTTTCTAATCCTTGTCTGTACTCCCAATAAGATAAGGCAAGATCTACTGCTCAAATGAAAAAGAAAAGCACCACATTTGTTAAAATTCTGCTAAAATTCCTTAAAGTTTGTGGCCACAAACAGATGTCATGTAAATAAGTCAGGCCTGCATTACTATATGCCAGTGTAATTTCTTTCTGATACAATACCTTTATCCTTATTTCCTTTTTGTACTCTTATGCATTTGTGAGGCATAGATAATCCATGGTAGTTTCTGATAAAATATGAGCCTATAAAATTCTTTAATAAGCTCCAATACCAGCAGTGTCAGCAGCAATGCTGTCTTTTCCTCTCCCTTTCCTCTCTCCACCCCCACCTGCTTGAACTGAATCAGAAATACTGCTAGTCTTCAGTAATTAATAACTAAATTCAGAAAAAATGTAAACATACAGGAAAGATTCTTAATTCAAATAAATCCTGAAACAGTAAGGATTATTCTGAGACAATTACTAAAGCAATTATCTTTTCCCTTTAGGTCTCAAATTCTGTGATTTTTTTTTCTTTCTAGAGATCCTAAAAATCTCTAGATCATTACAGGTTAGTGATATAGAATATTATTTTGGTCCTAAAGTCCCAGGATAAATTTTGTGGCATTTTAAAAGAAATTAGAATAGACTAAATCTAAGATTGGACTTTGGTCTATAAAAAGGCAAAACAACAACAACAACAATGAAAAAGTGCTGTAACAGATTGAGTCAGGGAGAAGGAGGCTGTTTTATAAAGGTCAATTTTTAAACCCCTCCTACAGAACATGATCTATGCAAAATATATCCACAATATATTCCAAAGCATAATGTCACCGGATAAACCTAAGGAGTTGAACATATGGGGAATATGAAAAAGAAGGTATTAAAGTCTGAAAACAAGCAGGTTGGTAAGCTCATTAGCTGGGGTGGAATTTTAAAATCTTCACGTGAACGAATATATAAATCAAAATATACACATGCGTTCACAGTCATGCGCACTGTGTATTCACACATGACACGCGCCACCGTTACATTATCATCCACATCAGAACTGAGAAATTCTTCGCTCTTTAGAAATGTAAAAGCGCCCTCTGCCGGTTGGATTTGGGTATTGCAATTCTAGGTTTACAATACAGAGATCTTCTCACAAAGTAGTGGTTAAGTTTCAGGAATTTTTCTCTGACTAAATAATTTCACTTGATTTGAAATCTCATTCACTTGGCTTTTACTTTTATTACAAAGCTTTAATTCACAAAGCAATGTATGAAAAAGCTCCGTGTAAACTAACCTCTCACTTGTTTGACAAAGCATCAATAGCAGATGATTAAAAATGATTTTGCAATTTTGCTAGAAACCTATAGAATTCAAGAAATTCACTTACCTATTTATTTCCTATAATTGAAACCTTATTATAGAAGGGAACAAATGTCTATTTTGTGTACTAGTGTTTGTATATGGAAATGGTCTACAGAAATACCAGAAGTTTGTAACATATTCTTGTTATAAGTTGACTAATGGTTCCCAGTAGCAGAACCAATATATCCAGAATTAAATTGAAATTAATAATCTAATAAATATTTACGTGTCATTTATAAATTATTGTTTTGATTTTGGAGAGAGTAAAATTATTTTTTGTTATATTTTAACTACTAAACACCTTCTTAGTGGGAAATTGTTGATTGTCATACTGAGAACGAAAGAGGAAGAAATCACAGCCCAGGTGTGTGACAGTATGAGCACACTCACCAGAGCAATCCATTACAAAATTCTGAGATATTACACTTAGGATGCAGGAGAGAGGTGATTAATTGGTTTAAGGAATAGTCACTATTGCCAACAGTAATGGTTATGTGTGTAACTGCAAATAACAATACATGGATGCATGGAAGATATGCAAATTAGTTTAGAAATTAGAATTAGAAATTCTTAATTTAGAATTACAAATGCTTTGTCTCATTTACTTATCTTTTTACACATTAAAATCATCTTTAATGTTTGCTGTAACAAGTTTCTTTCAGTACTAGTTTGGTTATAGTCTAAAATATTAACCTACTATATTTGAATTTGAAATAAAGAATATATGTTATCATTATCTTAAAATGCATACAAAGTTATTCAAATACATGTTAGAAACTACTTTCTTCCTTTTACATTTATTTTTCACATTTAGATTCTAAGAACACCTTTAATTCTAAGAACACTTTATAGACAAAATTATTTCATATTGAATTTACAAAAAATTTCAATCAAAAAATTTATTAGCTAGGTACAGTAGCATATTCTATAATCACAGCATTCAAGGCAGTGAGATCATGAGTTTTTGAAATGAACTCGGACTACATAGTGAGTTTTAAGTTAGTCTAAGCTACCTTCTTCTAGGCAAAGAGTACAAGTTATTTATATCAGTAATTCTAGGGTAAGGTCCAGAAAATGAACAGATCCTTGTATTTAAAATCACCAGCATTATCAAAAAAGCAAAACCTGGATCTTGAGAAGCCTGCTTGTCATCGCGTTCCTACAATCTAGAAGATCCCTGTGAGTTGGTTCCTCAGATTCCTGTCTAGATTACTGTATAGCATTGCACACCATCACATGAATACATATTTTTAACACTCTATACCTCTCTTTCCTAACTCTTGTTAGGAGTGAAGCTCTAAGATGACTGCTCTGTGGTCCACACACCATGATGGAAAATTTCCTACTGTATCCAGGCACTGAATAAGGTGCCTGGCCAATGAAAGGAGTGTGCTAAATGTTTCTTGGGAAAAGAAGTGAAAGGAAGTGAGACAGGGTGTTTAGAGAAAGGGAGGAAATAGGGAATGATTTATATATATATATATATATATATATATATTTCTTTTTTAAAGCCTGTAAGTATAAAAAGAAGAACAAATTTAAAACATTTGCCTCTAACTTTCTGTACGTGTGTGTGTGCATGAGCATGCACACGCACACACCAGTACTGGGGTCTGAACTCAGGACCAAAGTGCTGTCCTAGAGCTTTAGTCCTTAAGACTGCAACTGTATCACTTAAGTCACAGCTCCACTTCTGGCTTTTTGGTGGTCACCTGGAGAGTATCCTGGACCTTCCTTTCTGGCCTGGCTTTGAGCTATGATCCTCAGAACTCAGCGTTCTGAGTACCTATGACTACAGGAAAGACATTGGTGTCTGGCAACTTTGTCTACTACCTACTCAGATTAGGTAAATTGCAAGGTGGCAGGATGTGCCTGGTAACTTTCGTCTGAAAGCTATCATTTGAGATTCAGGATCCTCTCCCGAACTCAGTTTGGTCATCAATTCTTTCTAGTTTTGGACTTCGAAAACCACCAGTAATCCATAGAATTTTCAAGTATCCAATTAAGAAACTTTGCTAAACAAGAAAGACCCACATTGCGAGAGAAGATGTGGGCAGTGCTATAGACTAGAGATGTCTGAAGGAAAGTGCAGATGTTAGAACACTTAGCTAATCTTCACAAATGAAGTGTGGCCTGTGACCATTATCTGCGGTAGCATCTGAGAGAATGGAATCACCGGATGCTCTCTACATTTGTTGACTCAGAATCTCTAATTCAACAAGATGCCTCCCCAAGGCAGTTCATCTGGTGTGAAAGCCCCAGAATTACTGCATTCAAAAATACTGTGAAGAGCCAGAGAGACAAGTGCTGCTTACTCTGCCTCCTTTGTGAGCACTGGAAAACAAATAGCAAACTGACCTGAGTGAAAGTAAAAGAATGATTTCTAGGGGGCAGGGAAGGTGGGGGGGGGGAGGTGGGAAGGAAGAGACAGGTCGAGGGCAGAGTCAAAGAGTGCAGTGTGCCCACGTATAGAAATTTCACAGTGGATCCCATTAATTTGTACATCTCAGTAATCCTAACTACACAGGACAGTGCTGGAGGATCATAGTTTAAAGCCAGCCTGAGCAGAAAAGTCTCTATTTACAAAGTCGCAGACAAAAAGTAAACAGGTTGGAGAAGTAGATCAAGTGCTTAAAGCACCAGCAAACTAGCTGATAAACACCAGGCTCTGAGCTCCAATCTCAGTACCAGCAAAAAAAAAAAAAAAAGGTGATAATTATTATTTTTTATGTAAAAGATAATGGGTACTAAACACAGATTAAAATCATTTATGTCCAGCCGGGTGCTGGTGGCTCAAGCCTGTAATACTAGCTACTCAGGAGGCTGAGACCTGAGGATCGTGGTTCAAACCCAGCTCAGGCAGGAAAATTCAGGAGACTATTATCTCCAATAAACCACTCAGAAAACCAGAAGTGATGCTCTGGCTCAAGTGGTAGAATGCTAGCCTTGAGCTGAAGAGCTGAGGGATAGCGCCCAGGCCCAGTGTTCAAGCCTTACTTCCGACAAAAAAAAAAAAAATCATTTATGTCTTGAAACCCTATAACATATGTTCTAAACATATCCAACCATTTTGATATTTTGATATATTGATATATATGTATAAAGTTTATTCTCTATTTTGACATATTCCAATTGTTTTGTACTCTCCTTAACAAACACAATTTAAAACACCTAATCTTTTTTACAAAATACTTTAAAAATTTACATGAATCTATATTCTCTTGTCTAAATACTAAGTAAATACATTTATTTAATAATATATAATAAAATGCAGTGATAATATATTCATTTTTATTATTAATATTCAAAATATATTTCATTGGAAGTATAATGAATACTCAAAAATGTTACCATCATTATTACTTTTGAATTTTGAAAACTTTCTTCAAGTTATATAGGGAAATGATTTGTATGGCTAAGGAATAGAAACAATATTTTAGGAATCCATCAATGAATATGCAAATTTATGTCAGTGTCTTTTCTCATTCTTTCCCTTAATCATTAACTACATGCTCAATATTTTAGAAAATGTCTAAAATAGCATGTAGACTGACATGGAAAATAGAAGAGTTAAATTCCTGCATGTGAATGCTATCGCAAATGAAAGAAAGAATTGAATGATAAATAATGTAATTTAAAGATTTCAGTATATTTTATAAATTTCTAAAATAAGAAGTTGAAAAACATTTACAAAATTATCTGGGAAAAATATACCTCCTTAATTTAAGTGGAGAGCAGTCAGAAATAGGAAATCAAAAGATTCAATGAAAGAGCTATATATAGCTTAATTTTGTCAGATACAGCTGGATAAGCTCCAGCAAACAAGATGACCAAACACCAGGCCCCGAGTTCCAATCCCACCAAAAATAAAATGTGTTAATTATAATTCTCAAAAACGCAAAAGGTGCCTGGTGCTGGCAGCTCACGCCTGTAATTCTAGCTACTCAGGAAACTAAGATCTGAGGATCGCAGTTCAAAGCCACCCTGGGCAGGAAAATCTGTGAGACACTTATCTGCAATAAACCACCAGAAAACCACTAGTGGCACTTTGGCTCAAGTGGTAGAGTGCTTGCATTGAGCTGAAGAGCTGAGGGCCAGTCCCAGGCCCAGAGTTCAAGCCCCACAACCAACAAAAAATTTTTTTTTGTTGTTAGAAAATGTTGATTGTTCATTTATATATTTCCACAGGTCACTGAAAACTGCAAGAAGAATACAAATGTCCTACCAGAAAATAGGTAGTCAAAGGCAAAAAGAGTATCCACTTGCTAAATATATTTTAGTAGAAATCAGAGCATTCAAATTTAAATAACGAAGAATCTTTTTTTTTTTTTTGTCAGTTGTGGGGCTTGAACTCAGGGCCTGGGTGCTGTCCCTGAGCTCTTTAGCTCAAGGCTAGCACTCAACGACTTGAGCCAGAGAGCCACTTCCAGTTTCCGGGTGGTTTATTGGAGATAATAGTCTCTTGGATTTTCCTGCCCGGGCTGGCTTTGAACCGTGATCTTAAGATCTCAGCTTCCTGAAAAGCTAGAATTACAGGTGTGAGCCACTGGTGCCTTGCTGAAAGTATAATTTTTAACAGCAAGTAAACTGATAAAGACTCTAGAAAAGACTTCAGGGAAACAGGCACTCTCTTAGACTGAGAAAGACCACGTGGAGTGTTCCCACAGCGAAAAAGAACTATATATGACCAAAAATTATATATGACAAAATTATATTAAACCATTTGACCTAGAAATTCTACTTCTATACTAGGTATGTATGGATGTGTACATGCATGAATATAGTTTTATGGGATTTGAACATGTTAGGGAAAGAATTTCTTGATTAGCCACACCTACCACATGACATGCTTTTATTAGGTCAACTGTGATTTAAATACAAAGGACTAAAGTATTATTCACCATGTGCCAATTTGGAAACATAGTAACAGTTCAACAATTTGGATATTTAATTATACTGGATATTTCATTATTCAATTATTAAAAACTATGCTGTAGAAGGATATCTAATGAACAGAGGAGAAGTAATGTTACACATCCACCTCCAGGAAAGCCTGAGGACCAATTCTTAAGTGTCAGTTCTACACTGGGAATATGGACATATTTTGGGGAGGTATTTTGGATACCATGAACTACAGCACATGCTTGTGTTAGTTATCACATTACAATGACCACAGATTGCTTAGAAAGTAAAATTAGAAGCAAGTATGTGCATCTTTAGAACACAGCAACATTGTATTTGTTGGAGAAAGTTAAGCTAAGAAACATTACTTTTTCTTCTTCAAAAATATTGTTTTAATAAAAATGCTCACATACTCCAGTGCCCAGTTTTCCTGTGTTTGATAGATCTTAGTGTATAAGTCCACCAGTGTGTTTTTTGGGAAGTGATAATTAGCTGTCTTTAACGTAGCAATGTGTTTCTAGTACCTGAAACCTCAGAAGAGACTGCCAAGGTTGACTCCAATGCACTATTCTCCAGGCTGCGTTCCCCTTCTGCATTTGGCTTATCTGAAGCTGAAGGAAGGGGCTCATTTATTTCAGGACCTTCATCATGTGACAACTGCCCACTCTCTGTGAATAAAAAGGCTGCAATGTAAGTAACTCTACAAGGCATGTTTTATACAACATACACAACTGTTACTGTTATAGTAAAAACAGAATGGAGTTTCCAAATATAACTTAAATACTTTAGATTTTTTTAAAAAAAGAATAGGTAACTCTGAAAAGTAATACAAGCTTCTAGATAATACAAATAAATATTGTTCTTTTGAAAACAGAAATGCTCTTAGAGATTTACTTAATATATATGTTAAAATTTTTGACAGTGTGAAAGATTTAGAACAAGTTATGAGACCATACATAATACTTTTAACATGAACAGTGAGAGATTTTTTGATGGTTATCAAAAAATAACTTATCAAAAATAACCATCAAAAAATATTTCATGCAAGTACTGGGCCCTGAACTCAGGGCCTGAGTGCTATTAATACTGACACTCTACTGACAGCCACACATCCACTTTCATTTTGTATCTGGTTAATTGGAGATCAGAGTCTCAGATACCTTCTGCTTGGGCTGGCTTCAAACTGTCATCCTCAGATCTTATTCTTCTGAGTAGCTAGGAGTACAAGTATGCGCCACTGGCACCTGGTTTCAATTTTTTTTTTAAAAGGTGAATATATGAGTACTACGCTAGAAACCGGAAAAGTGGGATGACTTCCTGCCTCACCATTATCTTCTGGTTCACCGTCTCAGAGATTCAAACAGGCATTGAAGGCTGAATAAATTAAGATGTAAGTCTGGTGACTTTCTTGCAGCTGTGCTCTTTCCATTTGGTTCCCTTGATGCATGTTCTGCACAAGATGCACATCTGCTTTAAGGCTGCACTAAGTTCATGTTTCTCACATCCTCAGGAGTTGTTTTTAATTCAATGAAATGTTCTGTATTTCTCTTTTTGTCCATTCCTCTCTCTCTGCTTTTTAGCCTTCGATCAAGGCATATTCAGGGATTTATTGAGGACTTAATGGGACTTAAAAAAAATAAAAGGACTTTCTGTTCTACTTGAAAGTGGGATCTTCAAGAGAGATCTAACAGTAGACAGAAAATTTCTTCAAGTGTCATTTCAGATTTTCTCATCTTAAAGAGAAGGGGAAAATGCCTCTAACTTTGCATGGAGAATTTCATACTGAAAACAGTTGTGGCTTTAGACAAGGGACCAACTGGATGATGCTTCCACTCAGACATTAAGAGTGCTGGGTATTTATAATTATAATAGCCAACTTACTTTGTGCTTAGCATGATTTCAACATTAAATCATTGAATATATAAATCAAACAAACCTGATATCAAAAAGTGATATCAGCCCGGCACTGGTGGCTCATGCCTGTAATCCTAGCTACTCAGGAGAAAAAGGATTTTCTCTTACTTTATTTTGTATTTTAATACTAAACTATCTTACCAAAGATCTTATTTACAAAATAAGATTGCTGACTCAGTACTAAAGGGCTAGGAGTGTCCCAGGTTTCTGAATGTTGAGGTTTCTGATAAGTTTATCTTTACCCAAGTCTTACTTTCCTTAAGTGTAAAAGGAATAAGATAAATGATTTATCAGATCTCTTCCTGTTTTAAAATTTGCATCCCCAAAATACTGGTGCTTTATGTACAGGCTTAAGAAAACTCTCAGGTACTAGGCAGAATGTGTGAAATCTCCAATAGTAAAATTAGAAATACCTGCATCTTTTTCTGAGCAAACAACACCTGTTAACTCTCGGACAAGCTCATTGTTTCTAGTTTGGTGAAGGATGTTCAGAAAAATAGAAAACCAGTTTTCTTTCTGTACAATCCTCCTTAGTAGCTCTCTTACACCAGATTCATTTCCATTATTTTCTGCAGCAGAAATCTGTTTTAAGGAAGAAAATAAAAAGTCATTGATACATCTTCTGAATTGATTTAAGCTGGAAACATGCTTTAGAAAAACTGAGCAATTAAGCATCAATACAAGGGCATTTGTTCAAATGCTAAAGAAAATAGCAATGCTTGTTTTCCAAATTCTGAAGTCTATCAAGTAAAAAAGATCTGAGTCATGGCCTCTGATAAATATGCTTCATTTTTTAAGCCACTGAAATATTCAACACTAACATAGGAAATAAATATTTTTATCTGGAATACTCTGAATGAGGAGCATAAGAAAAACCATATTTATTCTGAAGCTATTATATCTCTTCCTCTCCCCCGCTTTCTCTCTTAGCCAATTCTTTCCAGTATATCCACAGCTTACGATTTCTTTTCAGCCCATAAAGTTTATACTGTAAGAAATTAAACATTTCATATCCATTTTTCTTTGTTATAAATATTATGGAAGTAATCATTGCTACCACAGGTATATGCTCTTTTGGAATATCTGCATTATATTATTGTTAGAATAAAACTTTCCCAATCTTTACTGAATGTTGAAGAAATTGGCTTCTGTGTCTTAATGTGAGATCTCTATATCTATTCATTAACATCTTTACCCTTCATTCACTTTACATTTTCTATTGATTTAATAAATCATTTAAAAATGTGTCATATGTATAAATCATTTTTATAATGTATTTTCCTCTAATTGAGTAAAATACATTTGTAGAGAGTACTAACACAGCTAGGTTAGATCAGAAATAAATTAGGAAGTGGGTTTATAAACCGATGGTTTATACCTATAATCAATCTTAGCTATTCAGGAGGCTGAGATCTGAGGATCACAGTTTGAAACCAGCCCAGGCAGGAAAGTGTGTGAGACTATTATCTCCAATTAACCCTCTAAAAAAGAAGTGACCAACCCAGACCCTGTAGTTGTGCAGTCTTAGGAAGTTCACAATCAAAGGTAAGTTCTTTCTACTCTTTCTCTCTTTTTAGGGATTGAAAGTATTCCCAATTCCACACCAGAACACAGTTTTAAGACAAGCATCAATCCAGAACCTTGTAGTTGCACAGACTATGGAGGTTCATCATCACATATATCTAGAATAATCGTAGCAGCTGAGCAGAATAGCCCAATAGCTATGTACATATGACCATATAAGATGATGCTAAGTGAAATGAACTCCAAGACGTGGACACAAGAGGTTTTTCTTTGTTGTTGTTCTCAATGTACTATGTGATTTCTTTTTTCTTTTTTTGTTTTCCCCCTATGATATATCCCTTGTTGTCACTGTATTTGATTTTGGAACCCAGGGTATTGTACATATGTTAATCTGAACTAGGGAAGGAAAGGAAACAACAAAAATGGTCAGACAAAGGACAGAGTGGGAACCTATGCAACAGTGATACTCACAACAGAATATTTGTACACTTGCACAGGGGGATTGTGGGGGAGGGAAAGAGGGAGAAAAAATGAGGGAAGGGGTAACAAGTTAGACGAGAAATGTAACCATTACCTCACTTATGTAACTATAACCCCTCTGTACAGAAAGAAAGAAAGAAAGAAAGAAAGAAAGAAAGAAAGAAAGAAAGAAAGAAAGAAAGAAAGAAAGAAAGAAAGAAAGAAAGAAAGAAAGAAAGAAAAAAGAAAGAAAAAAGAAAGAAAGAAAAGAAAAGAAAGAAAATAAAAGAAAAGAAAGAAAAAGAAAAAGAATGAAAACCAGAGGTGCTGCTGTGCCTCAAAGTGGTAGATCACTAGCCTTGAGCAAAAAGAGCTCAGGGACAGTGCCTAGGCCCTGTCCACGACCACCACCACCACCACCACCACCACCACCACCAACAACAACAACAAAGAAATTAGGAAATCAGTAGCATCCTGTAGCATCCAGACTCATGCATCTCCCTTACTTCTACATGGGGTGTGAAGAAGAACCTGATAATAAATTTAATAGATTCTCCACCCTCATGTTAAAACTACCTGTGAACATTTGAGAAATGCCAATATCAAGAAACTACTCAGAAATTCTGATATAGTTTAGATAAACTATATTTGGTAATCCATATTTTTCCAGCATCTCATGAGACTCTAATCAGCATCCTGGATAAAAATATTTTTTTTAGATATTTTTCTAAGTCTTTCCTATATGTCAATGATTCAAATGCTCAGTTTTTCACTGTAAGATTTAAGTATTTTCTGTACTGTAATTGTATTCTAAAACTTTCTAGCCCAGGGATTTATTAATATTTTTGGAACAATATCTGGCACAGACTTTGTACCAACTATTATTAGGACTGTCTAGAAAAGCATTTACTTTTACAGACATTTCACTTACAGACATTATTTAGCACAGTAAAATCTCTACTTAAGTGGTATTTTAATACTGTTAGTTACTAGTTAAGACCTCTTTACACTTTTTTACCAGATCAGCCATGCAAGGCACAGAAATGTTGATCTTCTTCTCAAAGGTTACAAATCTACCAAGTGGTTGAGTGGAATTTGCTCTCATGCATTTGGGTTTAAAAGCTGGATGGTGCTCTCATTAGCTAATAATTGTCTCCAATTTTATGGTCATTTGCTCACAAAATTGGCTAATGTGACTATTTGGACTTAAACTTTAAACAAGCATGGTGCATCTCCAGTGTAGCATTTTCTAACTACTTTCTAGCTCCTTTCCTATTTTTTTCTAGCTTCGTTGCTCCCACATGGAATTTTTTAGTTTTCTCGGTATTTATAATGTTTTTCATTTCCTGATTTGAGAAGTAAATGCTATAGATATAACTTACTTATATCCATTCTTATTATTATATTGTTTAATCTTCTTGAAACATATCTGATAGAATAAGAAAGAATTTCTCTTAAAAGGTGAATGGGCACTATATTGAATACATCTTTAAAATTCTAGGCATAATCTATAGATTTAATTTCCTTTGAGTATTTATGTGTAAACTTTTCTATTTTGCCTTTATTGAGCCAAGGCATTTGAGGGCTGTGATGCCATCATTTTCTACAACTATTTTCATTCTGTGAAATGTTAGGATTCTAAATTTATATCATTTCCTTTAAGAATTATCATCTGTGTGTTCTTTGCTTTCTCCATTTTACTATGATAGTATGATAGTATAGAGGTATTAGTTCCTAATACATACGCATGATTACTGAAATTGCTGAGGTGAATATTTGGACATGAGATTATAACAGGAGGTAGAATGACTTCCTTCATATTATTAACTAATGTATGGAACATAAAATATAAGCAAACTTGTGCATAACACAATTTTGGAGATCCATTAATACTATTTTCTTCAAGCATGAAAGCCAAGGATATTTTCATAAAGTTCTAACTCACTAACACAATTGTACAATGTATAAATTTTCTTTCATTTTGAATAACCTTATTAGATACCTATTTAAAATAATGAGATTTTTAATCCTGTACAATTCAACTCTCACCAGCTATAAATCAGGAAGCAAAATTCACATGCGAAAAGCATTTGGTTCATGTCTTACTCTAATTAATATTTATTTTCAAATTCACATAGCTAATATTTTATTCATACCTTTCTTCTGACAAGACTCTTACCCTCTCTAATTTGCCTCTCAAAATTAGTGGGTGGAGACTTAATTGGACACTCAACTTCATGTTTGGATAACTAGCTGGACTGGTCGTGCATCCATGGTTCTCTGGGTAAATAAATGGTTTGCAAGGTCACCAAAACTAGATGTGTCAATGCTTTCTAGTAGGGCTGAAATATGCCTTTAGCAGGGGAGGTTGAAATCAAGATATAGAGAGAGGTACATATGATCACTTCTGTCTTAGAGTTTATACTGTCCATGTCTATGGAAGTGCAAAACTTACTAGGCATCCTAACAAAAGTGGGGCAGCATAGAAACATTTCCTTATGATGAGTGCTCATTCTGGTACATTGGTTTAGAAAATGACTCATGTATGTTGCTAAGTCTTCAGCATTTAAAATAGTACCTCACATATAGTAGAGAGTAAGAAGAATGAACTCTGATTAACAATACAGCATAAGCTCTAAGGAAACACAGGCTGAGTCTGTGTTTTTCTCTTATCTTCTCACCACTAACATGGTGTCTGGCACAAAGATGCCACTCAAAAAATTCAAGCTGAATGGATGAATAAATCAATAAATAAAATATTTACTTTGGGTACTCATAGGACAGAAAACGAAGTCTCAGATTGTTTTAAGAAGTCCTGCTATAATTGGGGGCAGGAGCTAGCAAATGGGGGTGGGAATCCTAAACCAAAATAACTGACCATGTAAAAAATCTCTAGTGGGACACAGGAAAAAGAATAAAAATAAGAGATCATTTTTAGAAGTCCTTATTACTTAGTTAAGCAAAGATTAACTCATTCGTTAATGTCTGGGAAAGCAGTTCAACATATCATGTGTTCTTAACTCTTATTCTAGGCATCACTTTGCGAATGAATTCAAATGTCCAATCAAAAAATCAGTACTTATTGACTACCAACCTTATACCCAGTTGAGTCTAGGTTCTAAGGGTGAGAATGTTGAAAGGGGTGACATTGAACAAGATGCATTGAATTTATAAACTGTTGAATGCAACTCCTTTGTATAACTAAAGATAATAATAGAAAAATACTGCCTCCCCTTTAAATCAGTTTAATCCATGAATCTGAAAAAAATAGATCTCAATTTCAACCTAAGTGTTTAAAAACATTACCAGGAACTGTACAAATGAGTGATAATAAAAGCCGATATAATCTTCATATCTCTTCAAAAGAGTTATTTATTATTTGTAAACTTTTTCATCAATAATATTTTCCATTTGATGGTTACTAAAATACTGCATAGAAAAAATTATTTTTTTTCATGAATTGTCACAGAATGAGGGAACTTAATTCCCCAATATAAAAAGATATTTTATCCAGTTTTCCTATCATTTTTATTTTTGTTAGATAAACATTACCAATAATTACATTATCAAAAGATTCTCCCAAATCTGATATGTCTTTTCCATTGTTCTCCATGCTTATTTTTGGAACTGATAATGCAAAAAAAATGCATTAAAATCATTACAGACTCTCACAGTTACATGCTTGTTCATTAGAAAGCCTCCAATACATAGGTGTTCAGTTCTTCAGAGCATCCTTTGAAATAGGAATCTGAGAGGAACTTTCGGTTGCTCTGGCCTTTACTGCTGTCGGTACATGAAAGTCCCTTTACTCTCTATGTTCTTTGTGTCAAATCCCTTGCATTACTGCTAGCTGCCTCTAAGCTTGGCAGAATCAAGAACTTGGATAAAATATAGCTGGCGGAAATTCAATCCAGGCAAGACAAAAGTGATGCTGATAGGCAGAAGTATTTAGAGTAAATAAGGAGAAGTGCTGTTTCACTGGCAATCGGGACATCATACCACCAAACATAAACAGCTTTGTGGTGTTACTGGACTCTGTTGCTTCTGGACTTCCTCACAGCTACTGTGGCTGGAAATGCCATCTTCCATCTCCAGCTGGCTTGAAGGCTGCATACTTTGTTCCAAATTAGAATTCTGCCACAGTGATGTACACATTTGTCATATCCAGCTGGGCTACTATAATGCGTTGTAGTTGGTTTTCAATACACAAAATGACATAAACACTACAGACAACAATGTAAAGTAATTTACTTGTTAGAAAAACTGGCCAGCAAAATTAGATGCATTTTGGGGTCCTTGGATAAGCCCAGAGGCTGCTAGGTTTACAAAGGAAAATTTGCTTTTGTCACCAGAGACCAAGTCACATCACAGGCCATAGCCAATCACAGCCTAACTTTTTTTTTTTCCCCTTTAGCTAAGGTGTTCAAATTTCTTTCTTTTTTTATTATTGTGAAAATACTGTACAGAGGGGTTACAATTACATGGGCAAGATAATGAGTACATTTCTTATCAAGCATTGTAGCCTCCTCCTTTGTTTCCCCTTCATTTTCGACATGACTTGTACCTCTCATTGTTGCAATGGATCCACCTGTATCCCTATTTAAACGATTTGTTTTTCCCCTTCCCCTCCACAAATTATAACAACATCAAATACAGTGAAAGCAGGGGTTATACCATGGGGGAGGGACATACAAAGCAACAGAGAAATCATCTTATAAATATGTTAGAAACAATAGCAAGCAAGAAAAAAAATTTGAATACATATCTTAGGGTTCATTTCCCTAACATTAACTTAACTGACCTTTTCTGCTTGATGCAGACATATACTAGTTATTGCAAATAAGGGAAACCATGGGACCTATGTTTCTTTGGGCCTGGCTTACTTCATTTAATATAATTTTTTTTCCAAGTCTTTCCATTTCTTAACAAATGGGACAATGTCATTCTTTCTGATGGAGGCATAGAATTCCATTGTGTATATATACCACATTTTCTTGATCCATTCATCTACTGAGGGGCATCTGGGTTGCTTCCATATCTTAGCAATGATAAATAAAGCTGCAATAAACATAGTCGTGCTGGTAGCTTTAGTGTAGTCTTGTTTGTGAACATTTGGGTAAATGCCCAAAAGTGGGATTGCTGGGTCATAGGGGAGCTCTATTTGGAGTCTTTTGAGGAACCTCCATACTACTTTCCAAAGTGATTGAACAAGTTTACACTCCCACCAACAATGCAGTAAGGTTCCCTTCTGTCCAAGGAAATATATAGCTGGGATCTAGAAGCTCACAGCTGTAATTCTTTTTTTTTTTTTCCTGCTTATGTGGTGCTGAGGAATCGAACCCAGGGCCTCATGCATGAAAGGCAAGCACTTTACCACTGAGCCACCTTCCCAGCCCCACAGCCTAACTTTTGTAATAAAAATACAACTGATAAATAAAAAACTAAAATGTCAAAGTCATAACAATGAATTAACAAGGCCTTTGACTTGCAGTATTATTAGCCTACAGGCCTTTTAAGATAAGACTATTGACTTACAATTCTGTCAGATTCAAGTAAATCAGTATTTGTATAGTTCATTGTCCATTTTCCTGCATCAAAAAACTAATAAGCAGTAGATTATCTGTAAAATTTACCCTGTCAAAATGCAACCTATTAAAATCCCCCCTTACCTTTACTCATGAGAAAACTGAAATGAGTATCACATTTTTTCAATGAATTATGTATAAACTGATTCCAGAAAATATGGTAACTTTGGGTAAAGAAAAAAATGTAATTATGTGTGTGGGGAAGGGATGGTTTCAAGAGAGAGAGGGAAGAGTGAGAGGAGAGATAAAAGAAAGACAGATTGACAGGCAAGGGAAATTTCCCCATTTAAACTAAGACTAAACGGGATCTGTAAAATGCAGAGTAGAAATTGGGTGAAAATTTCCTTGAAAAATGTAGGCAGTAAATACTTAGACTTTCTAGGCCATATTGTTGCTGTTCAATTGTGAAGTAACATCCAAAAATATGCAAACAAATAAATATAACTGTGTTCCAATAAAACCGTGAGCACTGAGAATTTACAATTCAGTAATCTAATAGGCTCAGTTTACCTTGTGTGCCATAGTTTGATGACCCTGTGCTATGGAACTATAATTAAATAAGTTAACGAACACTACATCTTAAGTACCCAATGGGTCCTAGCTCTTCCTCTGCTCTTCCTGGCAGCCCTTGAGGAAGTGTTCCACTTAGCTCAGTTTCCTCATCTGAACAGTTAATATCATTAGCACCTTCCAAGTAGTTTTGAACATCCATTGCAATAACTCATTTCAAAAAATGATACTAATTATACATAGAAAGTGTTTATAAACATTACTAGTACACATTACTCTACTAATGCTATTTCTTTTGTAGAAGGATTCGAAAGTTATCTTTTAAATTTAAACTCAAAATTATGTCTTGAAGTAACTAGATACTGTCTTTTGAATGATGGAAGGGACCAAGTTTTCACCAAGAAAGCTCGAGTCCCTCAGGAAGAGGACAAATAGGCCAGCAACTTCCACTTCACAAAATCTCCCAGAAGGCCCAGCTTGCACATGCATGCTCTTTCTCTCCCTCTCCCCCTCTGTCTCTGTCTCTCCACACACACACACACACACACACACACACACACACACACACACACACACACACACATACATACATACATACATACATACATACATACATACATACATACACACCCGATTTCTGTCTTCAATTGTCAACAGCTCCTGTTCCACACACTGATCCAAGACATCTCTGACCAGGAGCCGGTCCACCAAGGTGGGCTGAAGAAGGTTCAGCAACTGCAGACATTCATCGTGAGCAGTCTCCAAGGATGGGGAGGGTAAGTCGGTGAGCTCAGGGTTCATATAGCAGGCAGCTAGGCGGTTGCCCGTTCTCCTGAGGGCTTCCACAAACTCCTGAGTCCAGCCCAGGGGCCAGGCCTCCTTCTCCAACGTGTTGAGAAGCAGTTCGGCCGCGGGGGTGTTTCCATGGGTGGCAGCTGTCCTCAGAATTTGCTCTTTGACTTCTCCGCTCAGAAAGGTCAGGTAGTCCAGCACAGGCTCCACCTGGATGTACATTTTCACTCTGGCCCTGAAGCACGAGATGAGATAGCGAAAACTCTTGTCGGAGGAATGCTCATTTGACATCTTTCCTTGTCAGGGAAAAGGCAGAAGGTTCTCTCAACCACGGCGTCAACAGGTGTGCCAGCTCTTGGGCCTGGGAGTTTCAGAATCTCCAGCACTGAGCCTAACAGTCGGATGCCTGCAGGCCCGCCAGGTGGGCGCAGGAGAGCGTGGTAGCTCGTTCAGGCTGAGACGCAGCCAGGCAGGTTTGGGGGACCTGCGCCTTTTCTTGGGCTCTGCCCGAGCTTGGCGTCTGCACCCTCGGTGAAGAGCTCTCGCTTCCTGCGTCCTCAGGGTTTTTATGCTTTTGCCAGCCTGGTTTCTGTTTCGATTCTCTTCTTCAAGACTTTCCAAACGTAATCTTCTTCTGGGCGGGAAGTGAGTTTCGCTGGGGAGGAGCCAACCTTTGGTTGGAAAGGAGCGATCTTTGGTCCTGGACACCGTGGGGAATAGAAAAGGAAAGCAATTGATTTTCCTGGGCAATTCTCCTTTGCTATTTGGCTGGTGCTAGAGAAGTTCTGACCTTTGGGTCAGCTAAAGTGTAACAGGCTCAAACACGTGTGATTCGGGACTTTCCACCAGAAAACTAAGGAGATACAGTCGCTAGATCTTGAATGGAGCCGGGAGTTGGCCTCTCTGGGTGCAGAGGGGCGGACTTCAGGCAGGAGGGGAAGAGGGAAAGTGGAAAGCTCTTTTGCCAGAATTGTGGAACCCCAGGAGGAAGTCACCTCTGTACCTTTCTAAAATAAACCTGTGGATGCCTGGGAACTAATTTGTTCCTCTGGGAATTAGAGTGTGAGTAGGCAAAGGCGAGTATTAAATAGCAGTCTGACTGCGCTTACTATCTCTTGCTTAGATTATTAGTATTTTTACAGCTTTGATCTTTGATCTGGACCTGGTGAGGGACAAGCAGAGGAATTTTAGGGACGAACTCAATTCAGGAGGAAGCAACCCCTGAAGAGTTCCTACTTCCCAGCCTAGCCTTCAGATTCTCCATTTTCATTTCCATTTGTTGATATCCCAGTTTCCTTCTTCTCTTTCCCCCCCTCTCTGCACTCTCTCTCCCTCTCCCCTCTTGCTTTCCTCCCCCCTCCCCCCTTCCCCTCCCCCTCCCCCCTCCTCCTCCCCTCCCCCTCCCCCCCCCTCCCCCCCTCCTCCCCCTCCCCCCCTCCTCCCCCCTCCTCCTCCCCCTCCTCTCCTCCCCCTCCTCCTCCTCCCCCTCCTCCTCCTCCTCCTCCCCTCCTCCTCCTCCTCCCCCTCCTCCTCCTCTCCCTCCTCCTCCTCCTCCTCCTCCTCCTCCTCCTCTTCCTCCTCCTCCTTCCTCTCCCCTCCTCCTCCTCCTCCTCCTTTTTCTTCTCCTTCTTTTCCTTCTCCTCCTTCCTCTTCTTCCTCCTCTTCCTCTTCTCCCTCTTCTTCTCCCTCTTCTTCTCCTTCTTCCTCTTCCTCTTCTTCTGCTTCTTCCTCTTCTGCTTCTGGTTCTTCTTCCCCCCACCCCTCTCTCTTCTCTCTCTCTCTTTTCTTTCTCTTTTTATTGAGATTTGAACCCAGGACTTTGAGCTTGCTGGACAGACTCTCTTACCAATGAGCCATGCCTCTAGTCCTCCCATATTTTTTAATAGACAACTTCCTTTTAATAAAACAAAACAAAACAAAACAAAAAAAATCCCCAAGCAACTTATTTTTGATATAGCTGCCATTCTTTTCTTGGATTCAATACAGCAAATTTTGGCTGAAGCTTCTAGGAACTTAATTAGCAACTAATGTACCAACTTGTAGTAAACATCAACATTTGTCTATGTCACAAGAGGAAAAAAAAAGACATTCACACTGAAAAATGGCAACTTCATTTCAGTACAGAAGCCACAGGAATGGAAGTACCTAAGGTTGTTTTTCACAAAGGAGGCATTCAGCAGCTTAGAGGTGATAGCAGTACATAACATCATAATTAGAACCTCATGGTCCAGAGTTATATGGAAGATGGAGGGGCCATTTAGGCTACCAAGACATATGTAGAAAAAATAATCTGTTAGCAAAGCATACTCAGTGAAGTCTGGATAATATAGGGAAGAAAGTTCAATGACACTGTGGAAAAAGTAAGCAACTTGCAATTTTCAGACTAGTTATTGGAGGTGTGTAAAATCATCTAATAAGTATTTATAACATGTGGTCTTGTTGTGTTCTCTAAGTGTATTATGTAGCTAAAATTTTTTCTCCCTGCAAGGCTAGTAAGCTGTTTGAAGAAATGACATAGAAATACTAGGTCCTTGATGATTTCTTCTCCAAATATGGGTTTTTAGTTGTTTCTAGCAACTGGCCTGATGTCCAACACACAGATAAAATTAGTGAAATGAATGAGTGCATGGATACTTAGCCTTGAGAAACTGTATTTTCCATTTCTTCATAACTGTATTTTCCATTTCTTCTTCTGTTGCTTCTTTTACTTTGATTTTGGGAGTTGACTTTGTACCAAGCAGGAAAAGAATCAAATATGTTGTTCCTACACAAGCATTCAAATAATTAATTTTAGTTACGGGGTTTAAAGAAGTATATTTAAGGCTTCTTAAAAATACACTTTCAGCTCCCTACCTGCCTGTATGTTTCATTCAATATGTTAAAACAAACACACAAACTGAGCAACCAACCCCAATTCATTCTGTTTCCTTCTGTCTTTTGGTTTCAAACTCTGAGGAATGAGGAAGGGTTGCAGGATATGGATAAGAAATATACTGTCCTAGAAGTGAGTAGGTCAAAAGTAGATATTTAAGTATTTGGTATTAAAATTATACCATTCATTCATTCAATTGCTTAAAATCCTGCCAGATGCCAATGGTTCATATTTATAATCTTAGCTACTCAAGGGTTGATGGCTGAGAATTGTGGCTGAAAGTCAGCCTAGGCAGAAAATCTTATCTACAGTGAACTAGCAAAAAGGCAAAACTGGAGGTGTGGCTCAAGTGGTAGAGGCCAGTCCTGAAGGAAAAAGTCATGCAAGAGCTACATGCCCCAAGTACACACCACACCACACTCACTCAATCACTCTCTCTCTCTCTCTCTCTCTCACACACACACACACATACACACACTACTATGAGGAGGCCAGTTCTATTGCAATTAATAAAATAAACATGCTTCCTATTTTTATGGAGCTCATAATCTGTAAGTAACAACTACAAAATATCCAACTTTCTAGATAAATATAAATGCTATAAAGACTATGGTAAAATCCAGATAAAAATATATGCTAGTAACTTAGGCTAGTTTTCCATGTAGCTGACTTTCTTGAACTTTGACTACCAGCATTACATAATGACCTTCAGGATCAATTCTTTTTTTTTTTTTTTTGGCCAGTCCTGGGACTTGAACTCAGGGTCTGGGCACTCTCCCTGAGCTTCTTTTTGCTTAAGGCTAGCGCTCTACCACTTGAGCCACAGCACCACTTCTGGCTTTTTCTGGTATGTGGTACTGAGGAATTGAACCCAGGGCTTGATGCATGCTAGGCAAACACTTTACCACTAAGCCACATTCCCAGACCCAGGATTAATTCTTAATCGTTTTCAAGTACATGTCACTCTGCCTCACAATTAAGAAATGAGGACTGACAATATGTTGAAAAACGAACTTTAGAATTTGGAAGGGGTGAGGAGTATAGTTGTGGAGGTGGGAGGGAAGGGATGGTAGGGCAAAAACAAAGGAGGGGGTAACAATGCTTGATAGGAAATGTACTCATTACCATGCTCATGTAACTGTAACCCCTCTGTACAGTATTTTTACAATAAAAATGTATGAAAAAAAGAAATGAGGACTGAGCATGGTGAGAGAGCCCTTGGGAAAACAGAATGGAGCTTCTCTTTAAGAAACTACTACCCTTTGTAGAATGACTTAAAGATAATAAAAATAAATAATTTAAAAAGAATCCACCACCATTTCGATAATATAAACAGGACTTCTGTTAGTGGATGGTATAATCCCTGTTGTCACTGTATTTGATTCCAGTGTCCTGCATCTTGTATATACTCTTTTCTAATTTGGGGATGGGAGGGAAAATAACAAAATGATGAAATAAGGTTACAGGATGACCCATTGTAACAACAAAATGTACAAGATACTATGTTGAAAACAAACTTTACAGCTTTGTGGGGGGGGGCAGGGAGGAGTTGGAAAGATGGGGAAGGAAGGGATGGTAGGGGAAAAATAAAGGAGGGGATAACAATACTTGATAGGAAATGGACTCATTACCTTGCTCATGTAACTGTAACCCATCTGTAAAGTATCTTTACAATAAATAAACATATATATGTTTAAAAGGCAAGCCACAAGTAGTTATGTCTCTTTCTTTTTCTTAGACCTGTTGTTGACTCTTTTTCATTTCCAGTATACATTTCAGGTTCCATCAGTTTTTAGACATCTTTTGGCATTTTGTTGGGTAAGTGGTGATTCAGGAAAATACTGTATGCTGGGAAATTGGGACCTTGAACTTGCTAGGCGTGGCTGATATTCTAGTGTAGGAGCTATCCCCTATCTAATCCTTTTAAGCTTTAGTTATTTTCCAGGTAGGATCTTTAATTTTGCTAGAGTCAGCCTCAGATCATGATCCTCTTGCCCATAATCTCCTAACCTAGCTGAAGTCACAGGCCTATGCACCACTATTACTGGTTTGTTGACAGAGATGGGATCTTGCCAACATTTTTCCGTGAGTGGCACTAACCTTGCCAGAATTTTGATCTTGTACTTCTCATCTTCAGAACCACGGGGCAATAAATTTTGGGTCTCTATAAATTTTCTTGTCTCGGGTATTTTGTTTTAGCATCAATAATATCCTGAGACATGTATGTATATATGTATGTGTGTATGTATGTATCATGTATTTTTGCTTTTCCTTGCCTGACAAGGATTATTTGGAAAATGGGATTCTGTTTGTTAGACATAGTCCTGAGTTATTTATGATTTCATTTTGGCCAATGCTATGATCAATATGGATATATAGTCTCAGTAATTCATTAACAGACATGATGTAGTTTGGACCATTCATCTGACATTTGAGACAAGACATTTGAGGTAGAACACAAAGCATATTCTATATTATAGAAAATATGCTACTTCTTGACTGTAGTACCCTGGACATTTGAGAGCATAAATTCTTAACTAGTATTTGTAAACCTGGATCCCATATTAATCTGACTGAAATACATACATACACACATATACATACACACACAAAGTCTATAAACTGGGGAGAAAGTAACAAACATGGGGACTCTGATTTGGAGTTACATTGGTAGAATGCTTTATCTCTTGCCTGTCACTTACAGACATGCTGATTCTCCAAGCAAAGAGAAGGACAGAAAGCAACTCCTGTATCAGTCAAAAACATATGAGTGGATTTTCTTACACTTTTAAAAGTCATGATGAGAAAACTTAGGGATTCATATCAAATTTGACTTCTATATAATCATAACACACAACCATTTTGTTACAAATTATTCATCCCCCAGTTGGCTAATGTTATAAGTGAGGAGACCATGTGCTTTAGTGATACCTTATGAAGTGATGGACAGAGTATATATTCTGGATGAGGCTTTGGGTCATACTGCATTTCAAAAAGCAGATCTACTTTTAGTGCTTTTATACTTTTGGGTTACATATTTTGGGAAGTGTATTTGCAGATCTCTGAACAGAGAGACTAAACATGGTATATAAGAAATTCTTGTAAAGTGGAATTACTGTATCAAAGCCTCCTTAGATTACCTCAATTTACATATCTGAACTCAGTAAGTAATGATACAGGCTAAGCCAATGCCTTTATCCTATGAAGTTATCAATGCTGGAAAGTTGGGCACGCACTGAAAAGTGTAGAGCATTTTGTTGATGATGTGATTAGCTTCTACTGTTATAAATGAGAAGGTAGTAAATTAAGGAAAATATGATACATCTATTTACTGAGAATTCTAGTTTATACCACTTTATATTGTAAAATTATACTGCATATAAAAATATTTCCTGGTTTTAATTTCCAGATCAATTAATATTTTACTTACCTGACTTCTTGGTTAATGTATATGCACTGAATTTGTTTGGGTATTTGTTTTGAGAATATATAGGTTTAGCCACTTTCTGCTGGAATAGTCATATCAGACCTTAAGAAGTTTTCATATTTTTAGAAGGCATTGATGACAGATGGTTTCATTCAATTTACTTATTTCTCCTCCAAATCACAAAGTAACTTCAAAAAATATATTTATATTAGATGAGAGATTTTTCTTTTGTGTAATCTAGTGGACAAGATTATTTTCTCTCTAAATGATCTACTCAATAATATTTTAAGTTGAATGATTTATGGTTTTAATAGGTAGACAAGAATAAATAAAGCTGTAGGCATGGACTGTGAGTGATTAGATGACTTATATGCCCATAAATGTGCTGTATGCTGTTTCTTGGAATTAAGAATATTATTCACACTTAATGTTGTCAAACACCCACAAACTACAGAGGAAAAAAAAAAGAAACAAACTTCAAATTCACTTCATGAAAGGCATTCGAACCTGACCTTAGTTATCAGATGGAACCAGATCCAGCCTACAGCTCAATATGTGTCTGAAGTCAGACTCAAGAACAATGTCACATCCAGTGTTTTCTTAGCCTTCTCAGTCCTGTTTCCCGTAAATAAGTTTCCTCTGTCGCCACCTTGTGGGGTTTTCGTGTTCAAATCTTAACTTCACTGGAAGAAATTAAGCTGAAAACACTCATGATTCTACATACTAGTCCAGAGATGTTACTTGATAGAAAAACAGGTAATCAATAGTTCACACTGGAAAGCTAAAACCATGGTTATAATTTAGTTTGAAGTACACATATTAAAGCAAAGAGAGTAACCTTCTACCTCATTACCCGTACTGAATAGCTATGCCCAATCTTGAGAAAATAAAATCACTTAAAATCAAGCTGCTCTCAAGTGTAAAACATAATCTAAAAATTAAGAAAAGAGAGAGAAAGAGGAATAGTTGAGAATGTAAAAAGAAGTGACATTGACCAAGAGGCACTGTACTCACAAAATGCTCTGTTTAACTGCAACTCATATGTACATCCTTAAAGAAAATAAAACTCTGCAGAAAAAAGTGTGAAAAACAAAATTCTAAGATAAAAAAACTACATTGCCCAGGGCTCATTCCATAATCAGAGGATAAGAGGGTTAGTGCCTATATGTTAGGAACTTCTGTTATACATTAGCCTTCACCAAGCCTCTATACAGGGCTAGTTATCAAGACTCTCTGCCCCTCCTCCGACCTTCTTTCTGTTACCCCACAGCATCCAGGGCTTCCTTCCACACCGTACTTGCTTCACTGTGATGCAATTACATTTCAATGTATATGCCATTCCTAATAAGTCTAAGCTCCACAAGACTAGGCAATACATCTTCACCTTTTTCAATTCTCTTACCTCTCCAACAGCAGTGGAGAGTTTAACACATAGAAGGAATGATTGTTTAATAGATACTGTGTGCTGGGGTTGAAGGAATATAAGATCAATGTGTAATGATATCTAGCTGTTTGTATGTTACCACTTTAATTTTTAAGGTCTACAAAATTAACTCTTTTGATGTCTAAAAACTGGCCTGGCACTTTCTCCCCCTCAATTTGTCTTTCTTTTATTTACTTTCTTTTCTTTTTTCCCCCCTTTCTTCCCTTCCTTCTTTCTTTATTTATAAAAATTACCCCAGATTGTCTGTAGGAAAAAATCACCCATCCTCAAACATTGTTTTGTGGTATTAGCTCCTTTCCCACAAAAGAGAAAGTTAAAGTTAAAGCTGATCAATTTAAGCTATCAAGGGATCCCACCTTCTAGTCACAGTAATTAGGTGATGGGCAGATAACCCACTTAGGACCTAAGAAGAAAATGAAAATTCTCTATAGTTACTTGGAACAATGGGCTAATGATCCATTAAGAGTAGGTCCAATACTTCCTCATGTCCCACAGACAAAGGCAGAGAGCACAGCTGGAAATATGAAGTCCAGATAAAGCCTAATCTGAAGCCAAGCCTGGGCTTTGGGTCACCAGAGATAAAAAGACAATAAATTTCCTTGTTTACAGACATTGAATTGAGTTTTCTGCCATGATATTAAGAGGATTGATAGGAATATCAATGTTTTGCAAAAGAAAGCCAGTTCCAAAGAAACTACTTGCATTGTAAGAGCCAATGTCACACAGCCAGTAGATGGAATGAGTCAGTTAATTCTTACTGTACACTTCTCCTAAGAATTTAACATAGGAAATTATGAGGAGAACCAGTAACATATTCTTTGATATCATGGTATAAGAATTAGTGAAACAGAAAAATTTGAAAGATCAGTGCTAGTTCATGGACAAGTCAAATTCTTGTATTGGTATTAATTTATTATCTGTCTGCTGGCATGAAAAGATAGTAGTCACAAGCTTTTCCAATAGATATTAGCCTTGTTTGCCTCTAAATGTTCCTTAACTTGGGTGTAGATTCATTTTAAAGAATATGTAGAATGGCATTTTACATAGGAAATTTATTAAAAATAATCATGATCGTGTCTACTGACATACCTGAATGTTTTCGTCCCACATTCTTAACCAGTCTTTTTTATGTAGTAATATTTAGTAATAGTTTTCTGATATAATTAGTTACAATATTATTAGAGAATTTATGGGTAAACTCTTACATAAAGAAGCTGTTGCTAGGTTACATCTTCTCTTCCCCCTTTGCTTTCTTCCCTCCTTTTCTCCTGGTCTGGTTGCTATAGTTTCCCTTGTAGTGTTGTGGCCCTTAGGATAATCTTGGTGGCTGAATATGAAAACCTAGGCTTCAATCTCTACTTTTCTCCTTCTCTTTCTGTCATTTCCCCCTCACCCAACCAATGTATAGCCTAGTTGTTCAGTTATATATTTTTATTTGATTAAAAACAGATGTAGCATTACCATAAATGTTCTATAAATATTTGCTTTATGTAACTGATCTGAATTTTTTTCTTCTTACATAATAATTGCATAGATTGTGATGCTAACTGAAGAGCTATTAGATTTGGGTAGGTATTAGTAAGTATAGGTTTAGAGCTTCTTTTAAAAGTACTTAATAAATTTCAGTTGCCCTGAAGATGCCCTCTCCACCCTTCTTGAAATAGCATTGTTTCCTGGGAAACTGACCTTGATTGACAGCATCAGTGATTTTCCTTTCCCTCTGGCTTCTGATTGGGCTCAGTGAATAGAATCATTGGCAGGAGATCTGAGTCAGGAAGAGTAGAGTTTAGTATTTAGTCTCTTATTTCATTCAGTTTCATCATTTATCTGTCTACTAAAGGTCACGTTTCAGGGTACCCTCTTCATGGAGAAACTGCATCCAGGTATCAGCGGCTGAATTATTGTCTTACAGATACTATAGTGGCCTTACTGTTTGTAGTGGGAAGCTATATTATCCCTTATTGCTGTCTCATACCTACATCAATACCTTTGTAAATAGTGACTTAAAAATCCATAATAAGTGTGTTTAAACAAAGCCATTCTTGGGAATGGATGTAGCAGTAACTGAGCTTTACCGCTAAAGAACAAGAAGCCAGGTCAGTATTTGAGGTAAGTTTGAAGAATCTTGACTAATTCCATGACTGGGGTTCTTGCACCTACTCTGCATTCTCCTGAAGCCAACATTAATCCCAGAATCTTCATCTACATTGGCACATATCATGACTTTGCAGGAAGTAAAGGAGCTTTTTCTTTTTATTTAATTTCAGTTTCTAAGTTTGGATAATGTGAAGAATTAAGGATATTATCATTTCATCCTTATATTTTGGTCATATCAAAAAATCTAAGAATGTGACTTCATTTACCTGCATTTGTTGAAAAACTACAATAAGCACTGTGGGCTGTCATTTTGCTAGCATAAAAAAATAATCAGGTTATTTTTTTAAAAAACAAGTATTTTGAGATTATTTTCATCTGTTTTTGCTTTAGCAATGCAACCTAGTACTATATGATTTTCCTTATATAATGTAACTGCTGCTACTTACCTCCACGGTAGTTGTAAAGGTGAAATGTGACAACATGCAATATAGCTGTTCAAACATCACTAGACTGGAAGAATCACTAGGCTCTAATTTCTTCATTCTTATTACTAGCTCTCATTCCCACTAATAGCTTGACAAAAAGGGAGACTTTTATTTCACAATACATTAAATACCTGAGGATTAATAGAGAAGGATAATGTCAGCCTTTACAGTAAACTATGTTATCTGTATACAAACTAAATGCTATTTGTGAGTGTGTGACTTGACTTTAAAATTTTAAACATTTTTGTCAAACATTGCCTGAATAATCAGTTACTGAGGTTAATAATTATATTGTTGCTGCTCTTACTGAGCGTTAGTTGTATATACATATTATGATTAAAAAGTACTCAGCATTTGCATTGAACCCAATTTGCTTTGTAGGACTAAATCACCAATGTGAGGATGTGTGAGGAAACCTGTGAAGAGCCCTGTTGACACTTTTCGAATGTGTGCAGTTTGTTAAATTGCTTTAAAGTTTGTGATTCTGCCAAAAGGAAAAGAAACTTAATTTACTAGAATTAGAAGCAGAAACTGTTGTTGAAAGCTTAGCTAGGGAAAGGTCATGGAGTCAACTGGTTAACTGAGGTAATAAATGGCAAATAGTATTTTTAAATAAATATGCTTTTTATTGTAAAACTACTGTACAGAAGGGTTACAGTTACATGAGCAAGGTAATGAGTACCAAGTCATATTTTTTTATCTTTTATTTTAGACGTTTACTCTTTTCTTTCTGTCCTCATAGGTGGGCAGTAGCCTTTAGGCAGTCTTTCATGAAAGAAACTGGGTCTTACAATGAAATATGGTTGAAACTCAATGGCTTCATTTGCTGCTGCCTTTTCTTGACATTTGTATTCTTTATTCTTTACATGTATGCTATTTGCATACATATAACTCTTCACTATCCCACACCAGAAACAATTAGGATGATTTCTGAAATATGATTCTATGTAACACACATATATGTAAAAGAAATCCACATGAATAAGCATGGTATAAATACTTTTTTGTTGTTGTTGTTGTTGGTCTTGGGACTTGAATTCTGGGCTTGGGTTCTATCCCTGCATTCTTCAGCACAAGGCAAGCGCTCTCCCGCTTGAGCCAAAGCACCACTTCTGGTTTTCTAGTGGTTTTTATTAGAGATAAGAGTCTCACGGACTTTCCTGCCTGGGCTGGCTTTTGAACTGTGATCCTCAGATCTCAGTCTCTTGAGTAGCTAGGATTACAGGAGTGAGCCACTGGCGCCTGGCTAAATAAATTCTTGTGTGATAACATGACAATAGACCTTATGACTAAATGTCTCTTCTTCCTTACCTTTCAGATTCTGTGTGGGACAGATTAAATTGAATCTCTCCACAAATTCATGTGCTTGAACTATAACTCCTGATAATAGTATTTAGAGATGAGGCTTTTAAGTGGTCATTGGTTTAGATAAGGTCATAAAGTGGTTCATCTACTAAGATTAGTACACCTACCAAGCAGATATGGTATTAGGACTTAGGGAGAAAGCAGCTGTTTGCAAGGATTGACTATATTCATGCACTAACCCTATAGAAATCTTGATCTTAGAATTCTAGTTTATAGAATGAGAAACAAATTGTTTAAGTTGTTTGCATTATGGTATTCTGTCATTAGACCATGAGCCGAATAAGACACTGTGTGAGCTTTCTCAAATGCTACACAGATACAGAGGTTACCATAATTATCTTGCATATGTAATAAGCTATATATTTAATCCACTGAGTCATAAAGTTAATTCTAACATTCATTGATTTTTTTTTGAGCAATGATGCCAAGGAGGCATTAATTTCTCAGGCCCCTTCCACTTTCGTAGCCAGCAGTATCAATTAGTTCTCAGTTAAAATTGTTCTGGATCAGTTTTCCAGCCTAGGAGTGTGGTGGAGAGTTGTTTGTCATTTCTCAATGGTTGATTCATATGAAGGGAAGAATAAAACACAGTTCCTGAAGAGTATTGAGTGGTTTGCAGCAGGACTCACTTGTTCAATTATTCATTTCCAGACCAACAATTTGTCTGAGCCAGTCAGTTAATCTCACAGACAATTCAAACTTAACATGTTCAATACTGATTCTTGGTTTGGTCCCATCTCAAATAGCTGCTTCTCCAGGTTTCACCAGGATATTAAAGGGAAAATATAGAAGCTTAAGGAAATACTTCTGGTTTTACCTTACTACTAGACTAACAATCTGACCATTTCTCCCTATCCTCTGTAGGCTACAAACAGGTTGTTCACAGATCTTGCTTCAGTTTACAATCACCACAGCAGAATGAACAATCTTTTCTAAATTAAGTCATACTATGTTCCATAGTGGTTTGCTGTGTCACCTAGAGTAGGAATAAAAGATGTGAGAGAAAAGATCTGCTTCAATGGGCCTGCTCTATAATTATTTCTACTACTCTCTATTTGGCTTAATCTACTCCAAAGCCACAGGACTCCTAGTCATTATCAAACAGTTCACTCAAACTCCTGCTTTGGGAATTTAGCTTTAAATTTCCTGGCACTCTTTTTCTGACAGATATCTATGAACACAACCTGTTCATATCCTTCAGGTTATTGTTCTAAATTCACCTTTATAATGAGGCTATGTTTAGTATTCTATTTAATCCTGTGACTTATTCTGTCATTTCCCAACCTGTAATTTCCTTCCATTTTCATTTTTTTCCAGTAGCACTTATCATCTTTTTACATACTGTGTAATTTCCATATTCATTATCTTACTATTACTGTCTTTTCTCCTTGTTTGAATGTAAGCTTTTCACTGGCATGAACAATCACTACTCCTCTTCTTTACTGCTGTGTTTTTTTTCCTATCTAAAGTAGTGTTATATTACATGTGTTCAATAACTCACTGCTGAATAAATAAATTGGGCAATGTAATTAGTTAACACATTATGCAAGGTAAATTAGATTTTTTGTGACAGAAAACAACCTGTGTTATTTTTCATTCTCATTAGTTGATAAGTTTTATTTAAATATTTAGTATAAATGATTTATATGAGTATTAAGACTTGAATAGGAAATGACTTGTATGTGCCAAAGAGCTCATGTGTTGAAGATTTGTTCCTAAACTAGTGACACTATTCAGAAGTGATTGGATCATAAGGATGCTGATTTCGTCCATGGTCTAGTCTATTCAGCTAAATGAGATCTTAGAAGGTAAGCCTAGGTGTGGAAATGGGCCATTGAATGTGTGTCTTTGAAGAGAACATGGAATTCCAAGTCCTTCCTTTTCTCTCTCTCTGCCTCTCTCTCCCTCTCTCTCTTTTCCCCCTCCCCCCCTGCTTTCTGGCCACCATGAGGGGAGCTTACTTCTTCCACCAGACCCTTCCATCATGATTTTTCTGTCCTGCCACATATCTGTAAGCCATGAAGCGAGCTAACCATGGACTGAAGCATGTGAAACTATGAACCTTTCCCCTGAAAGTTATTAAGCACACAGCAGCAAAAAGTTGACTATCACAATGAGGGAAAGGCTCTGCTACTGCAATGAAAATTTGATGAGCAGTAGTAGGATTTGTGTTCTTACCTCTCATATGTGTGTCCTGACACTCCATTCATATAGAGGGAAAGAGGCAATTAGGTGGCAACCAGTAGGTAGGATAAGCATAATCAATTTAACTTTTTTAATTTTTTGGGAGGGTAAGATAATTAACTAAATATCTAAATGCATGATAAGTCCATAGGCCATCAAAATTCAGAGGGAATTCCATAGGTAGGCATTCATGTGAGCATGTGTAGTATATAATGTAAGTGATTAGATTGACTCCTCTTGGTAAAAACAAATGTATTTCCTTATCTGTTACTCTAGATAACTCTGTTATCTAATCTGTTTCATACTGAGATTTTTCCTATCCTTTACCTTCCCTTTTTATGTATTGGAAGTGACTTTTTATTATACTTTGAAATGCTACAATTAGAGGTAGGGAAGAAGTAGAAATACATTAAGAGACCACATTCTCTGGCCAAATTGGTTTTAATCTCAGCTTTATTACTGATTATGCAACTGTAAGAGAAATATAATTCTCCACGTTACTTTTCACATTCATAAATTGGAGATAATAGTATTATACATCCAGTATATTTCTATTTTTAAAAAATCACTTCAAAACACACAGTGACTGTTGTGTGTAGTTTTCATTGTACAAAAATATAACTATATCTCACTCTTTTGTTGTTTGCCTTCTCTTCCCTAATTCAGATAAGCATATATACAATACCAGGGTACCTAAATCAAGCACAGACACAAAGGACAATATGCACAAGACAATATGTTGGAAATAATCTGTACAACTTTGGTGGGTGGGGGGAGGGAAAGAGGGAGAAAAATGAGGGAGGGTAACAAGTTCAACAAGAAATGTACTTATTGCTGTAACCCCTTATGTTACTTATGTAACTGTAACCCCTCTGTCAAGGTGTTGACAATAAAATAATAAAATAATAAAATAATAAAAAATAAAATAAAATAATAAAGAACACACACATACACACACACACACACACACACACACACACACACACACACACACACACACACTAGACCAGCATGCATTGTTCTGGAAAGACAACTACATGACTTAAAATTGGCTTTAGTACATTATATTTTAATAAAGTGTTATTGTTCATAGAACACTAAGTGAATCATGAAAGCAAAATTTACTAATATTTTAAAATCAATCTGGATCTTTTTATTATTTTTAATACCAGAAAATTTATAAGTGAAACCTTCCATTTGTGGAGATTTTTGTTGCACTTGAAATCCTCTCTGTATCTACTCTGTGGTGGTTACTCTGTGGTAGTTACTTTCCTGGGTAGCCTTTTCTCTAAAACAAACAAACAAAAAAAAAAAAACCAGATACATTGCCAGGAGCTCTAAAGGATTTGATATTTCACTCTATTTGCAAACTAACAAGTTAGCCTTTCTGTCTCATAGAATTTGGCATAAGGCATGGAATTTTTGGGTCAGAGAGAAAGGACTTTGTTAGTCAAAGCACAAGAGGCAACAAGAGCCTAGTCCCACAGGACAAAGCAGAGCTGACCAGAATCTGTTATCACACTGAAGGAAGTCCATATAAGGAAAGCTGTGTCTTAAAAGGGATGGTAGCAATCATATCCACATTTTTGTCTTGGAGAGAAAACTGTCTTTGAAGTTAGATATGCAGAAATGCATGAGACCTGACTCCTAATGTATACAACTGCAATACATCATTAATGATACATTTACCAAAAGAAGATGCACAACCATTCTGACTTTTGATTTAGAAAAACAGTGTAAATAAATCACTCAATCCTTCCTAAGCATTTCTTTGAATATGTGATCAGTTGGAACAAAATTTGGCAATTTGTTCTGCTTTCTAATACCACTTGTGGTACTTTAATAATGTGTTACACATTCTTTTATCACATAAGTTTTGCTATCCTTCTCTTCCAATTTATTTATCCAAATAATTTAACCTTATTAGCTAAAGTATTTTCTACTGTGTTACAGGAACTGAAACTTTCTCAAAAGTAGCTTGGACATTAGCAATCTTCCTTTTCTCTCTGCCTCTTACTGATAACAATTGTTTCACAAGGTCCAACACTTTCTTCCTCTCCAGGGTAGTTGAGCAAGTTAAGTTACTCAGCTTTGCAAGGTTAATTTCTTCTGCTAATTAACACTTTTTTAAAAGACAGCCTTCCATTTTCAAAAAATGTTAACTTATTTCTTCAGAGAAAATGCAAAATAATACTTTTGTCTTTGTTTCTAAGCTAAAAATCCAAGCTTATTAAAGCTAAAGCTACAAAATTTAGAGTTGTCAATCCTTCTTACATAATGAAGAAAAACAATTGAACCTTTAACTTTTTATCAGGCGATTCTTTTGGTATGTATAATTAGGAAACACATTATCAGCATGTAAACAGCCTTTAAAATTTGAAAGTATGGGACATAGATCATACCTGGGACATATTTACACTGCATTTTCAACTTTATTTTAAGGTCAAAGTTGACTAAACATCCTTTTGCTTCATCTGACAACTGTGACTATAATTTATCTACGAAACTACAAATACTAGCCCATTTGTACATTTCTACTACAAGTTATCTTAAATAAAGTGTCAAGGGTGTATGCCTCTGGGGCCTAGCTATAGTCTTGACTTTAAACTTCTAGTGTGACATCAACACTATAGAAGTGTGTTTTGAAACTCCCGGATGTGTTACTTGAAGTTCAGCTACAGTCTAGGAATAGGTTAAAACAACTCATTAACTGGACACGGTTTTGAGTTTCTACAGAGAAAAGAAACTCAAGGAGTTAATGGCCTAGAGAACTCTTCCACAGAGGGTGGGGAAATTACCGCTGAAAAAGCTTCTTGGGTGAGAACTTAAGTTGAGCCAATGAGAGCAAAGCAGGCACAAACTGGGCGCCAGGAGACAGGATGTAACCAATCAGAGACGAGGAAGAGTAAGGTTCGACTCCGGGAAGGGGTGGGCTGGGTTCAGCCAATCAGAACCTGGCAGGGCGGAGCTGGACCCCAGCGGGGCGGGTTGGAAAGGGGCAGCTCTGAGCAGAGGCACCTGCTCCGGACCTTGTGCCTTTCTCCCACGGGACAGACTGAGGTGAAAGAGACCTGCGTCGGAGCCTCATGGCCTACCCAGGTTTCGGAGGATGGGTGAGTCCGGGCCGCTTCGCTGCGGCATCTGTGCTCTCGGGGAGTAGTGACCCTGGGGAGGTGCCACCCTGCGGGTCCACCCTTCCCAGTCAGCATCCTCCCCGGGCAGCGGGCGGTCCTAAGTGGTGTCAGGTCACCACGGGGAGTGGGCCGGGCCGGGCGGGGCCGGGGCAGGCTGGGGCCAGGCCTGGGCCTGGTGGCGGGGCGCTCGGGCTGGGCGGGGGCGGGGAGGGAGGGAGGCAAGGCAGGAGTGGCAGGTGTTCTAGTCCTTGAGGACCTGCACCACCTGTCTTTGGGGGAGTTCAGGCTGTGGCGTGGCTTTAAAATTTCTTTTCTGAAGAGAGAAACAAAACACACTTTCCTTGTTCCAGTAACAGATCCTCTTTCTGATTTTTTTTGGGGGGGGGCATTTCTTGTTTTGTTTTGCTCTTCTTTTTTAAGTTGCTCATGAATAAATTAAGAGGTGCTCTAAACAACTCCTAAACTTTTGTGTTATACCAAGGACCATCTGTTGTGTGTTTCTTTTCTTTTTCCTAGACTTTGTTTTTTGGAGGGGAGAAGATTATTCTTTCTTATTTACTAACTGTCCTACATCACATTGAGATTTATGAGTTGTAATTGTGGGTCATTCCTTTCTGCGAAGGAACCCAAATCTTCAGTATTCGTTACAGCAGTGATCTTCAAAGCCTGATTACACATTCTGGTTACAAAGTGGGAGTGCCCAGTGAGCCATTGAAAGTAGGCAGAGTATAATATGCTTTCTGTTTTTATTAGTTTGCTTTTACCTCAACAGAGAAATTATGCTTTGTTGGTTAAATAAGGAAGTTGAGTTTGGCTTAGAGTAGCTGTCTTAAAACCACCTACTCATCCCTGGAAGTTAAGTGGCAATTATGTTTCAAGGTAATGAATCTCCACATCCTCTATTTGGAGTTACATACTCTACTGAAGCTGATTGGCTTGAAAAACTTTCCCGAATTGTATTTGGCATTTCCCACTTTATCTAGCCTTCATTTGTCCTTAAATTTACAAAGGTACTTTAAAGTGCCTAAGGAAGATAAAGTCTCCTTCAAAGACCAGTAGAGACAACATAAACACGTGGGACTTTAACTTTTTCACCACCTTCTACATATATTCTTCAGATTGAAGCATTGGATTAGAAATATAGTGGCTGGAGTGACAGATTTTTATTGGTAGAAGCTGCTACTTATCCACTCCACTTTTGTCAAAGGAAACAGGAATGTATTTGAACATTTAAACGTTCTTCTCTATTTAAACATAGCAGCTCTTTTCACCTCCTCTCATGGTTATCATTTGTAACTGGAAAGAAAAGTACCTTCAAGCTGCTGAATTACTAGAGTCTAGGGACATGGATTCCTTTAAGTGTAATATATATATATGTATATATATATATGTATGCTGGATTAAATATATGATAGAATTTGCATTGCTAAGCCTGTTGCTGGTAGCTAACATCTGTAATCCTAGCCACTCAGGAGGCTGAGCTCTGAGGATCTCAGTTCTGGTTCAAAGCCAGCCTGGGCAGGAAAGTCTGTGAGACTCTTATCTCCAATTAACCACCAGAAAATTGGAACTGGAGCTGAGGCTCAAGGTGGTGGAGTACTAGCCTTTAGCAAAAAACTCAGGGTCAGTGCCCAGGACCTGAACTGAATTCCCAGGGCTGGCATGCACACTCAAAAATGATTTGTATTGCTTAACTTGGAGCATATTAATGAGGTAGTTAAGCTCATTTAACAATCATGTTAATTACAATCAATATACTCTTCATTGATGTTTCTTCATTTAACAAAATTATAAACTTTTAAGTGTTCATTGCTACATCTGTTTATTAACATAGTTTTATCTAATGTACCACATATTTAATCTACTTAGTAGATACACTTAAATACATTTTTACTTGTTTAATAATTGTTTCTCAAATTTGGTTGTTTTTCTTTTGACTAACTGTATATTAATAAGAATTATAGTTAATGGAATTTTGTTTGATTTTGGTCTCAGGAAATAGATTGCCCAGACATTGTAGGCTCACACACCCAGGAAAACACACACACACACACACACACACACACACACACACACACACACACACACACACACACACACACACACACACACACACACACACACACACACACACACACACACACACACACACACACACACACACACACACACACACACACACACAGCTTGAAATGGAGATGTGGCTTAAGAGCACCAGCCTTGAGTGAAAAGCAAAGAGTATAAGGCTCTGAGTTAAAGCCCAATAATGCCACAGAAAGAAATAAAAGAAATTTAGTTCTATGCATACTTGTGATATATGCTAAGTATGCTAGGGTGATGGATATTTTGAAATGTAAGTTTTACATATGAAAAACTTGGAGGGCTGGGAAGGTGGCTCAGTGGTAGAGTGCTTGCCTTGCATGCATGAGGCCCTGGGTTCAATTCCCCAGCACCACATAAGCAAAAAGAAAAAAGCTGGAGGTGGTACTGTGGCTCAAGGGGTAGAGCGTTAGCCTTGAGCTGAAGAGCTGAGGGACAGCGCCCAGGCCCAGAGTTCAGGCCCCACAACCGGACCCCCCCCCCCAAAAAAAAAGAAAGAAAAACTTGGAGATATTGAAGGAAGAAAAAAAGAACAAAAGGAAAAATGTCAGCTCTGTAAATATTAAAAAAAGAAACATTTCATGTTTGTTTTTTATATGATAGGAGCTGGTATGTAATCTTTATCTATCTACCTATCTGTCTGTCTATCTGTCTATCTATCTATCTATCTATCTATCTATCTATCTATCTATCTATCTATCTATCTTCAAGAACTTTGAGGTTTGTTCTGGTAATAAAGTGAGGGTGAGGTTAAATCTTGATTACTTGCCTCTTGCTTATTCAGTTTCTGACTACTGGGAATTGCTGCAATTTATATATGCTTGGTTTAGTCTTAACTAAACTAACCATAAAAAAGACCAAGTAATTTGAAAATTTTGGGAAAGAAAGCTAAGGACCAAAGATATTACTAAAAATTCAGAAACATAAAAAACAATAGTTTTTTTTTCAATCATATTATTAGAATATAACTGCCTGTCTCATGGTCAGTTTTCATTTACTTGAAGCTATCAAGAAGAAAGCTGAAAGATGAATTTATTCAGGCATCTTGGATTAGCCTTTTCTGGCTAGGGATCCAGTTCTCTGGAAGTTGGTCTCCTCTTCTTCATGGCTCTTCTGTTCTGCAGAACAGAATGTGCTCATCACGTTCTGCAAGACCAAAGCCTGGAGCTGACACAGTGCTTCCTACCCTGTTCTCCCCCATGGAGGTGAAATGTCCATTACAGATTTAGGGGACAGTGCCTTTGGATGGAGGAGTGATAGTTTTTAACCATCTTTTCTTTGATTGCTATGTCAAATCATTGCATTTAAGGAAGTTGGTTTGGGAAATTCAGAAGGGAAGGTAGGTAGGATTTTCCCAAAGATAGATTCCTCCCATAATATTTCCTCCCTGACTTCAGTGAAAGAAAAAAAGAAAGAAAGAAAGAAAGAAAGAAAGAAAGAAAGAAAGAAAGGAAGGAAGGAAGGAAGGAAGGAAGGAAGGAAGGAAGGAAGGAAGAAAGAAAGAAAGAAAGAAAGAAAGAAAGAAAGAAAGAAAGAAAGAAAGAAGGAAGGAAGGAAGAAAGACAGACATGTTGAGCTGTGGCTCAACTGGTAGAGAACTCGTCCTACTGTCGCTACGGGACAGCACTCAGTCTTTGAGGTCAAGGCCCAATACTGACCAAGAGAGGAGTTGGGAGAGAATATAGAAGACACTTCTCTTCTCTCTCTCTGTCTCTGACAACTTCTCATCATTCTTCAAGGATAATTTTTGTTCTGAATGGAATGATGAATAGCCTTAATACTTCTTCCTCCTCTGTACTCATTAAAATGCTGAGTAAAATGATTTGCAAAGGTATTAGAAAACATAGTCCAAGTCCAAAGTGAAAAACAAACAAAAAAAAAAACCATAGCCATAGCAAGAAATAAGTAAGTTATAGCCCCCAAGGTCACACCACCTCAACATGGGGACACAGGTTACTTCTTGCTTGACTTACTTGATGTTTACCAGTTCAGGAAACCTAACTACAAGAAAGGAGATAATACTTCCATTTTTCATTGAGTTGTGAAAAATCAATATAATAGATGGAAAGTTCTTAGGATAGTACTTGGAGTACAATAGCCATATATATTAGTTACTTATTAATATTTTTGCTAGTAATCTTGGTACTTTATTAGCTTTAGAAAAGACTGTTATTAATGGTATAGTCACTTTATTGACTTTTTACTTGTCACTTTTTGGAAAAAAAATCTTTTCTGTCGGACAGGGTGTTTCAGTTTTATGCAACTTCCTCTAGTTAGACCACGATTTTATTTTGTTTACTATGTTTTCTTCCAAGTGTGTGTCTTGGGGCATACATCTTAGTTTAACTGTAGGTGGAACTGTACATGTTTTTATGTGTGTATGTTTCTGCAGTGATGATGCTAATCACATTTAAAAACTGTTCTTCATGTTCTTGTGTTTAGAAGTTTCATTTTTTATTATCTTATTATAGGTAGCATACATTCATGAAACATTACATGAGGTATCTAGTGTTCTTTAGTGAAGGCATTGGTGACTATTTAGTTGGAAGCTTTTGATAACCACACGTGTACTTTTCAGTAGATCTGTAGTGAATATTTGCTTTTAAATCAACTTTGATCAATAACATTTTTGAATTCTCAACTTTCTTTCCTTCCACTCTTGTAGTTTGGAAATTTTAGTGGTCAGATCCCAGGAATGCAGGTAGGACAGCCGGTCCCAGGAACATGTCCACCCCTGCTTGCTGGTGGCCCACCTGGATACACAGCATACTCACACAGCAGTGACCCCATGTGGACCTACTTCACTGCGGTGGCTGGACAGGTAAGATGTTACCATTAGTGCCAAATACCAGTTTGTAAAACTGTTGGAACAGAAATATCAATTATTTTACTTAGTGTACCACTTTAAATATATATGAAATTCTTAGCTAGACAACTATTGTTCTTGAAATTTAAAAGAGCACCCCGAATCACTTCATTTTTAAAAAGGGCTGTTTGTAAGATGTCTAATATGTTGTTTTGATGAGAAGAGGAAACATTTTCAAAGTGAGGAAATGGTCATTTTCTTTACCCATATGCTTCCTGCATTTGGGTCGGTGTGTCTTGTTCCCACTAAAACTCACCTTGACATTTACTTGCCTAGGACATTTAATAGCCTAATATTTAAGAGGTAATTTGATTGAGAGGCTTACCCTCATTGAAAAAAATGAATAGTATTCCTGTAGTTACCATGAGAGTGGATTTTTAAATGATTTATTTACTTCTTTCTTGGAAATATACTTTCTTCCTCACATGACTACTTGACTTTTCAGCTTTTCTGCCAGTGACAGTGTACTCTCATTAAAAGCAGAGAGATGCCCAGGCCTTCATTTCTCCCAGAAAAAAGCCTGAGCCAATGGAATCTGTTTTCCTTATATATTACCAACATCAGGTATTTTGTTATTGCAAGAGAATGTGGAGAAGCCACTACTCTGGCTGCAGTTATTCAAGAACTGGCTTCTTTTACCAGTAGTTAAGTATTTAGCCCAAACTTAAGTACTTAAATACTTTAAATTATTCCTTATATTTGACATTCATTGAGAAACATTCTATTCTCCGTGAATGATTGATTCAACATGAAGCTAAGTAAATATAGCCTGAACATCCTTTTATAGCAGGGAAAAATGAATATTGGAGATCTGAATAACTGTTAGAGACTTTTAGAACAATTAGTACATATCCAAGGAACAATAATTTGGTCTTAAGTTCATTTAAGTGTCTGTATATATTTATAAATGTGCATATATACACACACATATATGTATACATCAATTAAAACCTAAATATATCACATAATATAGTAGTAAATTACTTTAAAACATTATAAATTTGTTCAACCTGAGAAGTTGCATTTTTTCCCAAGTGAAGTTAAATAAACATTTTTTTTGTAATTTCGACTTATATGCAAGCAAGATATAATAAAAAAGAAAACACTGAGATATACTTTCTACTTTTAATGAAAAATCAAGATGAATACTGTCATAATGATATATTTTGGTAATGGGATATTATCAGTTTGCAATACCTTTCGATAAGCTGTTTATAAGCCTGATTTATGTTATGATTAAAAGGGCAGTGTGAGTCTGGCAATTCAAGTTGTGTGAGTTCTGTGTGTGAGTTGTACTTGAACATGTGCAATTATTGTGGTCAGATGAAGTTTTTATTCTTAGTTCTACTGTTTGATGTAACACTACATTCATCTTAAAATGATATTATATACATTATGACATTGTCATTTTTTCAACCATCAGCATAAAGTGTTGAGTAAATATTCGAGATGAGAAAGAATACACTTTATGTGTGTTTTTATAGCCTCCTCATTATGTACATAGATATACTTATATATAAACACACTTTTGTTTTGTCTGAACATATGTGTGTTTGTATTCTATTTTTGTCCATAGCCCATGGCTCAGAACCTCTCCCCCACTCAAGGCATAGAAATTTCTCTTCCTCAATCCAGACCAGATCATAGAAAAATCTAATTTTCTGTACTTAGATGTCTATAAAGAAATTCTGGTCTGATAGTATGTCTTAACACTCTCCTTCAGAGAGCTAACGTACACCTTGTAGGAAGAGATGTTGCACAGAATGCCAAAGGATGACCCGTTCCTGGTTTTTCCTGCTTAACCTGGTAATAATCACGTCTATGCCTTGAAATCTTCATAAAACACAAAGAGCACAGAGTTTAAAGAGTTGGATGAGGTAAGATGTGAAGGCTCACACACAAAAGCAAACAATAAGCTATTCAAGGACAGGGATAATTGCATACCTAACTGCATGAACGGAGTCTACTGCTCTCAGGACCCTTCATATCTTGCCCTGTGTGTCTCTTCAGTGCAGTGATCCCCTGAGTTCTGGGAAGCATTCTAGAAAATTCACTGAACAGGAGGAAGCAGCATGGGAACTATAATTTATAACTGATAATCCAGAAGTGCTGGAGGCCTGGCCTTGGACTATTGTAGGAACTGAATTCTCAGCAAGTGAGATCAGGTGCTGTCTCCCGGTAGATAGTATCAGAGCTCAAGTGACACTGCTGCAGAATTGGCTGCTTACTTTCTAGTAGCACCAATAGTCGTGTATCAGAAATCTGTGTTCACTGCAGTATAGGCAGAACACTATTATAAAGTATCAATTTCTTCCAACTGTTATTTGAATCAAATTCTTATCTTTTTTTCTTTACAACATTTTTACTTGACAAAGTTATTGATAAAGATGTATTGTGTTCATAAAACTTTTTGTTAAATGGCAACTTCTTTGTACAACTAAAGATAATAAAAAGACTAAAAAATACTAAACTATAATAAAACATTATAAACAATCATTTAAAGAATCACTGTTATGCCTTGCTTAATGATAAGAATATGTTCTGAGTCATTAGGCAATTTCATTTTTGTATAAAAATTATAGAATTTACATACAGAAATACCATACCATACATACCATACATACATAGGTCAATCGTTTTACAGTAAATGAAATGTATGATGTTTTGCTGCCAGTGCAATATGGCACACTTTACAGAAAAGCATTAAAATTATTTGAGTTGAAGAAGTACACTTTAAAATGCTAATAGAGTATATAATATATAAGGACACAACTTACTGATATGGTTGCTTATTACCCATTTTCAAATATTATTCATGTACATGACTGTATGTGCCATATCTTTATGTGACTGGTAGTACTATAGATTTGTTTACATAGTTATCACCATAAACTTGTGAATAATGCACATCAAAGTATAATATTTGGTATGTGTAAACACCCACACATATATGTATAGAGAGTCATCTTTTTATTACTATGAAATTCCTGAAACAACTAACTTACAAAGAAAATAGATGACTTGAGCTCATGGTTCTGTAGGTGTCATTTGTTAGGTGGGTTCATTGCTTTGGGCCTCTGGCCAAGGCAGTGCACCATGGTGGGATTGCATAATGGATAAACAAGAAGTCAGATAGAAGATGATACCCAAACCCCATAGTCATCTTCCAGGACATACTCCTATGAGTTGGTGACCTCCCACCAGGTCCCATTTCTGAAAGTCCTACACCTTTCTACGGCATTACCTTCAGGACCACTCTTTAAACAGATGAACCTTTGGGGGGACATTCATTCAAACCATTGCACTAAATGATAGAAAAATTTCAGCTTCATTATTATATTATGGGTCCATTTGCCACCTACTATGTGGGCTATTATTGATTGAGAAGGTACTATGTGGAAAATGACCATATAATTCTTGTGATAGTGTGATACGGATGTAAAAGGAAACACATATTACAAAAAGGTAAAAGAGCCATACTACATTCAGGTAATAGTAAAAGTAGCATTTTATGTCAATCCTACATTCAAATTGTAGTAAATGTAGCATTTTATGTCAATGCTACATTCAGGTTGCAGTAAAAGTAGCATTTTATGTCAATGGAGAAAGAGTAGATTCTTTTAAATTAACTATTTGAAGCAATTGATTAACAGTTCATTTAACAATAAATTTAGCTCTTTATGCTATATCATATGTAACCATTTCGGACACATTAAAGAATTACTTCTAAGTCCCAAGGTATAGTTAGGTAGGAGTGAGATGTTCTAGGGTACTCTTTTACAGAAGGGTGATTGTATATAACAATAATACATTGTGCATTGGAAAAAGTGAGAAGAAAGTATTTTGAAATTTTATCATAAAGAAATAATAAATGAGCCAAGTGCCTGTGGCTCACACTATAGTCCTTGCTACTTGGGAGGTTGAGGTTATTAGGATAGAGACCAGCTGGGGCAGGCAAAAGGTTCACAAAACATCTTCACAGTGAATAGCTGGACATGGTGCCATGTGTCTGTTAGCTTAGTTACCAGGGGTCCTGAACATATGAACAGCTTACACCCAGGTACTCATCTGGGCCCAAAGAGACCCTATCTTAAAAATAACCAGCGAAGGAAGTGGAGCTGTGGCTCAAGTGGTAGAGTGCTCGCCTTGAGCTGAAGAGCTAAGGGACAGAGCCCAGGCCCAGGCTCCATGACTGACCCCCCGCCCCCCCAAAAAAAAACAGCAAAAATTAGGTTTGGAGGTGTGACCCAGTGGTACAGAATGCCAGTCTAGCAAGTGCTGGGACTAGAGTTCAAACTCCAGTACCACTAAAAGGTAGGGGGCTGGGAAGGGACTCAGTGGTAGAATGCTTGCCTTGCATGCATGAGGCCCTGGGTTCAATTCCTTAGCACCACATAAGCAGAAAAAGCTGGAAGTGGCACTGTGGCTCCAGTGGTAGAGCGCTAGCCTTGAGCTGAAGAGCTGAGGGACAGTGCCCAGGTCCAGAGTTCAGGCCCCACTACCAAAAAAAAAAAAAAAAAAAAAAAAAAAAGTAAATGTAGGTAAATTTAAGCGAAGTGTATATATGTGATATCGAATATAAATTGTACATCAATTAAGATAAACAAAGTAAAGAGAACTTATATTAGTGTTTGTTATTGAGATGAATGAACTTGTCTTTTACTGTTTCTTAGTATATGTTGTAACACCTGTTCTATTTGTTTCTTGGTACATAAACATTTCTTAGAAGAGTGATAAACTGAGTTGTGGTTGTTAATAAAATATTTGAGAACACTATATTTACACATATTTATATGTTTAACAATTATCAAGGGAAATGAGAACATTTTTGTGGGCATAGAATACAAAAATAGGGCCGGGCGCTGGTGCCTCATGCCTGTAATCCTAGCTACTCAGGAGGCTGGGATCTGAGGATCGAGGTTCAAAGCCAGCCCGGGCAGGAAAGTCCTTGAAACTCTTATCTCCAATATACCACCAGATAACCGGAAGTGGCTCTGTGGCTCAAGTGGTAGAGCATTAGCCTTGAGCTGAAGAGCTGAGGGACAACGCCCAGGCCCAGAGTTCAAGCCCCATGACCAACCAAAAAAACAAACGAACGAACAAAAAAGAATATGATGATAGATTCATGGAAACTGGGCTGGAGAGATTTTGGGAGAAAGATCTACATGTAAACCACATGAGGAACTTGGGACTGAACATCAGACAGGCAACATGTAAATTGGAGATGTTTTGGGGAGAAGCTTAATAATGAAAAAGGTCAGGAGACAGTGAAAAAGGCACAATAAAAAGTCAAGGGCCAGAATGATGGGAAGATAGGAATTCATGGTTGATTCTTCTAGTTCCTATCTCTTTTTAAAGTTTTTATTTATTTATTTTGTGTCAGTCCAGTCCTAGGGGCTTTGAACTCAGGGCTTAGTCTCTGTCCCTGAACTTTTGTGTTGTACCACTTCAGATATAGCTCCATGCCTGGCTTTTTTGCTGGTTAATTGGAGATAAGAATCTCATGAATTTTCCTATTCAGACTGGCTTTGAGCCATGATCCTTACATATCCATACTTATGAGTAGCTAGGATTACAGGTGTGAGCCAGTGGCTCTTTTATAATTTGTTTTTTTAGTAATGGTTAACGAACGAGGAGTGCTGAAGTAGGTAAATTTCACAGAATTTGATGACATTGAAGTTTGACACTCCTTCACCTGAGTATTCAATAAGTCCCTTTACTTTCCTAGGACAAGAAGTTATTCTGTTTTTTTTTTTTTTTTTGTCGGTCATGGGGTTTGAACTCTGGGCTTGGGCGCTATCCCTCAGCTCTTCAGCTCAAGGCGAGCGCTCTACCGTTTGAGCCACAGCACCACTTCTGGTTTTCTAGTGGTTTATTGGAGATAAGAGTCTCACGGACCTTCCTGCCCGGGCTGGCTTTGAACCGTGATCCTCAGATCTCAGCCTCCTGAGTAACTAGGATCACAGGCATGAGACAAGGCACCAACTCCACCTTCTGTTTTGATTATCCCAATCCCACTGACAACTTCCTTTTTGTCATTTCTTCTATGGTGGAAACTGAAATTTTCTAACACTCTGACACTTGTGTGGTTACAAATTTGCTATTGACCTGTCCCTTGAGATGTAGGTAGTATTTCTTTGGGATGCCCTCAGTTCCCAAGTAACAGGCATTTCTTGAAGGTTATTCTGGGTTTCTTTTGATCTCCTTCTTCCTGCCTGGAAGAAGGACTCAAGATAGGGAGGTCCAGTGGCCATATTGTTACCTTGTTGTAGTGACTTTGTGACAAATATTGACAGAGCATGTGGAAAACTGCAGAAATTGAGGACATAATTAAGTTGCTATATGTTCTGTTCCACTCAACCCCATACTTCCCTTATAAAACAATAAGCATTTAGTGGTTCACACCACTGTAATAACATATTCTGCTGTTTTCAACTTTATGCAAATCTAACTGCTAAATTTATTATGCCTGTCTTATTTGTAAGGAACTCTTAAACAGTATTATACTGATAATCAGTCTAGCATCTCTACTTGGCAATATTATGAATCCATTTAATGAAAATAAATACGTGTTAACTGACCCTTTATATCTGCGTCATAAACTTCTTAACTATCTCAACATTATAAGTAGCAATACTAAGTTGATAGTTGATTATTTAATTGTTGATTATTTGATAGTTCCATTAAGTTTTGCTTTATTGGAAAAATTGCCTTGCACTACTGACCTATCACTGTCAGATAGGTATTAGAAATTACCAATATTGATAATTCAGAATGATTTCAAGTGGGTGCCTGAGTTCTCTCAGTTTCAAATTTTGGCTTAAATATTTGGATTATATTCTTTCATGTATTGACCTCTACTTGGGGTCCAGGAAGACAATCAGATTTAGTTGTTCTGGTCATATGAACTCATATGTGTAACTCTATTCTTTTTGATGCTCTTCAGAATTAATAATGTCCTGTCAGAAATGTTCAATTAAAGGTGCCTGTATTACATATGAATACATTATAGATTAATATTATATACTCATTATACGTATGTGCTAATATATTAATACTTATTAATTTATAATATATGATGATGTTTTCTGAGCAGTAATGATTTAATAATCAGATTATAGTTGGAAATTCTGGTCCCTTTCTCTCTCCCTCAATTCTGCTTCTCTCTTACTCTTCCTCCCTTTCTATTTCCCTCTGTCCCTCACTCCTTTCTTTCCTCCCTCCCTCTCTCCCTGGCCAACAAATATATACCACACATATTGCTATGCCAACAATTTCAACTTCAGTGTGTACCTTACTTCTACTTCTTTACGTAGCTACACTACTGTAAGGTAGGAATGAAGCAGGTACTCTTGTTTTATTTATATATGAGTAAGCAAACTCAGTGAATTTGAACTTAAAATGTTGTTCCCTATCAGCCTAATCATGGCAACTAATTTTTATGAATTATCTATTTAAATCTTATTTAATTAGAAACTTCAGTCTTCTGCTAATGCTATTTACTGTACTTGATCATAATCATTACTAACTGGTAAATCAAAATTATGATTTAGGTTTTTTTTCTGCACATTTAGGGAAGCAGTGCTTATTTCTTAATTCAGATATTATTATAAAATATATGAAGTTGTATGCTTCGAGAATGTTTACACATCTGGGTAAACTACTTTCAGTAAGAGTGTTCAGAGGTTTTTATAACTCTCAAATTCTATGAAAGCACAAATAAATGAATTTTCATTTACTGGATTTCATTTCAAATTTCTAAGTATAATTTATATTTGAATGAGAATTTCTAATATTTTAAGCAATGAATATTGCTTAAAACTGAATATTGAATGTTGACACATAAGATTTTTACTTTTTCTTTTGTCTATTTAAAAATGAACTTTTTTGATTTAAAAATTATAGTTCACTGATGGTAACATAAAATATTTTTGTCTAACGTAAATGGAAAAATGCCATTCTTTGTGAGGACTAATAAAAAGTAATTTCCTACTCTTTGTTTCTATTTTAACAGCTTGAAAAAAAAAGGTCTTGAAATTTACTGTTTCAATTCAACAGCAGCCTAGCATTGTGTTTGTCATTTCCCTGAGATGGTATTGACTGTGGCAGCTGTCAGACTTAATTAATAGGTTTTTAAGAAGTGTTGATTTCTGCTCAGAACACATTAGAAGTATATCTATATATATCTATCTATCTCTATATATATCAGTACTGGAGTTTAAACCCAGGGCCTCAAAAATACTAGGCAATGAGCAATGCTCCCATCCCAAAGTATAGTTTTCTAACTATTGAATTTAAATTGAGTAGCGATTACCGAAGATTCTCTACACAAAGAATATTGTAAGAATTGTCTGTTGAGATGAATATGTCTCAGTAGTTTTAAATTTGAGTTAGAATCATTGGAGTTCTTTCTGCCAGTTCATTAACAAAGATTCATAGTGTTTATAAGGATTTTTAGCCAAACTTCTTTTTGGTTTTGAAGCATGTTTTAAATTGGTCAGCTTGATCCTTTCTCACAGTTGTTTTTGCATTTGTGGCAAACTATGTGATACTTGCAGTGAATGATTTTACTATGTATTGGTGAAAAAATAGAGATCCTATAGTGAGATCAGTTAATAGGTTTCTTTTCTATTATGACATCTTGCTTGTTTAGAAAACAAACAAACAAACAAAAAAACCCAAACAACTCCTTTTCATTAATTCAAACAAGAATATTTGAACAGTAATCAGGAGACTGGCAAGATGCATGCTGACTGAAAAATATTCCTGGAGGTCTTAATGGTGGTGGCAGACAAGATATTCTTCTGATCTTATACTTAAAGCTTCACTGTATATAGTTTTCTTTTGGAAATAATATTCCAAATAAATGGGACACATTTAGAGACTTTCCTGAAAACATTTAGTCCTTTTTCTAATCTTTTAAAAGGAAATACAGGGACTTTCACAAGACACAGTTTTGCAATATAATATGACATTGTGCTTTTTAGAAGCAGAGAAAATGATTCATTGTGTGATAATCTGTAATATGTCTTCTTGGTTGATACTAATCTCTAGAATTTTGCAGTTGATGGTAATGTTTTGAACAATACATATTTTTTTTAACAGGATGGTGAAGTGGATGCTGAAGAACTTCAGATGTGTTTGACCCAGTCTGGAATTAGTGGAACTTATTCTCGTGAGAACATATTTTCCTTCTTTTTGTAATTGTAGTAGGAATCTCATTTCTAATTCGTCTATCCCTGTACTTAAATCAATTAAAAATTGTAACACTTATAGGTGCACATAGTTTGATGCATTTAATGCGTTAAATAATTGTAAAATGACTGTCATCTTCCCAATATTTGCCACTCAGTAATGTGAAAAAGCTCTGGAAATTTTTTTTAGTTAATTCTTTTTAAATTTGCTTCTGGACCTGAAAATATTATACTTGTATTATTATATGTTTTCAGTTTAATACTTATCAGTTGATGTTATACAATGAGTATGAAAATGACAATTTGATATTTTTTGATTAGGTTGTGGGGCTTGAACTCTGGGCCTGGGCACTGTCCCTGAGCTCTTTAGCTCAAGGCGAGAGCACTCTACCAATTGAGCCACAGTACCACTTCGGGTTTTTTAGTGCTTAATTGGAGATAAGAGTCTCACAGACTTTCCTGCCTGGGCTGGCTTTGAACAGTGATCTTAAGATCTCAGCCTCCTGAGTAACTAGGATTACAGGGGTGAGCCACTGGCACCTAGCAATTATGAGATTTTGTAAATCCCATTTATTTATTTTTGAGAAAGAGTCTCCTATCTAGCCCAGGCCCGGCTCTACCCATTGTCTCCTGCATCAGTCTCAGTGCTGGGATCGTGAACTTACAGGCATGTATGATCATGCCTACTTTAGAACTTTTAATTCTTTTCATCTTAACATCATCCATCCCTCCAGTCTACTCAAGCAGGTTCTATTCTCCCATCCTTGCATTGTGGTTATAGAATAATTTGAGTTGGATCAGTAAAAAGTATTTATATCATTTTTTTGTGATGTATGTACTGTTCCCAACTATGTGATGATTATGATGATGTGCTGTTATTTTACCTTTTTATAATACTTTTTTTGTTCCTTAAATTGATAGTGTTAGATGTTGTTTTTCATCACCCTGATGTGCTCTGTGTTCTCTCATTCTTTCACTGCCTTTCATCTCACATTCTTGTTTACTTTGCTTACTCATGACTGACACTCTACTACTTGTGCCACACCTCCAACTCAAAATTTTGCTAGTTAATTAAAGATGGTATGGTGCAGACCAAAGATCACAAATCATGAAGAATTAGAACACACAAAGGAGTAGCATTTGAAGATATCAGAGAGGTAGACAAGGGCCAGATCATAAAACCCTTCAATGTCACCTTAAAGAGTTTAGGCCAATGAAAGCCAAACTTAAATCTTACTTGCCATTTGTGGTAGGGAGAATGAAACTTTTTTCTTTAATACTTTTATCATAGTAATTTTCACTTATTTTATTATTGTTCTCACTAGATATGAGTAATTTAACAATACCTTTTTGTCATATTTTACTATAATTGCTCAATGTTTGATAATGTGCTGATCATAGTGTATGAATCTCAAAATATTTTGTTTTGAAAATGAACATTGTCACAATTTTCTATAGGTGAATTTGAGTAGATTCCAATTCAAATATCGAATTTATTTTATAGCTTTCAGTTTGGAAACCTGCAGAATCATGATTGCCATGTTGGATGTATCCTTGAATGCAGTAGACATAACTAACATATAGCGCTGTTGTTTTTTTATTTATTCTTTGTTGTTGTACCATGGCTTCAATTCTGGGCCTCATGATTGCTCACCCTAGGCTTGCTCGTTCATGGCTGCTGTTCTGACACTCGATCCATTACTACAATGACTACAGCCAGTCCAGATTTTTGTTGGTTATTTAGCAATGGATTCTGGTCTTTAGTGCACAGGCTGGCCTCCACCTGGTATCTCATCTCTTAGCCTATTGTTTAGGTAGGAATGACACAGACATGAGTGATTGATGCCAGGCTGGAGATACTGCTTTCTAAATATTAAGGCATTCGTTAGCTATACATGCCCATAAACTAGTAAGCTAGAGACTTTAAAACATTTTAAGGTGTGTTTGAAGTCTGGAAGGATCCATATTTAAACACAAATCTATTCATACGGTTAATTAGACTAACTTTGCAGAAGAAGACTTAGTTTTCAGTCAGTGATGTGGAGTTTGGAGTCACATTTCTTGAGTAACTATACTTATTTTTATTAATAAAACTCAGAGAGATTATACAGGAAAAATGGGATTTAGTGAATTCAAGGAGCTTTGGGCAGCTCTTAATGCCTGGAAGCAGAACTTCATGGCCATAGATGAAGACCGAAGTGGGACAGTAGAGCATCATGAACTAAGTCAAGCCATTGCTGTTATGGGTAAGACTAATTAAAATACTTTAGGATCTGTGTAAGCTATCTTTGTTCTTTCAGCAAATAAATCTTAATTACTTCAATTTGCTAAGTAATAAAAGAATATATTTTTCATCAACAGTTCAAGGTTTAGATATATTCTAACTGAAGACCTTAACAATATGATTACTACTATTATTATTACAATCACTTTGGTATTAAGGATTGAGTTATGTTAGGCAGATGCTTCCCTACTGACCTAAAGGTAATTTTAACTGTCCATAGCTACAAGATAATATTTTAACTATGAGTTTTTTTTAAAGTGATCTTCTATACATTTATTTGTTCTGAAAAAAAATTTTTTTAGTATAGTTAATGTATTTCTTCAGTTAGTACTTACCATTTGAAACCTTTTGTAACTTGGTAGAATTTCAATTTGGAGATCAAAGTCCATCTCAGTCTCTGAGGTTTTTGTTTTTTTATTTGTTTGTTTGCTTTTGTGCTGGTCTTGGGGCTTGACCTGAGGGGCTGCACGCTATCTTTGGGCTTAAGGCTAGAACTCAACCTCTTGAGCCACTGCTCTACTTCCAGCTTTTTTTTTTTTTTTTTTTTGAGGCTAATTGGAGATGAGTCTCTTGGTTTTTCTTGCTAGGGCTGGCTCAGATCTTCTGAGTAGCTAGGATTACAGGTGTGAGCCTGTAAAAAGTTAGTGAGGAATAATATTTATCTCTCCATCTCCTTGTTTTGTTAAACTAATTTTATTAGTGTACATCTGCAGTACAAGAGGGTCCATTGTCTTTCACACTCAAATAAGCAAATTGATCCTCAAATTCTTTTCTTTTTTCCCCCCAGGGCTGAGCACTGAACCCAGGGCCTTGCATGCGCTGGGCAGGCGCCCTACCGCTGGACTAAACTCCCAGCCCCCAATCCTCAAATTTTTTTAAGCTATAAAAAGACACTTCCAACAAGAAATACAGGATTTGAGAGAGTAAAGATTACTAACAATCCTTGTTGTTATACTCTGTAAATAGTATAACGATTTAAGTATTACAATGTTAAAAACCTGTGAAATACCTCTTAACCTCCTCATTTCACAATTAAACACAAAAAAATAAATTATTTTCTCAGATTTGAATTTATTACAAGCAAGGTTTTTCTACTGTAAGTACCTCAAAGCAGTGTTAATAATGAAGTTTTTGACATATTATTTTAAATATGAATATGTTTTTATAATATATTTTTATAGATGAATGTTGAAAATTAATATACTTACAAACAATGTTGTAGTGTTCTTGTGGTATTTAGTTTTAGAAGTTTTAACTTGTCAATCTTTTTTTTTTTTTTTTTTTTTTTAGGATACAGGTTGAGTCCTCAGACATTACATGCTATTGTTAAACGTTACAGCAAGAATGGCAGAATTTTCTTTGATGATTATGTTGCTTGCTGTGTGAAGCTTCGAGCATTGACAGGTACTGGTCATTTAAAAGTCAGTTTACTATTGTGTAGCTGTTTTTCTTTAGTAATTTCTCTGCAAGTTTACAATAATGTTGTTATCTTTGTTTACTGTTAAATCTAGAGTTCTAAGGCTTTAAAATTAATGAGTATAGATTGTGAAAATTGTGATAGCTATGTTTTAGAAATTTTTCTCCATATCTTAGTTGCCTAAAGCAGTAAGTCACTTGAGACTTATTTGAATGTGAAATTATTTAGTCTTTATACATTATATATTTGAAATTAAGAATTTTAAACCAGGCATCAGTGGCTCATGCCTATAATCCTAGCTACTCAGGAGGTTGAGATCTGAGATTGTGATTCAAAGCCAGCCCAGGCACAAAGGTCCGTCCCTGAGACTTTTACTTCCAATAAACCATCAGAAAACCAGGAGTGTTGCTGTGGCTTAAGAGGTAGAGTGCTAGTCTTGAGCTGAAGAGCTGAGAGACAGCACCCACGCCCAGAGTTCAAGCCCTACAATTGGAAAAAAAATTTAAAAAATAGATAATATTTTTAAACTATTTCTTTGTTTACAGATTTCTTTAGAAGAAGAGACCATTTGCACCAAGGCTTTGTTAATTTCATATATGAGGACGTGAGTATCCTGCTTAGCACTTTGACATTAATACTCTGTTCTAAATGTGTCCTTAGTTATCAAAATATATAAGAGGTTTGACTCAGGTGGCTCATATCTATAATCCTAGACTGATCTGAGAATCCAGGTTTGCAACAAGCCTGGGCAGACAAATTGGAGAGACTCTTATCTCTTACCAGATAAGAGGAGGTATAGCACGTGAGGTAGAGGAGGTAGAGTGCCAGCTGTGAGTATTGTCTAGAAGCTTAACTGCTCGCTGGAGACCCTGGGTTCAAGCCTCTGCACTGGCACACCAAAGGAAAAAACATGAATGAAAGATATTTAAGTGATTTGAGGTATATTACTATAAATAATATATTTTCTATCCCATATTATTTTCTATACTTTTCAACAAGGTACAAATATAAGATTCAGATTGTTATAAATACTAATACCAAATTTGCTTCATATAAAATTTAAATATATCTTTAAATTTTATGATAGGATTTTTTATTGTTGTTGGTTGTGGGGCTTGAACTTGGGGCCTGGGTGCTGTCCTTGAGCCTCTTTGTGCTCAAGGCTAATGACTTACAACTTGAGCCACAATGCCACTTCCATTTTTTGAGTGGTTAATTGGAGATAAGAGTCTCCTGGGGACTTTTCTGCTCCGGCTGTCTTCAAACAGTGATTGCTAGATAATCCAGCTCATGAGTTGTTAGGATTTTAGGCATGAGCCACCCATGCCTGGCTTTAGAATGGTTTTTGACAGTCATGATTGCAAACATTTTTAAGGGGAAAATATTATTTATTTTAAGAATTGTTTACTTGTAATGAAACCTTTTCCAAAACAGAGAGGATATTTTAAACTCTGAGAAATATAGTTGTTTTTTTTGTTTTTTTTTTGTTTTTTTTGGGTCAGTAGTGGGGCCTGAACTCTGGGCCTGGGTGCTGTCCCTCAGCTCTTCAGCTCAAGGCTAGCGCTCTACCACTTGAGCCACAGCACCACTTCCAGCTTTTTTCTTTTTGCTTATGTGGTGCTGAAGAATTGAACCCAGGGCCTCAGGCATGCAAGGCAAGCGCTCTACCACTGAGCCACCTTCCCAGCCCTAGTTGTTTGTTTTGTATTTCAACGTGATTACTTTGAACCTGAGCCTGGTGTTTTAACTGGAGCTGTAGGAAAAAGTATTTCACTACATACTGTGATGGTTCAGGGCTTTTGTTATATTTACTGATGGAAGTTGTAGGATCAACTACCCGACTGGTATATATATATTGGCTTAAAAACCTGTAAAGTTTTAAAGTTTCGATTTTATGGTAGAGTTTTTATGGAATGTAATTAAACAATTTTGTGCTTTCCATATGATAATTGTATTCACGAATTAGTTTTTGCAGGGCACTATGATGATTTGAATGCCTAAAATTTGAAAGCTCCAGAAATACTATGAATCCTTTTGCATGGAAGAAATGAACTGGACTTCCTTAAATAAAAGGTTTGGGGCTTTTTATGTTTCTACTTGTTAATAAATCTCTTCTCGTTCTGTATGTTTTTACTATAAAACACAGTTAAAAGCAATAAAAGATGTTTTAATTGATGTTATTTCTTTTGCAAAAGTTATCACTGTATAAATATCACTAATTGCTATCAATATTGCTTAACCTTAATTTTTTAACAAAAATAGAGGATTGTACTCATACAAAAGATTGTATAAGAAGGCAAATGATAAAAGCTAGATTAAATGATTTATTTGAAAATTATAAATTATATATTTGAATTTTTTATTTGTAGTTGTGGGTATTTAAGAGTCAGAAGTATGGACTTGGTGCCATCTTTGCAATAATATTTGTTTTTTGCTCACATAGTCAGAGAAAAGCACACTGTAAGTATGCCTATAAGAAAGAAAATTATATAGCTCCCCCAAATTTATACTATTTTGAGTCTAGTGCATTTTTTGGTGCATAGTTTCCTTCAATGTACTTTGTCTTCTGTGGAAACAACAAAAAAAAGAAAGTGCTTATTGCTTAATTTTGTTTGTTTTGTTATTTTGAGACAAGGTCCGCCCACATATCCCATATTAGTCTCCAATTCTCCATCTTCCTGCCTCAGCCTGGTGAGTGCAAAGATTCTTCATGTACTTCACCATGCCCAACCAAAACGTTCTCAAATAAACAGTGTTTTTCTCCATATGCTATTTCATTAGTGAAAACAGAGATAATCTAAAATATTACTTTATTTTAAATCTTGAGTTTTGTGTTTTGGAGATGATGCACATTTGCTGTGAAATGTGAGCATTTAAATTTGTTCTGATAAATTCTAACACTGTTAGCCTGTAATTTCAGCTGTTTATAAAAATTTAAGAATCACTTCACTTAAATTTTCATGAATTTTAAGTTTGGTTTATTGAAAAACATCGGTTAGTGTTTCTGATTTGGTAAAATTCTTGATTGTATCTGTAAAGTTCTTGATTGTATCTGTGTCATTTAGGGTATTAAACACAAGAAGGTCTATAGCATTATTTCTGCTTTATTTTTTCTACAGAAATTGCAAAGCAGAATCACCAAGTTCTTAGTATTTGAGATCCTTGGTATAAATTGTGACACTTAATTTAGTTTATATCTTGGCAGTCACCCTAAGTCTTTCTTAATGTAAAGTTAATAAACTACATTTTTTAGATACTGCATATTTTTCAGCTAAAAATGAATACAAATGAAGATAATTTTATTATGATGTGATAAAATAATATATAGTTTTTATGAACCTCCATGTTTCTTGAGAATGAAGGTGGATAGCTGTATCTTGGCAAAAACCTTTTACAAATATACAGGATTTTAAATCAGGTTTTGCTTTTAAAGTCTTAGAAAGGGAGTAATGTAGAGTCCCTCTGACATTGATATTATTTTATAGCATCCTTGCCATCAAAATTGCTTGGTCAGTTATATAAGAAGGGGTTAGTACATTATATACTTGTCCTCTCTGGATGTTGTTTATAGACTTACATATTAACTTAACATTAACTTGGCCATAAAATATATCCCTTCTAACTGAAAATTTCCTAGGAAAAAATGGTAATGTAGTGTAAACACATAGAGTACTATGCATGTTGTTGAATGGTGATGGTGTGACTCCAACAACCTGGCATTTCAACTTACAAGTGCTAAATTGTCAGTAACATAATATTATTCATAGAAGTGTCTGTGCCATAACCCATCTTTCTTGAAAGATGTTTCTTTGAATTTTGGTCTTAGGAGATCTGTGCAGCATTTTTATGGCCAAACACCTAGAAGTTACACCTCCCCCAAGGAGGTTTAATAAAGTACACTAGCACATAGAAACCTAAAGTTCATACATTCATGTGGGATTTTATATGGCCCAGCTTATTTATTACAAAATTTTGATCATTCAGCCCCATTTTTTTGGCCAAACTTGAGTACCATGATGATCTAATCAGACAATTATTGTATATTTTTTGTTTGTTTGTTTGTTTTTTTGTTGGTCATGGGGCTTGAACTCTAGGCCTGAGTGCTGTTTCAGAGCTCTTCAGCTCAAAGCGAATGCTCTATCACTTGAGCCACAGCACCACTTCAGGTTTTCTGGTGGTTAATTGGAAATAAGAGTCTCACGGATTTTCCTGCTTGGGCTGATTTTGAACTGTTATCCTCAGATCTCAGCCTTCTGAGTAGCTAGGATTACAGGTGTGAACCACTGGTGCCCGGCTTATTTTACAGTTTTAAAATGAACAACTTTCAAGCACTTAAGTATAAATGATATTTTACCAAGATTTTTCTGTTGAAACCTGGTTCATTTTTTGGACGCTTTTAGATAAAGATTAAGGGAAAAATACTGCTACAATGTGAAAATAGGATTAGTTTGTGCTGGCTAACTCATACCCCACTTTCCTTATGATAAGGTAAATTATCAAATAATGTACACTCTTAATGTATAAGTGCTTTTATTTATACAGTAAACATGTTTCCATGTCATTTTGAGATTTTTAAAATAAACATTCAAATAGCTTGCTGTAAAGTTTGTATCATACAAAATTTGTTACGTATATGCTATCATGATGAGAAGCTTCACTTCAAACAATGGTGCATTAATTTCCCTAGATCTAAAGGATTGCCAAATGATTAAATATCAAGTATTGCACTTCTATTTTGAGTGGCAGTTTACACATTTCAAATTACATCATGGGAAAAAGTCAATACTATGTGAATAATCTTAATTTGGTCCACTTAAATGTAATTTTAACGAATGTGCTCATTAGTCTATTCTAAGCATGCACCCAGAAAAAAAATAGTAACAAAAATATAGTAAAGGTATATATTTATTTTCATAAAATGAATTTATTTACCCTGGAATAAAGTAGAATTTGTTTAGATAGTTTAAACTCTGTGCAATTAAAAATAACAAAAACATCAATTTGTGATTATTTGTTTAATTAAAATATACAGATTAAGTTTACTTGCAAATTTAGGTAGTTACTAAATCAAAAACCTTTTGTCAGAAATGTGCTTTTCTATTTCCTATGTTTAACAAATAAATGATATGTTTTTTCTTTATATTTAAGTTTCTAGGAAATTGACAGAAATAAATTTGTTAAAAATCAGATAAAACCATTCTGTTGTGTACCATTAAATACTTCTCTTAGGTTAATACATTCTTTTCCTTAAACTTTGAAATGTAACCAAAAGTATTTTTCTCTTCCAACTTGTACTAAAGTATTTGTGTTAATTTAATTGTTTCTATGTGAATTGAACACATCCACATAAAATAAAGGCATGAGTATCACCTAAGAGTATATTTAGCATATATACATAGTATGAGATGATAAAAACAAAAAGCCAATTGGAACTTCTGCTGTAGTAATGAATGCAGAGATTTTAATTGAGATCTACTCAAATCATTTACGGTCTAGAATGAGATCAAAACAAAGTATCTGTCCAAATATTACATTTAAATTGTTATCTAATTTAGAATACTTAGCACAAAACTACTTTTCAGGTAAATTTTGGGAAATTTAGAAAAAAATTTCTGATTCATGATCAGCTCACTAATGAAACACTGTGCTTTTAATGATTTCCTGTCATGTCACTTCCTACTTGTTTTGAAACATGTACTTTTCAGGCATATAAGAAAAAGTGATGTATGTATTTAACTTTCATTTTATACAAGTAGCGTGATAATATGTATCTTTGTGTATCATTTTGAGATCATTCAAAACTCAGGCTTGCTTCTGTATATTTGACTGTATAGTAAAAAGATATGGGCAGCATTCCTACCTACATCACTATGGTGTGCAAGAGAGTTAGGGATAGGGCTTGTGCCTATGTGTTATTATGCCTTCATGTGTGCTCCTTTAGTAACACTTGTAAAGCTAATAGAGATTAAGACCAATAGAGACACGTTTTATACTTAGAGACATATATTCATATGTCAATTTGTGGTTCTGCTACATTGTAAGGGTTCCCAACTTTTCTTTTAAGCATAAAAATAAAAAGACTTACAGCTACATGCACATAATTAATTATTTCATTTTAGTTGACTGTATTAATCCTATTTTCTCTGATTATGGAACTTTGAAAAGATAATCTGAATGAACAATGCTCATGTGATGGCTCCAGAAATATAGTAATTAAAGAATAATATTCTTTTGAAAATTGTAGGCCTTTTAAAAATAATCTTAGGATTTACTGAATTGTGAATGCATAGTTTAGTTCCCACAACTATGAAATGAAAGGCCCTCAACTTATCTAAACTTAATAAATATTTTACCTTATGGCAATTTTAAGGCATTTTGCTTGCTGTACTTAGATCCACATTTCTGATCAGCTTCACTTACAGTTTGATGTAATTTTTCATTTATCACACAAGGTGTGTTCTCTTGGTTTTTACAAAATTGATGGTGAGGAAATCCATGCCTCTAAATACAACAAATGATCCTATGCTTAGTACAAGCTACATTATGACCGGCAAATTTTATGCAAATCTTTGTGAAAATACTTTATTCTTTTTCCTAAATATTAGAGAAGCAACTAGAGAAGGGTATGAAGGAGGCATGAAACTTAGACCAAATAAAATAATAATCTGGATACTTCCATTTTTGGATTAAAAAAATGAATCAAGCACACATTATAAAGTAAATTATTTATATGAAGGTTAGGACCTCTTTACCCATCAAGTCACTATTTTAGTCAGTTACGGCTGTGATCTTGAAGGGCATTAACTGGAATGATTTTCTATTTCTTTAATTTTACAGTGAACATTTTTTAACCACTCAGTCCAAGTTACTAGTGACCTAATGGAACTCAGAAAAACTGTAGCAATGTTACAATTGTGTGATTGTGTGAAATGCAGCAGCACCACCATGCCTAAATGTAATTCTGTACCTAGTTAAATGTTGGAAATAGTTGGCTTCTCTAGTAAAAGTATCTAGTTAGCTAATGAAATTTACTTTCTTTTTTTTCCCCAAAATAATTTCTTTTTACAAATTCTTGAATTTTTCATGTATAAATAGATCAGAAATTATATGCTCCATTCTTAAATTATGTATATATATTATATTTCAATACAACTTGTACACTTCTTTTAGCTACCAAAAATTGCAACCATTTTTACATGAAATTTACATGTTTCTTATATACAGTTATTTGTATAAGGTTATTGCAAAACTAGTTGTGCAAGTAGATTACACTGTCAACACCACATACCAATCTTTGAAGAAAATATTTGCTAAAAATAAATATTTCTGCACAGATTATTTCAAAAGCATCATGATTCCATGCTACATAATGTGCATAAAGTCTACGAAGTAGTATGTGTTTTGGTAGATTGTTTCACATAGTTTAAGCATTCCAGAGCACTACTTAACTGGATGTGAGTGAGCTCTAGATCAGATGACTGACATTTTCAAGTCACCACACATATTTGTTTCTGAAACACATTATCCTTTGACTGGCAAACATTCTGATATCATACATTTTCTTACCAAAAGTTGTGAATTAAAGATTTCATTTAAAAAGAGGTAATTGTGTTTAGTTCAAATCAGTAGAAACCTTGGGAACTACTGAAGATTTTTTCAATAACTTTAACTTATTTAACATTTTGAAGAGGATGCCATATCATTTCAGTGCTGCTGTAATTACATGGCCATTGGAGAAAACTCTATGAAAGAGTTATTTATAAGACTGCTGCTCCTTCAATTTTCCCGCTAAATATGGATGATGAAAATTGTGTGTACTCACACAATACAAGTATTTATGAACAATAATACAGTTAAAATGCTCACAGCTGTTGTTACAGTTACAAACTTTAAAATACCAATATACACATTGAGGAAGTCCAGCATATATAGGTTAAACATACAGTGCTTTATAACCACAGGTGCAACATTTTCACATCTTATAAAATATAAATCAATGGAGGTAAGCCACAGATATCATGAGTTCACAGTAAGAATTCATCTAGTTTTTTTTACATAAGCTATGTAAGAATAACCATGTTAATGTTGATTCTTCTCATAATAAAGACATTTTATTGGGAGCATTTCTGTAATAATTTTTGCTGTTATTATTTAAGCATTTAATTATGATTGGTGGTAGAGCAATTAAGTTGATCAATTGAGGTTTTGGTTCTGTGCATTTTATTCTCCATAATAATAACATGATAGTTTTAAATAAATTCTGGTTAGTCATTTCTCAGCCTCCACTTAATTGCCTATATAAATAAGCCTTTTAATAATGTCTTTCTATGCTGCCAATTATTATAGTGCATGTTTTTTGTAAATTTTCTATATTAGACATTCAACCAAAGTATTTTTGTATCAAAAGACAATGAATTATTCTAGGCTTGAGCACAGGTTACTCACACTACCTACTATTTTAGAAAGCAATTCACACTATGTAATATTTTAGAAAGCAATTCAAATATTCTTTTCGTTCTTGAGAGTATTGCATCACTTCATTTTAAGTTAAACAAAACCACAAGAAAATTGAGATGAATGAGAATACTTGAGAAATGAGTGAGAGAGAGATAGACAGAGAAAGAGAGGTGGAAGCTGTTACATTAGAAAGCAGTTGCAAATGTGGTACGTAATTATTTTGGATGGTAGACAAAAACAATACTGGACACATATTCAGTTGCTAAGCAAGAAGTAGCTTCTCTAACATTGATGTTCTTTCATTAATAAATAATATCATTGGGAAGCACAATGGATACCCATTTATAGATTTTTGTTGCGGAGTGTATGGGTGGAGAATATTGAGTTGAGGAAAGAGGAATGGAAGATGCTCAGAGACACTACTATCTGTGATAATGCCCAAGTCATTCTATAGCCTTCTGGTTTTGCTGTACTTTGTGTTATGTAAAATGCTTACACATATTTCAAAGACTCTGAACAAAAATCCTTTGATATATGTCCATAATTACCTTTGTTTGAATCATTTTGGACATGGAGTCTTACTGAGAGTTTGTCTCAGGAGTACATGGAGAAGGTTTACCATATTGACTCCCCTACCACTATTTCACATTGACAGCTTAGGCATCTATAATCTCAGAGCTACGTGGGAATGGGTGGAGCTGCCTGAAGAGAACTATTATAACTGTGAGAGTCCATTTTTTCTTATGAAAATAGTGTTTTTACTGTCAAAATTGTATTTTATAAATATATCTCCAAATATCCATCTGGGAAGTATATCATGTCCAAAGATGGACTTGCACAGAACACCATCTTTATAGACTTCATTCTACTAGTACTGAGTTAGATCACCTTTGAGTACTTAGAATTTAATTATCAACTCAGAGCTGATATGTTTTGAGCAATGAGATTCTTAGTTACTATTCTTATTATAAGTAGTATAACTTTAAAACTATAAACCTAATACTGCAAAATGCAATTGCAAGAGATAAGATTTGATAAATCAAAATCTTTACATAATAGTTATTTAGTTGGAGACGTAGCACATTGTGTGGAAAATATTTTGTTTTTCTGATTATTACTATTTTTTATGTCATGTTTCTGGGAAAGAAACAAAGACAGCATTTTTTATTACCTATTATGTGTCAGGCATTTTGCTATGTTCTGTCTCATTTTTACCTCAAGCTTTGATGAGGTAGGTACTACCATTATTTCATTTTTTTTTACAAAATCAGGAAAGAGACTCAGAAAGGTTAATTAATTGGCTTCAGATCACACAACATATTAAGAAGAGCTTCTAGTGGGACCAAGTTAGTCTGACTGCAGAGCCTGTGCTGCTTTTTCTCCATTGATGACCCCATTTTGGTGTACATAAGAATCACGTGGAGGAGAGCTGGTCCTAACCTCAATCTTTCTGATATACTAGAGGGGAAGTAGCCTAAGGACATATATTTCTAACAAGTTCCCAGGTGATGCTAGTATTCCTAACTTAAGGATCAGGATTGGAGGGCCTATGTCTTACACTGTCCTGCTTTCCAAGTGTTCCTTGAACTTTGTCATTTACAAAAATGTGGTTAGAAACTTAGTGACATTTGAACTTTGAATCATCTATAGAATTTTTGTCTGTAGAATAATCTATAAGAAGCATCCATTTATCTTCTTTGGTTTTTACCATGAATAAATGTTTTTTTTTAAGACTTCTCTACATTTAATTATAGTGTCATCATTCACTTCTAGTAACTGAATCATCTGAATTTCCTGTAATCATGAAGACAATCAAAAGAAGCATGCTGATATCTCTTAATAATTATTATTGTAGGTAGACTGACGAAATGATCAATTTTATTCTTAGTATTGTGGCTGATAAGCTTTAAAATGAAATTTGGGAAGAACTTTTTTTCTTTTGGGAACTTTAGAATCATTACTGAAGACCTACCCCTCAAAAGACATTCTAAACAACTCCAATACATATTAAACTTGGCTCCCAATTTCATTTGATTCCTGACTTAATTTTTCTATTTCCTGATGGATAGAAAAGTTCAACTCTGATGACCAATGGGTTACGATGGAATTACAAATTATAATCTCCCAAATTGGTCCCCTGATTTCCCATGTTTATTGAATTAGTGATTATTAAATTAAGAACTGTGTGAAACATTGCTTCAGAATTTTTATTCCTGATTTTCTCATCAACTAATTAAAGCAGGAGACTCCCCTCTGGGGGTAAAAATGACAAGTCTGTTTCAGTTCTCTATCCAGCAATTAATAACAGCAGGAAAGCATCTAATGCAAGAAGCATTAGATTTAACATGGCATTTTATTCAGGTCAAGAGACCAGATAACATTTTAGGTAAATATCAAAAGGTGTTATATTAGTGCTTCTAATCCCCTGAAGGGAAAGTAGTTGTTATGCTGCTTTTGACTGGCAACTGCAGCAAGACCTGGCCTTCAGTGGGATCCTAAGATAGAAGTGTCAGTTTGTTTCTGCTGGGGCTACTGTGGAGGGTGATGACGATTTTAGGGATTTGATCATTAGCAGGAAAAAGGATGATGTTTGCACACCAAGATAATTGGTTTGATCAGCTCAATGTCCATTTAACTACCGAATCTTCTGATGTTTCTTCCTGACTAGTCACAACTCATATTGTTCAGACTTTTTTCATCTTGCCCAGCTCTGAGACAGAAATTTTTTGCGTATCAAGCAATTGTTTTATGACCAAGAAATTAAGTAGCAAAAACACTTCTATTTTGCTAGACTATAAACAGTCTGAATTTTGCATGCCATTCACCATCTTTCAATTCCTGGAGTTCAGTTTTTATAAGGAGGCATAAATAGAGGCTGTTTATGGATGGAAGCCTGACATTTTATGCATGCCATACCAAATGTTGCATCTGAAGCATTGACTGATCAATTAGACCTCAGTTCCTCACCTGCAAAATCCTCTTTCCTACATACAAATGAGCAATCTCTGGTGAATTCACTCTGAATGTTCCTAGAACTTAGGCAGTCCAAAAGAAATTTTTGCAGCTGCAAAAATGTGCTCTAATTTGGATATAAATATCCCCAAATAGGGGCTGGGAAGGTAGTTCAGTGGTAGAGTGCTTGCCTTGCATGCCTGAGGCCCTGGGTTCGATTCCTCAGCACCACATAAGCAAAAAGAAAAAAGCCAGAAGTGGTGCTGTGGCTCAAGTGGTAGGGCACTAGCCTTGAGCTGAAGAGCTGAGGGACAGTGCTCAGGCCCAGAGTTCAGGCCCCACAACCGGACCAAAAAAAAAAAAAAAATATATATATATATATATATATCCCCAAATAAGTCTCCGAATCAGTTAGCCATTATTGTGAAACTCTCCCCAATCAGGCACCCACTAAATGTTTGTTGAAATATGATAAATAATAAAATAATAATGTTTGACTGCAATAAGAATGCAGTCCCTGTGTTTGTATCTACATAACACAAAATGTTTGAGATACTTATTTTAATTATTACAATTTTGTTGACTAGTCTTTTACCATTTGTACCCAATTACTCATGTCATGCAACTTCTGTGACTGTTTAAAAATATATTTGGGCACAGGTGGCTCAAGCCTGCAATACTTCCTACTTAGGAGGCTGAGATCTGAGGATCACAGTGCAAAGCCAGCCCACTCAAGAAAGTTTTTGTGGCTCATATTGGCAATTAACCACCAAAAAGCCAGATATGGAGCTGTGACTCCAAAGGTATAGAGCAAACCTTGAGCAAAAAGCTCAAGGACAGCACCCAGATCCTGAATCCAAGCTCCAGGTTCATGGGTGCAGGGTGAAGGGTATATATATATATATATATATATATATATATATATATATATATATATATATATATATATATATATATATATATATATATATATATATATATGGAGCAGTTTAAGGTCACTTTAAACACATTTTGATAGTGCAATAGTTTCATGCAAATTTGAATTGCTTTCATTTGAAGCTGATTAATGTTAAAGGTGAAGGGCTAAAAAGAATGAAGGGAAAAGACTGAAGGGAAATCAGGCAGGCGCCGGTGGCTCACACCTTAATCATAGCTACTCAGGAGGCTGAGATCTGAGGATCACAGTTCAAAGCCAGCCTGGGCAGGAAAGCCGGTGAAACTCTTATCTCCAATAAACCACGAGAAAACCGGAAGTGGCGCTGTGGCTCAAGTGGTAGAGTGCCAGCCTTGAGCTGAAGAGCTGAGGGACAGCACTCAGGCCCAGAGTTCAAAAAAAAAAAAAAAAAAAAAAAAAGAATTAAGGGAAAGCATACTTTTCTCCTGAAAAGGTAGAAATCAACCCTATTAATAATGTGCCAACATATTTCTTTAAAACTATATTACTCTTATCAAAGAAGCTATCAATAAATTTCAGTCATTTTAAGAAGAAAATGGTATAATATTCCCTAATAATAACTAAATTATATTTGATTTGAAATAAAATTTGCAAACTAGAACTTGAGTGATCAAAATCATAATTTTTTTTTCTGTACTCTGAGCATATGAGAACCATGGGCTACCCTACCCTTCAAGCTAATAATTGAAGATAATAAAATATATTCCTCTGTATGTATTGATATTCTGGGGTCAATATATATTCATTCAATCCATATCCTAGATAATAGATTTTTGCTTAATTTTCAAATATCAAAAATATTTCGATGGCAAAAAAATGGAAATTTTACTATTGACTTGTGAATTTTCTTTCTAGGTAGATAAATGTGCATTAGTTTTTGTCCACATCTGGAATTAGAAAGCTGGAGAAGGACTTAATGAAAGATGGTTTTACCATGCAAATCCACTGAAATTGCACGTTCTTACAAAACTGTGTGCATCTAGTACTGCCTTGATTAAATTCAGAATTACTCTAACATTTGAATTAGAAGAAAGTTCTGGAAATCTATTTGTGTTCATCACTTGTTAGCAGTTCTTAAAGGGAAGCATCCTTAAAACAGTATCAATGAAAAGCATGTTAAACTCTTCAAGGATGGGGATAGGAAGGTGGCTTAGTAGTAGAATGCTTGCCTTGCATGCATGAGGAATGGGTTTGATTCCTCACCACCACATAAGCAGAAAAAGCTGAAAGTGGTGCTATGGCTCAAAAGGTAGAGTGCTACCCTTAAGCTGAAGAGCTGAGAGGCAGCTCCCAGTGAAGACTCCACTACCGGCCAAAAACTTATATATACCAGTGTAAAATATTTTAGATGGTTTGTGTGCAACTAGTGACAAAACCTTAATAGAAAGACCTTTTTATTCTCAATGTTGGGCCTAATTCAGATAGAAAGAAACCAAAATATTTCTCGCCAATATTTGGATGGTTGTTTAGCTGAAGACAGGAAAAAAAACCAAACCAAAACAAAAAACACGCAAGCTTTCTTAATCTGTGTTTGGAAAACCAGGACAATGATTCACAAAGACATGAGGTCTTTCTACTCTCCCACTTTCCTGCTGAAAACCAGCATGTAAATTCTCCTTTCACAAGGGATTTCTCAGCAGCTCTAGAAATGGTAGGGGACTGCATGGGGAAGAGTTTACAGTTAACATTTCCCCACAGTATTCCTACCTTTGGAAACTTGAGACTGCTCTCTTCTTTGTCCTGTCACTTTAGTAAGATATATTGCTTTTTTTTCTGAACTCCTCTATACACTAGGACATTAAGGAACTATCTTGAGTTACTTTCAAAAATCTCAGAGTTTCCCCCGTACTGTATACAGTGTATTCATTAATTATATTTGTTTGTTTTTCTTGTGGACCTGCCATTTGTTGTGGAGTTTTGTCCTACTACGGACTTCAAAGGTTGATTAAAAATTACATTTTCTCCCTTTCAATATATATGGTGGTATCTTCCTTTACTCTTTGAGATATATGATTTTCATCTTTTATTCCTGTATGAGAAATAAATCGAAGTAACCATAAACATCTCAAAACAGAAAGGTATCTGTTATCAGAACCGTTTCCTTTGTGCCCCTTGAACTTCCATAAGTTGAGGATCATCTGTATTATATCCATGGATACTTTTATCCCTTGGTTTCTTATTTGCTTGGAAGGCGTTTTCATAACAATGTACTGGTTTAATAAAAGCAATAAATAGGAGTCTCCATGCAAGAGAAATTGGAGTTTCCTAACATGCACATGTTTTAAAAAATAAAAATAAAAAATAAAGTGCCTTGAGATGCTGGCAGTTTAAACATTTGGAACCAAAAGTTCTTATGAATATTTACATCCTAACTGCTCAATTTTACCTTACAAGCTTCAATTTAGGAAAATATACAGTACTTTTGCATATAATGGTACCTTGTGAGCCCCTGAGTCAAGTAGAGAAGATTTAAATACAAAAAGGAAAACAGCCATTAAAAGCACTTACATTGTGTGTGGAGTAAATAGTACAAAATGATTATTTCCCTGGAAGACCAGGATCAGAAACATGCCTATGAAGACCCAAGATTCCTACAGTGCTTAGAGAAGATTCTGGCAAAGAAGGATGCCTAATCGGGTGAAGGTAAGTTTTTCTTTGCCGCAGGTGAAGCTCTAAAGAGACATCAGTGTCTTGTTTTAAACGGGAAGTCAAGTTGTCTTCCGAAGCTGTGTTGAGATGCATCCCACTTGAGAGGGATTCTTTGGGCTTAAGTTTTGATTTTTCAAGGTCCAGAAATTCAGGACACTGATAGGAAGAAAAAGAAATTGCATTTTTAAAAATTATATCAACAATCATCTAAAATTTCATTCAAAATCCAGATGTGATTTTTTTTTCTTACCATCATCTTATTCTCCTCCCCCCCTCCCCATTATCTTATCTAAACAAATAAGAAAGACAAGTGTCAATTCAGGTAATCTTAAACAACAATTCCAAGTATTTTAATTTTACTGTGAAGTCAGATTAACAAGGTCAGATTTCTAAAATATATTGTTTTGGTTTGAGTTTCCTTATTAAATTTTAACTCAAAATCTAAGACTAAAAATGGAATAGGAAACATGATCAGAAGGAAAGAAAAAAATTGGAAAGGAAGTAAAGTCAGTGTTTCTGTCAGATTATCTAAAACCAATATAAATAAAGAATGAAATACATATGTTTACTTTTACCAGCCAGTAAAAACTTGTTAAAAGTAAATGGACATGAAAGTTCACAACCGTTTTCCTTTGGATACATTACCCTATCTGTATTCATGTATTTTCAGTTCTTAAAGCTGTTTTGTTTTTCTAAGTCCCTAACCATATAGAACATTCATTAGATTGTTCTATGAATCCTCACTGAAATCATCTTTTGTAGGTTCAGTGGGACATGGTGTTCAGGATAAGAATGGAAGGGAATTAGATATAAATTAAAGGGGCCTCTTTCAAGGATTGTACAGGAAAATTAAAGGATACTTTATGTCTTTTGCCTTACCATGTTTACCAGGCCATGGAGAAACAATGTAGAGATCTCTTGTGATGAGTGGGGCAAAGAGTTTACCAGTCTGACTGTATTTGAATCTCAACTCTAATCTGGTCGACTGTGTTTTCTTTCTGAGATCCAGTGCTGCCTCTTGTCACTACAGGAACTTACAGACTTTATGATCTTTTATTGAACTCTAGAGATATCCCTTAGTTTTTATATCTATATAGAATGTAAATTTATACTGGTAAATTCTTGAAAAGAACGAAGATGGCAGGGAGAGAAAGAGGGAACAGAAGACACTGTATGAAAGGAAATGTACTCATTATGTGACTCATAATTGTAATCCCTCTGTATATCACCTCAATATCAACATAAAAGTAAGTTAATTAAAAAAAGACAAGAAACAAAACTTTTGCTTTAGCCTGGCTTCGGTGGCTGAAGTCTGTAATACTAGCTACTCGGGAGGATAGCAGAGGATGACAGTTTAAAGCCAGCCTGGGGCAGAAAGATTCAGGGGCTTATCATTCACTAAGTAATCAGAAAAAAATACTTGAAAAAATGCTGATGTTTAAAATTATGTAATTTTAGTTCCATTGGTTTCAAACTTTTAGAAAATGCAAGACATAACAGACCACAGGACTCATCTGTAGATACTCTAATGCAACAGGAATGGGGATGGGATGGGATGGAAGTTTGTATTTTTCCTCTCCATCTTGGGGGAATCCTCATTAAGGTGAGTCCTGGAAACATGGAAGCACAGTACGTACACTCACTTGTGAGGAGGGGCTGAAGCTTCGGTCCGTCTTAATGGAAGCAACTGGAGGACTTGTTCTCATCAGACGGAGGATGGGTCTCGGGTACTCTGTTCCTGCAGTTACCATGCTGTAGGCTGGAGGGACCACAGTAGTTTGTTTCTGTAGCAGCTGTAATATGGTTTGGATGTCTGTTGTCATCTGGGATTCAAGTCTGCAGGACAGACAGACAGAAAAGGGCAAGACGGTCCTAAAATGGTTCAGAATTTCAAGGGCATCTGAGAAAACCATCAGCATTACGAAAAAATGAAATTATGGTCCTGCTTTAAACAGGAAGGACAGGAGAGGGAGCACAGAGACTCTTTCCTGGCGGATACTCTCTACATCTCACTAATGATCCTGATAAGGATGATTACTCTCTCGTTCACTTACAAAGAATTAACAGAATGAATTGAACAAATCACATATTTTACTAACTTGTATTGATTGTAACATGTATAACATGCTTAGAATCTATTTTTAACCAAAAATTACCTTTGAATTTTGCTCCGGCTTTGACTCAATTTGTTATTAACATTGTATTAACTTTTTAAAAGAGAAATAAGTAAAATTTCATTTATTGTTAAGTCATCTGGGAAATGTTTCTTTTGTGTTTTAACTTTATATTACAGTCATTATATCCAATGCACATTATGTAAAAATTGAACTATGTAACTGTAGGGTAGGGCAGGATGGGGTAAGATGCGGAAGGCATGGCATTGATCAAGGAGCATTGCTCTCATAACTTGACTTCTCAAATTGAAGCCATTTTTTACAACTACTTAATTAAAAAATTTCTGGGGAAAATTTACATTATCATTATTTAACATTAGATAACTTTCTTCTATCCTATTTATAGCAAGAATATTATTCGTGTGTGTGTGTTTGTGTGTATTTATAGTTAAGAAGTGTAAATGCTACTAGAGGTTAAATTAATTTCCAATTTGTAGTTCAGAGCTCTGATATTTAAGTAACAGGCAAAATTTACAAGTTCACTTGCTTCTATGACCCATTTGACTTGCAAAATATTGTTGTTGTTGTTGTTTTCTAAAGCTCAAGATTACCAATAGATAAAACTCTACAATCAAAGATCATCATAAATAACTGTACAGTTAACCCATAATCACAGAATTTTATGAATTGCCATTTAATGAATGGTTTCTGCATTACCATTATTAATAAGACAGACTGTTGAATAAACACAAATTTGTAATAAGTATTAAAAATAAAAACTTTATCAATAATTTCAATGCAATAGGAAGTCAAAAATTATGTTGATGTTTTTGATTCCTGAAAATCTTTGTTAAATAGCAGCAATCTCTAAGAATATAAGATCCATTTATCTTTTGTTGTACCTTGATTTCTAATACATCCTATCTAGATTTCTCATAGAATCTACCTATTA